>NC_050453.1:90343097-90688097 GCF_903995425.1 Onychomys torridus | reverse complement strand
CACAGTTGAGATGCTTCCTCCTAACTTCCACATGGCATTTCATTTTCTAAGGATGGTATTTCTTTTTTAACTTTCTAATAGTTTGTGTGTTACTAGGGTTACAGAGTGTGGAATCCAGAGTGTTGGAATTCACACAAGTAAAAATATTCTTTTTGTTCACCTGTTTGGAGAAAACATTGATTTGGGGTGGTGGTGGGGACTATACCTTTTCATTGACATCTTTGATAAGTCTGGATGTCATTAAAGCAAACGAAAAGTGCATTGATGCAGGAGTTCAGTTGAAGAAAAGCTGAATTTGGAAGGATTTTATGAGAGCAAACCTTAAAGGAACCTGTGTGGTTTTGCTTTTCTAGTTTGTGAGAAGCAAGAAGTAGCTCAAAGAGCAAGTGCTCATCAGTGGCTGAGCATACCAGTGATGTTGGTCTGTTAGATGAGGATGGGGTCTTTCATATTATAACAAGCAATTCATTCACAGAGGGAAAACAGGACAAAGATCAATGTGCATACCCCAAACATGACTCCCACCATACACACACATGCCTGTGATCTTTCAAGAGGAAGACCTATGAGCATGGCAGAGAGTTTTTCCCCTTTCTCCCTTGTACTTTATACTGTGTGCTTCCTAGGTGAGAGTGACCTGCCAGGCAGCCATTGATGTTTTGACTTATGGAAGGAGAGCTGTGACATAATTCTCGGATCCTGACCCCTGAAGGACTATGCAAAAACATCTTCTTTTGCTCTATGTTTTGTTGTTGTAGACTAATCGGTTTTTGCACCATGAAGATGTGCCTTTGTCAAGTCACCTTCTGATTGGTTTAGTAAAGAATTTCATGACCCATAGCTAGACAGGAGGTATAGGCAGGACTTCTGGATAGAAAGAGGAATGAGGTGAAGGAATCAAGAGAAAGGTGGAAGAGGAATCAAGACTTTTCAGAGAGATGTGAAGAATCATGGAGGAAGCAAGATGGGTGGTACATTAGAGAATGGAGATTAATAGCAATTGATTTATTTAAGTTATAAGAGCTAGTGGGACAAGCTGAAGCTAAGGCTGTGCATTCATTATGAATAATAATTATGTGTCTGTATTTGAGGGCTGGTTGGCAGCCCAAAGAAAATTTCAGCTACAGTTGGTCCCAAGTGAGAGTTGAATGTTTTATATTCATTTATTTACTTAGTTCCTATCTATGCTTGTGTATGCTCATGTAAGGGTGTGAATATTATAGGGCACATATGGCGATCATAGAATGAAAATTTTCAGAATTTGGCTCCTTTTTTCCAGCAGGTTCTTCCTGCTTTGCCATCTTACTGGCTGTAATTGAGAATTTGGGAATGGATTTATATGATGAGGTGAGTTGGAAGAGGCAAATTTAGCTGCTTAGTTCATCATTGTGTCAAGTATCATGATTAAAAGAAATTCATGCTTGATTTTTGTACCTAGCTTGTAATACTTCTGAGTTCCCTGTACAATAAGGGTGAGAGAAACAAGATGTTATTCATTATAAATTTCTTTAACACACACACACACACACACACACACACACACACACACACACACACACACACACCTTACTTGGTCCTAATTAAGTAACCTCTTGGAAGCTTGTTGCCAGAGAAACCAGAGGAAAAGAATCCTTGTATTATTAGCCTCATACCTAGTCTTTGCAGAGAAAGAGATAAGATGCAGATGAACTCAGTCACCTATAGCCAATGACTTAATGACACCATCAGTGATGAGAGCACAGACACACAGCTCTGAAATACAGCCCGAGCAGCCTTAGGTATCCATATCTCCTGGCTTCTTAACAGCATCCACTCAGGACAAACTGAGACCAACACTGAAAAGAATTTCAGGGTGAGCTGTATTACTAAAGAAGACCTGGGATTTTCTTCAAGATACTTTAATATAGGCTTAGGCACAAGCATTACAGAAAAAGAGCTGCTCAGGACAAAGCGAGAAACACCCAACAGTATGGATGTGGGCTTCTGAAAGAAGAGCTACATGGAAAATGACATACTCTGGTATGAGAACAAACTCCTTAATGGAGAGGAATGAAGTGTCTTAGCATTAGCCACATATACCATCTTGTTAGCGCTCAGATTATATCTTTAACGGTTGTTAAGAAACACCCTTTCACTCTTCTCTGTTCTCCAATAAATGAGGTAAGTGAGGTGGCTTTAGAGATGCCTCAGATGGGGTTATAATCTGATAAGGTTTGAACTGGAGCCGTTTGGGTTAATATATGGTTTTAGTGTTAAGGGGGTTTCTGGTGAGAATCCTGTAGTGCTACAGCATTGCAGCTGGGAAGGGAGGAAGGCCTTGAGCAGTTGTTAATTGTTCTGGAATTTTTTTCCTTTTTTTTTTTTTTTTTTTTTTTTTTGAGCTGAGGATCGAACCCAGGGCCTTGCACTTGCTAGGGAAGTGCTCTACCACTGAGCTAAATCCCCAACCTTTGTTCTGGAATTCTTGCTTCTCTGTTGGTGAGAAGCTTCAAATGGATTCCAAGTTGAAAGACATCTTTTCTTTATCATGTCCTGAGAATTTTTCATGGCTGTCCATTTTCCTCAGTACTTAGAAGATGTAGTATACATAAAGTCCTTTTCTTTCTTTCTATCAATGAATTTTTAAACCAGTTATAATTTCAAGAAATTAGTCAAAACATAGTTAATGGTAAACATTTAACAAGACAGATTTTTGTAGTAGAAACACACACACACATACACACGCAAATGCATGCCCCTAAAAGCAGATTCTACTTTTTATCATATCAGAGTTGTTAAAGCTACACAGAAAAAAAATTGCAGATATGTTACTATGCTTCTACTTTATCTCAGTAACCAATTATTTTTCTTTAGGGAAAGAAAGAAAAGGAGAATGTGTTAGCTTGTTAAAGCAATTTTTTGAAAACGTATTATTATAATTATATACTTTGAACTATAGTAAACCATGTTCTCTTAAATATTTTATGTGCAAATATAAAACTTTTTGGTAAAACTAGTACTATGATTATTTTGAACTTGTTCCATAAAACCTGGCCATAAATATATTTTCTTAAATATTACATGATAAAAATTGTTAGATGATAAAGGACTAGTACCACTACATGCAGGTTTCACACACAAAATAAGTAAGTCTCACTGAAAAACGATACTGGTAGAACTACATTAAAGGAAAGCAAATGTCAATGTGGGGACTTAGTACGAGGTAGGCATCTTGCTTTGTTCATTGCGTTCAGTGTCTCAATTGTTTTAAAAAAAAGGATTCATACATTTATTTTTATGTGTGTGTGTGTGTGTGTGTGTGTGTGTGTGCGCGCGCGCGCGCGCGCGCGCGCCTGGGTACATGAGTGTCTATCACATTCATGCAAGTGCCCCATGAAGCATGCAGAGGGTGTTGGATATCCTGTAACTTGAGTTACATGTAGGTATGAGTTACTTGATATGGGTCTTTAGAAACAGAATTTGATTCCTCTAGAAGAGCAGCAAGTGCTCTTTACCTCAGAATGATGTCTTCAGTCCCAGATGTTTCACTTTTTTTTTTTTTTTTTGTAGAGCTGAGGATCGAACCCAGGGCCTTGCGCTTGCTAGGCAAGTGCTCTACCACTGAGCTAAATCCCCAACCCCAATGTTTCACTTTTTAAAGATGATTTTTGAGTCCATTTAAAATAGAAGCAGGAGACATAGCTTAGTTGTAGAATGTTTGCATAGCATGTACAAGGCTCTGGGCTTACTCCTCACCATACCACAAAGAAAGAAAGGAAGGAAGAAGAGACAAACAATGGTTAATCTCAAAGATTTGAGGATAAAGAACATTGACCTAAATTATCATGGCCAGATAATTAAAACAAGCAACTATTTGAATCAAGCTTTTTAACTTTTTTTTTTCCCTTGGACTGTCTCCTCTTTAAGGTAGAACTCAAGAGATCAGCATTGAATGAGAGGAAGACAATGTTTTTACAACTCAAGGTTGTGGATTTTCCAAATGAAGATGTTGGCAGGCAAAGCTATAGAAGCAGAACTTAACAAGGTAGACATAACAACAGGTACTTATAATAACCTTTTAAAACAAAGGCAATGTTGCAAGATGGTCATAACTACTTTTTGAAACAAAGATAGGCTGCTGTGTCCTGGAACAGTCAGTAAAGAGCCATTTTAGTTAAGGTTACAGGTGGGGCATAGCCTAATCCTGGAGAAACAGAAATTTAATCATAAACAGGAATGAGCCTAGTTTGTCTTTACTATTGTTAGGGACCAAGATGTCAGGAACCAAACACGAACCATAGAAAGTACTAGCTGGACCAGAGAACAAGTCATAAGCCCCTTCCCAGAGCAGTAACCAGAGGCCCCCAAAGATAAGAGAACATCCCACAGTCAGGTACCCATGGTCAGGTAGCCTAGCAACAGAATATACTGCCCCAGACCAGTGACCTTAGCTGACATCTCACAGTTGCACTATCTGCCTCACACATCTTGCACCCCTTCCATGTTCTACACGCCCCTTTTCCCTTTCCCTCCTTCCTGCCTCTTCCCCTCTTATGCTATATAAGCCATGCGGAGAGAAATAAAGATCAGAATCTTGTCTTGCTGCCTGTCTCTTGTGTCCCCTGTCTCTCATTCGCTCCCACAAGTGGGTCACCCCCGTTGAAACCCTGCTGGCCAGGGCATACTATAAAATGTCATTTAAGCCTAAGATGAAGGGAAGCTGGTTCATCAGAAAGAAGAAAGACAAGAGGGAGAGAGGTAAGGAGGGAGGGAGGGAGAGAGGGACAGCAGGAGAATGGTAGACACAGAAGGAAGAATGGGAGGGAAGAGATAAGCATAGTGTGTTTATGAAACTAATCCCTGTAATCCCTGTTCATAGAGACTGAAGCAGGAGATTTCAAATTTAAGGTCAGCCTGTAGATTGTAGACTGTCTCAAAAAGAAAAATGAAAAAAAAATCTCTTATCAATAATCTTGTTAAATTCTGTTGAACTTTTGTTTTTTATTTATTTTTGAGAATATAATATAATGAGAATATTTCTCCTTTGTCTTTTCTTCCTCCATACCCTTTGGCATACCCCTTCCTGAACTTCAAATTTATAATCCATTTTTGCTAATTGTTATTGAATGCATATAGGCATATGTATATAGATATATATTTCCATTGAATTCTTTTTTTTTTTTTTTTTTTTTTTTTTGGTTTTTCGAGACAAGGTTTCCCTGTGTAGCTTTGTGTCTTTCCTGGAACTCACTTGGTATCCCAGGCTGGCCTTGAACTCACAGAGATCCACCTGCCTCTGCCTCCCAAGTGCTGGGATTAAAGGCGTGCGCCACCACCACCCAGCCTCCATTGAATTCTTAAACCTTCAGTGTATGAATATTTAATAACGAGCAGTAGAAAGATGCTGAAGAAAGGAAACAACTAGTGTTGACTACAGTCACAGATCAATTGTTGGTGGAATGGTCACAGACTAGAGGGATTCTACATGAAGGCCCCTAAGATGTCAGGAATAGAAATCTGTGAAGATTTAATATCATTATAAACTTGGATGTGATAATATTCTCTATGAGTATAAGACACTTTGAATATTTAAGCATGAATCCATGTGATTTTATTACACATATAGCCAGCCATACACATGATTGTTAAAAATATTTGAATAGGGACCCATCAATTGGTATCATTAAATCAGAAATGCTGATTTAAAAAGAAATTGATTTCATATATATGTATGTGTGCATGTGTGTATATGTACATAAAGGTGGACACATGTGTGCTATTCATGTTTGTGAAAGCTGAGTAAGATTGTTGGGTATCAGTTCTCTCCTTCTACATTGTTTACAGGCAAGGTCTCTCTTGTTTCTGTTGATTGCTGTGTACTTCAGGCTTTCTGGCCCTGAACTTCTGCCTGCCTATATCTCTATATCATCACAGTAAAGATGGGATCAGGATCAAGAAAAAGATGTGAGTAGGCAAGGCAGGGGGAGAAGACAGAAATGTCAGTAGTCTTTACACAGAACTTACTACAATACCACCTCTGGCATCCATCAAGATAGGAAACAGGAATCAGAGGAGCTGTTATATTATGTAAAAATTTTTAAGAAGGATAGATTTGTAACACTGCCAATAAATCATACAAATAGCTACCATGAGGATGAACACTGGGAAAATACACACTTGGAAACCATAAGTGCATGGGAATTCACATAGTATAAAAAAATAGCTACAGCATAATTAAAGAAAATATGTCCAAAGAGATTTTAATAGATGATGATTCGTGGAGCACAAACATGAAAGGATGAGTCAGAGTTGGAAGAGCAATCATTCAGAAAGTACAGACTGGAGAATAGATGTTAATATGAATAGGACAGTTGTGCCAGTATTGTATAATATTTGCACAACAAGGCAATCAATCAGTAATCAGAAAAACTGTTTGGTTTCTTAGCAGGCTTGGGATCTCTGGTTCGGGGGAAGACCTCTAAACATAACTTACATTCTGTATTTATTTTTTTCTTTAACCAGTAACTCCTTACTTATTTTGAAGTAAGTATATTCAATGCACAAGCAAATAGGTGTATTAAACACTTGTTCACCATTCATTCCCCAGTGTTCATTTCTTCCCTTCCACCTGCCATCTTCTTATCCCCAAATAGAATTTATATTATTACTTTTCTGGTGCTGTGATCAACCATGATCACCAAAGCACCTTCCAGAAGGAAGACGTGATTTGGTTTCATGACTCCAGAGTGTCAGAGTCCATGATGGTGGAACAAAAGCAGAAGGCATGGTGGTCAGAATAACCTGAGAGTCCACATCTCTGGCTGAACAGAGAGTGTGCTCTTGAATGGCTTGTGTCTAAAAACCCCCAAAGCTTTCCTTCTGTGACATATTTTCTTAATTACTTTTCTATTGCTGTGAAAAAACATCATGGCCAAGGCAACCCCTAATAGAAAGGCTTTAATAGGAGCTTACAGTTTCAGGGAGTGACTCCATGAACACCAGGGTTTGGAGCATGGCAGCTAGTAGGCAGACACTGCATTGGAGAAGGAGCTCAGAGCTTACATCTGATCCACAACCATGAAGCAGAGAGAAAGATGGAGGGAGGGAGGAAAGGAAAGATAGAGGGAGGGAGGGAGAGAGAGAGAGAGAAAAAGGTGGGGCAGGCAGATAGACAGAGAGACAGAAATAAAGAAAGTTACAGAGAAAGACAGAGTGAGAGGTAAGGGAGAGTGGGAGACTGGAAGAGGGAGAGGAAGAGAAACAGGTAGATAGAAAGAGAGAGTGTGTGGGACAGAGACTAGGAATAGCACTAGTTTTTTTTAACCATAAAAGCCGACTCCCAGTGATACACATCTTCCCATGAAGCTGTACCTGCTAATTCTTCCCAAGCATTTCCACCAAAAATATGTGAGCTATAGGGATGGGTCTCATTTCAAACCACCACACATACTTCCTCCAATAAGGCAACACCTCCTAAGCCCCCTAAAGAGCATCATCATTTGGGGACCAAGTATTCAAATACCATAGACAATGAGAGGAATTTCTCTCAAACCATCACTGTATCCATTCTACTTTCTTGTCACATATGCATACATGCATGGATATTACACATATGAACGAAAATGTGTATAAGCAGGTGCATCCAGAAACAACCAAATACAGCCACTCTGTGTGGAGAAAAAGAATAGTTTTTTGTTTTGTTTTTTCCTAAGCTACCTCAGACAGCAGAGGATAGTAGCAGCTGCAAAAGCTTATATTTTAGCATAGGTATATATCTGGGTATTGCTGCTTGAAAGTTGAAAGAACCCGGTGCCTAGTGTAGGGCTCTGTCAAGTAGAGAAGGTGCTTGCAGCCATGTTCAGAAGCATCCAAGCACTAACAGTTGTGGTCAGGAGTGTTCAGCCAGTATTAAAGGCTTCTGATTCTTAGCAGAGCCTAGCTCAGGTGGGATCAGCCTAGCAAACTCCAGCTCAGATGGAGGCTGAGCCATTGCCATGAGCACTGCCATTTGTGGGGCCTACTTTGTGTGCCCTACCATCACGATCTCTGCCTTTCTCAATCTGGATTGTTTCACTTAACATGATGCTTGATGTTCTCTACTTCTATTCATTTTCTAGTGAGTTGAATCATTTTCTCCTTCTTTTTTTGGAAGAATAAAACATGACCGTTGCTGTGAACCACATTGTCATTGTCTATTTATCTGTTAACAGATACCTATGATTTCATACATTGTTTACTATAAATAGTATCACAATAAACATAGATGTGCAGGTGCCTTTGATGTATATTGACATAGAACCTTTTAAAATATCCTGGGGAAAGAGAAAAAAAAAAACTAGTCAGGCTGTCTAAGGAGAGTGACCCCAAAAGTGAGCAGTCTTAATATTTGTCTTAGGCCAGGAACTTGCTGTGACCTTCAGTCTGTCCTGGCCACAAAACAGAAATACTAAAGAGTAGTTCTAATCCCTGAGTGGGTTTTTTCAAACATCTTTTTCTCTAAATGAGGAGCCTACCTAAAACCTACAGGAAGACATCATTGAGACTAAGAACGACCTGGACATGTCATAGTTGGGGCCAATTGGACAGACCACCATGCCTTCATGCTTTACCCAAGTTTCTGCTATAAATCCCATTCAAAAGCTTTGTAGCTCAACTGTGTGGCAAACATGTCTGGGTCCAGCTTCTGTTGTCCAGCATCCTCTTCCTGTCTCCTAAGCTCTCATCTATAGACCTATAACAAACTCTTGTAAGAACCCTCTCTATGAAGCCTGAAATACATTCTGTTCATGACATAAAGAACACAGAATCCACTGACTTGTGTTAGCTTTGGTAGTTGTTGAATTATCTGCTAAATTGGTACTCTGAACTATTCTCACCTAAGACAAGAAATCCTCCACCACTCTTAATAACTCCCATTTTTCCTGTATCAGGAATACCATTAATGGATCATTTAAGGTTCTATTTAGCTCTGAGGACTCTGTTTATTTACATAGCGGTAGCACTGACTTCATTCCCATGTAGAGTATAGAAGCCCATCTACCCCTCCCTTTGATTCCTCCCGTACTTTTGTTGTATTTTTTCTAATGGAAGCCATTCTGAATATGAAGATGTAGACTCTCAATGCAATTTGATTTGCATTTCCATGATCCCATTGTTAGGGATATTAAAATTTTATGAAATATTTATTGATCATAAGCATCTCTTGAGAACTATATATTAATTTATTCACTTGCTGATTGGATTATTGTATTTATTTTAGCTCTTTGTGTATTCTAAATATTAATCTACTGTCATACACTTAGCCAACAATGATTTCAAGCCATTCTATAGCTGTGCCTTCACTGTGATTATTATTTACTCTGTTATTATGCAGCCTTTAAACAACACACTACCATTTATCTATTAATCAACTCAAAATATGGGAATTTATTAAGATTGTGTAGCTTTTCTAAAACAGAGCCCAAGAGAACCAAAGGAGAAGAAACAAAACATATATAAAACTGAGACTGCCATCATTTGATAAAGTCTAGCCACATAACCCAGGCTGGACTCAAATTTACCAGCTTCATGCTTCTTTGCTTTGTGCCTTTCCTGGAACTCGCTTTGTAGACCAGGCTGGCCTCAAACTCACAGAGATCTGCCTGTCTCTGCCTCCTGAGTGCTGAGATTAAAGGCGTGCACCACCACTGCCCAGCAGCTTCATGCTTCTATCTCTGGAGTTTGAATCTTACAAGCAAGTGCTTCTTCTTCTTCTTCTTCTTCTTTTTTGTTTTTAAGATTTATTTGTTTATTTTGTATACAGCATATATGACTACAGGTCAGAAGAGGGCACCAGATCTCATTTCAGATTGTTGTGAGCCACCATGTAGTTGCTGGGAATTGAACTCAGGACCTCTGGAAGAGCAGTCAGTGCTCTTAACCCCTGAGCCACCTCTCCAGCACGCAAGTGCTTTTTTATAGGACTCTAGGACAAAAGAGTGACCTGTACTTGAAAATGGACAAAAGGGCAGAGCCAGGCGGATCTCTGTGAGTTCAAGGCCAGCCTGGGCTACCAAGTGAGTTCCAGGAAAGACGCAAAGCTACACAGAGAAACCCTGTCTCGAAAAACCAAAAAAAAAAAAAAAAAAAGGACAAAAGGGATACTCATTCACAAAGTCTCAGTTTTGTGGCTGTCCTGCATGAAGACATCTGGACTCCTTTTCCTTAGTAGTGATTTTAGTTGTCTTGACTTAGAGAATTCAAGTATTCTGGAAACTTTATAAGAGTAAAAGCTGTTGGGGAAGAGATTATTGAACCTGCTAAGGAGCCTGCAAGCTGTGCCAGGAGCTCCAGGGTTAAAATTTGTCTTTGAGAGATTGTAGCACAAATCTTAAAAGGTCTTATTAATAAAAACAAACCCAGGAGCCAGGTATTGGGGTGAATGTTGGAAGGTCAGATAAGAACAATAAGCCACAGCCACCTCACCTCACCAATTCCTCAGCTGATCCTGTTTCCTCAGACTGAGTCCTCATCTAGATGGATCTCAGCTGAACTGCTACTCACAGACTAAAAGCTTAACTAGATCTAGTTCCTGGTCCTCATGCCTTATATACCTTTCTGCATTCTGCCATCACTTCCTGGGATTAAAGTCATGAGTTACCATGCCTGGTTGTTTCCAGTGCGTCTTTGAACTCAAAGAGATCCAGATGGACCTCTGCCTCTGGGATGCTAGGATTAAAGGCGTGTGCTACCACTGCCTATCCTCTATGTTTAATATTATGGCTATTCTGTTCTCTGACCCCCAAATAAATTTATTGGGCTGCACAATATATCAACCACAAGAAATGGCTTAGTAGTTAAGAGTGCTTCCTGCTCTTTCAGAGGATGCAAATTCAGTGGCTAGTTGTGAGAGATGGCTCTGAAATGTATACAAGTCCAGCTCTGGGTTGGGGGGTGACATTTTTTCCTGGCCTCTGTAGACACCTACACTCATATACATATATCCTCCCACATACATGCACCTACACTCATGTACACATACCTTCCCCAGATAAACACATAACAAACAAACACACCCTGTTGTTGTTAAAAATGGTGGGTGAGAGAAGACAGACAAACCATGTGACAAGGTTTACTTGCAGGGTTTATGTAGGGATGAGACAAGAGCTAAGGGGAAGAGAAGAAGAGAAGAGAAGGGAAAGAGAGAGGGGGATTGGAAGGGAGAGGTGCAGAGGCCTGCCTGCCTCTTGGAGGAGCAGTGGGAAACACAGCAAGAAATGGGTGGAGTTTGCCTTTAAAGGGGGGTCCTAGCGCATGCATATAGAGGCTTATGCAGCCATGCAGCACATTTGCATAGATTATGTGATGAATGGCTATAAGGCTCTGGGCACTGACAGGGCATTCTAACAAGCCTCCCTTTTGTTCCTTTTTTTTTTTTTTTTTTTTTTGGTTTTTTGAGAAGGGTTTCTCTGTGTAGCTTTGCGCCTTTCCTGGAACTCGCTTGGTAGACCAGGCTAGCCTCGAACTCACAGAGATCTGCCTGCCTCTGCTTCCCGAGTGCTGGGATTAAAGGCGTGCGCCACCACCACCCAGCTCCCTTTTGTTTCTTATCTGCAAATATAGGAGTGTTAAAAATTGAAGATGTAGGATGAAGTTTTTTACTTAGAAGATCAGAGATGATAGGTTTAAGTCTCCTAAGGCTCTGGAGTAAGAGTGGGACTAGGCTTTGGTAATGTACTAGGTAGGGTCCTATAATTGGGTGAAAGTGAGGGAACGGTGTCTAGCAACATAGGGGTTTTGGTTTCCCAGACTTCTGGGTCCATGTGGGAGGCTAGCAGAGGAAATGACACATTGAAGCCAGTAGAGTGGGTGGCAAGGAGGAGGAGGAGAGGGGCTGCTGGTGTATCTGGGGTCAGGCAAATTGGTGGAGCAAAAGAAATAGAAGCTCTCATTTTGGCCAAAAGAGCCCTTCCCAGTAAGAGTAGAGGACAAGCTGGCACAACCAAAAATGAATGAGTGAGAGAAATACCCCTGAAAATGCAATTGAGTGGTGGGGTTGTCTGATGAATTAGGTAAGGCTGTCCCTCTACCCCAACATAGGGCAATGAGGAGAGGTGTGTCCCCCAAACTCCCTCGGGACTGACTTTGTGGCTCTGGTGTCCAAAAGAAAGGAGATGAGCTGCTCTGATAGCATGATGATTATCTGGGGCTTCCTGTCACAGATGAGAGTAGTTGGGGCAAGGAAAACCAGGGGCACTCAGTTGTCCATGGCCTGTGGTGATATTGTGTTCCCCAAAATATTGTGCACCCTAATAAACTTATCTGGGGTCAGAGGACAGAACAGCCACTAGATAGACATAGAGGCCATAAAATGGTGGCACACATGCCTTTAATCCTATCACTTGGGAGGAAGAGATCCATCAAGATCTCTGTGAGATTAAAGCCACACTGGAAACAGCCAGGCATGGTGACACATGCCTTTAATCCCAGGAAGTGATGCCAGAAAACAGAAAGGTATATAAGTCGTGAAAACCAAGAACTAGAGCTGGTTAAGCTTTTAGGCTTTTGAGTAGCAGTTCAGCTGAGATCCATTTGGGTGAGGACTCAGAGGTTTCCAGTCTGAGGAAACAGGATCAGCTGAGGAACTGGCAAGGTGAGATAGCTGTGGCTTGTTCTGCTTCTCTGATCTTCCAGCATTCACCCCAATACCTGGCTTTGGGTTTGATTTTATTAATAAGACCTTTTAAGATTCATGCTACAATGGCCAGGCCTAGAAGATTGGCTGGAAGGTGGTCTGTTTGATGTCCCCATGGCATGATGTTGTGGATATCGCTCTGTATGCTGTGAATGTGTTGCTCTGATTGGCTAATAAATAAAGTGCTGATTGACCAGTAGCCAGGCAGGAAATATAGGTGGGACAAGCAGAGAAGATAATTCTGGGAACAGGAAGGCTGAGTCAGGAGTCGCCAACCAGACATAGAGGAAACAAGATGTGAAGGCAGAACTGGGAAAAGGTAACAAGACACATGGCTAAACAGAAATAAGAATTATGGGTTAATTCAAGTGTAAGATTCAGCTTGCAAGAAGCCTGAGCCATTAGGGCCAACCGTTTTAATCAATATAAGAGTCTGTGTGTTTATTTGGGTCTGAGCAGCTGCAGGCCTGGGTGGGACTGGAGAAAACTCCAGCTACAGCATGAGGTTGTAGGGGGTAGTCAACTGACCAATGGCCCTCTTGATGGCACTTTGGACATGGCACAGGTGCCCCACAGGGATTAAGGCAAACCCAGTCCCAATGGCCTTCCTGACTACATTTGAAGCAGGGTACTAGTGGTCTTTAAGCTCCAGGGGCAAGGGAGCCTGGGTAATCACTGAGGCAGGTTGGATGGCTTTGGCCAGCATTTGTGATTTTTGTTTATGGTCTTTTTCATCTCTCCCATGATACATCCTTAAAGGTCAGACTTCTGTCGATGGGGTTTGGGGCCTTCTCTCCAGATGCTTAAACTTGGCCTTAATTTTGGGGAAGAATGAGAAAAGAAAAAGATCATAAGGAGTTGTCTGCCCTCTGGGTTTTCAGGGTCTAGATTAGTATAGTGTAAGAGGGCTTTTGTGAGGCATTCTAGGAACTGAGATGGATTTTCCTTTCTATCCTAAACAATTTCCTGAACTTTCTCATAGTTAATTGGTTTAAGGGCAACCTTACAGAGGCCCACCAGGAGGGAGGTTATAAACTGATTTCTAGCTAGAGCACTCCCTGGGGTCTTATTGTCCCAGTGGGGGTCCCAGTAAGGTATTGCCTCAGCCCCAGCTGGATGTGCTGCATTAGTTTGAAGAATTTTGTCTGCATGTGCTTTGACCTGTTCCCAAATTCACCTTAGGAAGTAAGTTGTTAGGAATACACACACACACACACACACACACACACACACACACACACACACACCACACACATATGTATAATGAAAGGTGGGACTATAGGACTGGGTAATTTGTTGGAATTATTTTATTAAAGAAGTAGAGTTAAACATATAAGAACCCAATCTCTTTTCTACTTGAGAGAGTCCTGCTCGTGAGAAGGGGACATGTACCTGAAGCAGTCCATCCACTCCAGCTACTTCTTGCAAAGGGAGAACTGTGACTGTGAGGTCTGGGTCGGGTGGGGTCCCTTAGTTGCATAGTAACAGGTGACAGAGGGTGAAAGTCGATGCAAGAGTGTAATGGTTGCAGCGGCCCATGTCTGGAGAGGAGGAGGGGCTGCAGAAGCTGGCGGAGCTTGTTGGGGTCAGAAAAGTGGGGGTTTGTTAGCAAGGTCCAGAGGAGTAGTAGAGGGTTCCTCTAGTTCAGACTGGAAAGATAGGAGGACTTGACCAGGTGAACAGGAAGCATGGAAAGAGGGTTTGGAGCTGAGGTGAAAGAGAGCTTGAATATAAAGCAGCTCCCTCCATCTACCCATCCGCGGGCAGAAGATGGAAAGGTCCCATAAAATATCAGGGTCTAAACTGCTGTTAATGGGCCATTTTGACTGGTTACCTAAGGGATATTTGGGCCATTTCTGGGTGCAAAGGTGGATGAGTTTAGAAGCCTTTAAATGGGGTATTAAGGAGAGGTTTGATGTTTTCTAAAAGACATTGCAGAGATTATGGGCTTATATTGCTGACAGGCGTACTTCCTAAGAGTGAGACAGAAAAAAAAAAAAAAAAAAAAAAAAGATATCCAATGGCTAGCATCCCAGAAATTAACCAAGAATTAATTGAGAAGGCACAAGCTTCCCAGTGAATGATCAAACAAGGGGGAGGGGCTGAGGGGCTAAGCTCAAGGGATGTGGAGGTCCAACAGACAAGGGACACGTGGGTCCAATAAATAGACAAGATATGAGGCACCACTTGTGGGGAAGGGCCAGAGGTGATTGTCTGCAAAGGAGCAAGCTGTAGCCCTGAAGGTAGTGGCTGGGGGTTCTACCACTTCCAAGTGGGGTGCTGGATCATCAACAGTCACTCCCATACATCCAGGGAAGCATTTAGACTTACCAGCAGAGGGGAAATTCACCAACCATAGTAGCTGGTGTTGTGCAGAAGGGGTCTTAGATGAACTGGCTCCAGGGGCCTGGTGCACTCAGACTGCTGGCAGGCGGAAGGAAGCATCAGGAGGGCCTGCCAAGTCTCTCAGCACCAGTGTCGTTAAAAATGGCGGGCAAGAGCACACCGACACACCGTGTGCCAGGACTCACGTGGAGGGTTTAAAGGGTGAGGCAAGAGCTAAAGACGGGAAGGGAGGGGAAGGGAGGGGAGGGGATGAGGAGAGAGGAGTGGGGAGGGGAAGAGAGGAGAGAGAGGGAGGCATTGGGAGGGAGAAGCTCAAAGGTCTCCTGCCTGTCTCTTGGAGGAGTGGTGGGAAAGAGAGTGAGGAATTTGTGAAGCTTGCCTCTAAAGGGGGTCCTAGCGCATGCGTATAGATGTTTAGGCAGCAACGCATCACATTGGCATAGATTATGTGATGTACATTGTAAGACCCTGGGAGCTGCCTAGGCATTTGACTGAAATGTTAACATACCCTATCCACAACATACCTACACTCATATACATACCATACTCCCCACATACACACAATAAAAAATAAAGCATATGAAAATTTCTTTGCATCTTTCTGAGTCATCACCACAGTCAAAAATAAAACCACGACAATACTATATAAAATTCCATTGCCTTTCCTTGAGAAAGATGTGGAAAAAACTGCATGGGTTTCATTTAGTAAGTTACAAAATGCTTCCCAGTGTAGTGAAATTAAGTGGGAAGAGTTAACATCCATGTATAGAACTCATCTTGTCTGGAGGTGCTATTCCACTTTGAGTGTAAGTCAAGCTATGGCTGTTAGGAACAACATCATGGTACAAAGAAGGCATTGTTATTTTAAGCAAGTCTACACTTTTTTTTTTTTTTTTTTTTTTAATTCAAACAGCACAGAGATTGCATTTTACATGAAGGAAATAGATTGAGAGCTTTATTCGGGCTTGCTAAACAACAGACCTTCTTTGCCTTTGTCCATTGAAGCCAATTGCTATGGGAAACAACAACTTGAAGAATACCTTAGTATGCAAATGAAAATAAAATTGCCTTGGTTAATGGATTGGAGAGGAAGCATATTCAGGGGCTCATCTGAGGCTTAGTTATGTCAGTCACTCAGATGAAGAACTCACAGGCTGCCTTTCAGAACAGTGTCAGTGGCTTGGTGACTAAACAGAGTGAATTTGACTTCCAATGTTGGATGCAAAACTTTATCAAAAATAGCCTGGCTATTGGCATCCAGCACCGTAAGTAAAGTTGGCACAGTAAAATGTAAATATTTATTATGTCCTTGAGGAAAAAGCAAATAATGCAAACAAATCTGTTATATAACTAAATTGATCAGGAATACTTTTTCATTACAACTTAAATTCTCTTTCTCTCTCTCTTTCTCTGTTACAAACACTCCCACAAAACATACACACACACACCACAATAAATATATTGGAAAAACAACCCACAAGAGGGAAATTGGTTGCAATAAATATTGTTTTTCATATAGAGCATTTCTATTATGAATTCTACTTTGGTTGAACTAGCTGTCTATGGACTAAATATTTTAGCTGTGCTAATAGACACTCTTATTTGGAAACTTAAAACGTTAAAACACAAAATTTTAATGAAGTTTCAGTAATCCCATTCATGTTTTAATCAGTTTATTTGGAGAATTGTTGGATTTTTAATTTATTATTTTTTTGCATGGGTTTGAAGGAAATATGTAAGAAACATTTGGGAAATCTCTTTTGAGATAAATGTCATCCTTTCATTGTGTGTGTGTGTGTGTGTGTGTGTGTGTGTGTGTGTGTGTGTGTGTTTGTGTATGTGTGAATGTTTGTGTATGTGTTTGCATATATATATGAACATGTGTGTTCCAGCCAGAAATCAACTGCAGATGTCTTTGGTTGGTGTCCACATTGTTTGTTTTTGAGTCAGGGTATCTCAGTTTTATCTGGAGCTTATCAATTTGGCTAGACTGGCTGGCAGGGAACCAAAGAGATCTTTCTGTCTTAGAATCTCCAGCTATGGAGATAACAGCATGCACCACTGTGTTTAGATTTTCCTATAGTTCTCTAGGATTTGAACTCAAAGCCTCATGCTTGCATGTAAGAGTCATCTCTCTGGTCCCAGACCAGTAACTTTCTCCTAGACACATTGGTTTGTCTGGAAGGAGTATTGTACTCAACCATTATGACAAATATTATCAAAATACTGCTGATATAAGGTTAAGAACCAAAATTTCAAGTTGGTTATGCTGAGGAATTATGTCCTTGGGAAAATTACAATTACATTTATGAATGTAATTGGTTATTTTCTCAAAACTGTATCTCATTCTGTAGCCCATGATGGATTGACACTTGTGTATGTAGCTAAGATTGGCTCCAAACTTTCAGCAATCCTCATGCATTAATCTCTAGTGCTGGGATAATTGGTGTGGGCAAGCACACCTCTTTGGGCATTCTTGCAAATGTTACATGATTTTTGGTTCATGGACTATGTAGAAAGTCCTCCACCTTGGTACATTTGAAAATGCCTTGTTAAAAGAGGACACTTAGTGTTTCCACCATGGAATGTTATTATTTATTGTTGTCTATATCAATCTACCACAAGATTTAAGGCAGTATTCATTGATTTTGGTTAAAGGTGTTTAGACACATAATTACACTTACTTCAGAACTAACATTGCACAGGAAAACTGACAAGTTCCAACAATTTTTGGCTGTTTTAGTTTTTAAATGTTTCAAGAAGGCACCTTCAGATTTCAGTAGCTACTTTAAAATATTTTAAATTGGTATCTGCTTGTTCATGAGGAAAAGCCTCTGTATTGTAGCTGGTAGATAAAATATGAAAAAATATGCTAATATTATCTCAGGACTAGGCTTTGTGGCTCCCATTTACCAGTATTCACCTGCTACTTCACTCGCTGTCAGGATGCCAAGAAACTCCAGAAAATAGTGTACTTTTGATTGTCATGCAGCACGTGTGTATAAGTTACATTCCATCATTCCATCTAAAGTAAAGGTAAAAGTTTTAGAAAATTAAGAAAACTTATGCTTTCTAGGTATAGACAGTATCATTCACCTTCTTGCTGGGCTCTCTGATCCTTTCTGTCCAGATGCTGCTCATTTGTGCAGGGCCTTCCCTTTACACCAGGAATGTTAAGTCCAACAGCACCTAAGGCCATGCTGCTGTAGAGCCTTAAAAAAATATCAGTGGTTGGCCGTGGGTCACACATGTGTTGAACAAAGAAAGAGATGGTATATTTATGAATAAAAATTCATAAATTAATAAAATTATCATTAAAAAGTAAGAAGGAGGAGACTAGCCATCCCTGTAGGAATGAAGGCATTTCAAAGAACACTTGTATCCCTGTCTTTAGCTCAAATTATTCAAACAGTGGTCCTCAAGAAATTGGAATTCCCTCAAAAATTTCAGTCCAAAGAATGAAAAGTCTGAAAACATGGGTCTGCCAGAGGGGAATCTTCATTCTTAAGTAGTTGGAAAAACATTTGAGAGTACCTTGCTTGGGATACTTAAGGCCAGACTATGATAGGTCAGTGATCAATGGGACCACACTTTGACCAGGAGTGCTCCACTATGCATAACCCTTGCCTTCAGTTTAAATCTAATCTCAGATCAGGACCTCAGTATGTACTTGGGGATCACAGAACCTCTTTGTTCCCTTCCCACTGTGGTCACATGGAACAAATCTCCCTTCTGTGCTTTCCAGTCTTACCTGTCTAATTGGTCTGTTGAAGTGAGGTAACAACTTTAGCTTGTCAGGGCTGCCAGAGACCAAGTTCTGCTCCTAATAACTCTGGTAACACCACTAGTAAATAGTATCAAGTACTTCATGGGTTATTAATGTAAAATTTCCATTTATTCTTTTAGAAAGTAGAGAAGAAAGAAACCATTTCTGAATCATCCTATGATGGTAGTATAATGCCTATACAAAAGTTACACAAAGAACTAATAATAAAGAGAAACTCAAAATAGTTTGACATAAAAACTCTCAACAAAACACCAGAAAGTAAACTCCAGGAATAAGACATTTATGATAGAATATAACAACCTCAGGGTTATTCTAAAGATATAAAGTAGGCATAATGTTTGTCAATTGATATTTTATAAAAATAAAAAGCAATGGGGATGATATTAATAGACTAATACATAAATCCTATTTCATAATCTTGATAGAAACAGAAAATGTAATTCTGTTAATCCTACATCCTTTTACAATAGAATTCCGCAAACCTGAAATAAAATTCTTCAAAAATTCAAGGAATCATCTAGAACCCATATATCATTAGCAAAATAATACTTGTGGAAGAGTGAAATATTTTCTATGAAATAAGAACTGAAGGAGGAGATTGAGTGTTACTTCTATTCAGCATTGTATAGGAATCCATAAAAGGTCTGTCAGGCAGGAGAGTGTAGTGAAAGAGATCTTGCTTGGAAAAAAGAGTGTGAATCTTTCTTCTTGTGCAATGGCATGTTCTTCACATAGAATGTCCATGGCTGGATCATGTTCTACCCTTCCATAGGACCCAAATCAGTTCTCAGAGCCCATGTTTGCCTATAACTGCAGTTCTGAAACCTGATGCTTTCTTCTGGCCCCCATGGTCGCTTGCATTCATGCTCATACACTCATACATACATGCAAATAATTAAAAATAAAATAAATATTTTAAATATTTCGAATACCCTATAAAACACCTTAAAATTATTTCAAGCTAAGAACAAATTCATCAGGCTTGCATAATAAAACTCAATGTATAGAAATAAAATATATTTGAAGCATATTTTAAAAATGTTATCTCCCTTTATTTTTATATCTTCATCATCATCATCATGGTATAGGAACTTAAACCTATGTCATTACACGTATTAGCCAAGTGCTTTAGCACTGAGCTGTAGTCCCAGACTCACTTAATTTTTTTCCTTTAATTAAAAATAGATTATTTTCTCATACAATATATCCTGCTTAAAATTTGCCCTCCCAGTTCTTCTCCACATCCCCTCCCATTTGGATCTAGTCTCTTCTTGTCTCTGATTAGAAAATAACAGGCTTCTAAGAGATAACAAAAAGCATAACAAAATAAAATATAATAAGATAAAACCATCACATCTTAATTGGACATGGAAAACCTTTGCAAATGATATGGTAGTGTATATAAATTACCCCAAAAATACTACCAGGAAATGTATACAGCTGATAAACACTGTCAACACTGTAGTTGGATATAAAATTATCTCACAAAAATGAGTATCTTTCATATAAAAAAGAATATCAAACTGAGAAAAAAAAAACAGGGAAACAACACTTTTCACAATAGCTTTAAATAACACAAAATACTGTGGTGTAACTATAACCAAGCAAGTGAAAGATTTGCATGATAAAAACTTCCAGTCTTTGAGGAAAGAAATTGAAGAAGATATCAGAAGATGGAAAGATTGCCAATGCTCATGGATAAGTAGGATAAACACAATAAAAATAGCTTTCTTACCAAAAACAATCTGCAGATTCAATGCAATTTCCACAAAATTTTCAGTTTTATTTTTATACAGAAAAATTAAATTAATTTTACTTATAATAATATCAATAAAGCAGAACAGGAACAAACTATCAAAAATCCATCAAAACTTATAAAACATCTTTCAAAGAAATTAAAGAATTAAATACCTAGAAAGGTGTTCTATGTTCATGGAGTTGAAATTTAAAATTGGTACAATGCTGGCATGGCATTTTCTCTAGTGACTATTCTACATAGGTTAGAGTAGAAATGAAAAGACCACAGAAACAATTTTATCCACATCCAGAATGGGTGCCCAATGATTTTATTAGAATTACTTGCAGAAGCATGGGTAAATCTGGGACAGTGACACCATCAATAAATCCCACCACCAGTATGGAGATTCCTGGGAATGTGACCTACTGAAGGTCCCAACTTCAAGTCTCTCATCAACCTCTACCTACCCCTATGACTATATGCAGCTAAATATACATGAAGACAAGCAACTACAGCTGAGCCTGGGATGACTTGTAAGTAGAATCTCAGGGGTGAGTTTGTAACCTCCTCAGGAGTGGATGTTTACCATAGACTTAGATATTTTATGTATTGTTGTGAATATTTCTTGGCTATGAATGTGTCTTCTGTTGGTCATCACAATTGTTCTGATTCATGACAGTGATGGCCAATCCAGGAGGGTATGTTTATAGTGTAACATATGACAACACTCCCAGATTCTATTTGTCCAGTCCCTGTAAACCTTCATAAAGGCTGTAATATCATTTTCTGTAGAAATGTAAAACAACAAAGCCATATAACAACAAAGCTTCCCATATAAAGCAAGTCATCCAGAACAGTCAAAAGACCTTGAAAATGAAAAACTAATTTGGAGGTCTCATATTACTCCATCTTAAAATCTAATACAAAAGTTCAATAATTAATGAAGTAGACTTCTTGTTGTTGTTTTGTTGCTGTTATTTTTATGATTTGTTTTGATTTTTTCCTCCTGAGACAGGTTTTATTTGTGTTGCCCTGACTGTCCTGAAATTTGCTTAGTAGACCAGGCTAGCCTTCAACTCAGTGATCTGAGTGTTCTACTATACCTGGTCTAATAAAGTGTTGCAGTGTTGTAAAAATGAATATAAAGATCAATAAAATACTATTAATAGTCCATAAATATTTTACTTACATTCACATTCACTTGACTTTTGACAAAGTTACAAACAAAGTCAACAACACATAATACCATTTTCAAATAATTCTGGGATAGTCGAGATTCCATGTACAAAACAATAATGTTGTATCTTAATTCATTGTAAATAAAATGAATTCATTGTAGTGTAAAGACATTCTCATAGTTGCTGTGAAAAAAAGATTATAGTAGACAACCAGAAAATACAGCCATTCTCCATGGGCAATTTCATAAGCCTGTTGAGGAATCCTAAACTGCCAGACCCTGATTCACCTGAGATCTGTAACCTGAGACCACAGAGATATGACCAAGTGCCATATGCCCATTATTGACCAGGACTGAACCGAGAAAACAGGACTACTCTGATTTTCACAGCCTTGACTTTCATTGTAATTTCAGCACAATTAGAAAATACCCACATAGGGGTCCTTGTTAACCTCTCAGAAGCATGCCTGCCCTCTCCTCTTATAGGAATAGGTTCTCTTGGGAAGCTATGCAACGTGTTGAGCTAAATTTATTTGGCGGCTATTGCTCTGATCTCTATGGCTTGCACCCCTGTAATTGGCTCTGTGTTTCTTATTTAATAAGACTGTTTAGAAATTTGTCTACAGATATTTGAGATAGGAAGATACATATCTTTAGTATAGGACACAGCTTCTCCTGAATATCTATTTAAGGACATGGAAGAAGGACTATTTTGTTCTTTACTGTTTGCCCCTGACTGGCTAGCATGTCCATTCCTTCACTGGCATTAGATACGACTTCTTCAGGATTCCAGATAATACTGAAGACCAGCTTAGACATCCAGTCTCATGCACTGAGCCATTAAGGGTTCTTGGACTTTTCATTCCTAGTCAGTCTTATTAGATCATCTGAACTGCACCCTGTAAGTCATGCCTTTATACCCACTTGCTATCTCTCTAACTCTATCTCTATCTCTGCCTCTGCCTCTGCCTATATCTACATACCAATATGTCTATATACACATATATATATATACCTATTCATATCTACATATATTATAATATATGTATACATATATATGGAAATTCATTTTATAAGTGGAGCATTGCTGTGACAAACCTTACCTTGTTGTTTGGGGGAGGATTCAGGAAGGACTTTGGCACTTGAAGTAGAAATCCACTGAGTGTTGAGAGTTCAGCAAGCTGTTTTGTAGGAGCCTGGAAGTCAAGATTGTTGAGAACAGTGAAGAGGATAGAGACATGGTGTAGTTCGAGAGCTTCTCTCCATGTGCCACCAAGCCCCCACAGTCCCACAACCCATGTATAAAATAATCACTCAGATTCTTATATTACTTATAAACTGTATGGCTGTGGCAGGCTTCTTTTTATCTACTTCTTCTATCTTAAATTAACCCATTTCTATTAATCTATACTTTGCCACATGGCTCGTGGCTTACCAGTACCTTACATCTTTCTTGTCATGGTGGCAGGTGGCAGTGTCTCCCTGCCCCAGCCTTCCACCTCCCAGAATTCTCTTCTCACTTGTCCTGCCTATACATCTTGCCTGGCCACTGGCCAAATAGCATTTTATTTATAAAGAGTGATATCCACAGCACTTCCCTTTTTTTTTTCCTTTTTGTTAAAGGAAGGTTTAAACTTTTGCATAGTAAAATTACATATAACAAAACAATTATCAGGCAAGAATTACAGTTACAGTATTAAAGAAGATATCCTATCTGTCTTATATTTGTGAGTCTAAGGTTTTATATCTAACATATCCTTTATCATAACTGAAAAAATTATAACTATCTAGTCTTCAACCCCATGTTGGGTGCCAGATATTGGTGAAATTATTAAGGCTACTCCACATAGTTAAAAGGGAGGTTTATTTTGTGGGGTAGCTTACAAATGAAGGGATAGGTTGCAGGGTCTGGGAAAGGTATGGCACAGTCCGGCGGTGTTCTCTGGAGAACTCTGCTTGGTCTACCTCCAGTGTCCATTGTCCTGGAACCAAGAGAAGCCTCTCCTCTCGATCCTGGGTCTTCAGCATCCTTCCTCAGCCCTGCCTTGTAGTCATGACCATTACTGAAACCTCAATGGGTGTTGGAACTTCCAGGCCAAGGCTGGAATGGCTACTCACTACAGCATGGCTTGTGAAGTTTCAGAGGGAAGTAAAGACTTTATCAATCCTTTTGTGTGACAAATATGTGGAATCTGGTCAGCTGGGGCTTAAGAATTAGCTGTTATTAACAAGATACAAGAATCACTCATGTAAAACTTTTGCTTTGCTCAGACAATGAATGCTTGTTAGGTTGGACCTAAAGAATCATCTGTCATTAAGAACAGATCAGCATCCTTTAGGTGGCATCTTCTGGGAAGTAGGTCCTCAGAGCCAGCACACAGAAACTTTGTTCCAGAGGCAGCCAAAATTACATCTCATGCTGACAGCCAAACTCGGTAATGTAAGAGTCACCCAGGTGTTACTTGTTTTGAAAACATAAAGTGGTTATAGAGAGAAACTGAGACTTGGAAGTGCTTGGCTGTGCTGGGGTTCCTGAAGAGAGTCCAGGAGACACTACTGGTGAAAGCATAATACAGTTGCAGCCAGGGATCCCAGAAGTTTTGGAGATGCTAGTACCATGGGATGATCACCAAGAACAGCAGCTGCCGTGGAGTGGAGCCAGCAGAAGTCTAGAAGACAAGCTGTGTATCCTGCAGAGGGCAGAGTCACAGAAGTGAACCAAACCATTTGGAAAAGGGAGGAATCCCGGAAAATGAAGTATGGGGTTATTTACACCTTTGGCATTTGGATTTTTTTTTCCAGTTGTGATTATGACCTGCTTCTTTGGTCCTGATATAAGAACATATTTATCTTAATTTTGATTTTTACAGGAGCCCATAGTTGGAAGACTGAATTTTAAGAGATTTTGGATTTTTAAAGTTCTTGGATTGTAATGTGCTTGAATTTGTAAAGACTATAGGGCATTTAAAGTTATATGTTTTATATTGTGATATTATTATTAACAATACATCCTAGGGATAAATAAGAAAAGAAAGAAATTAATTGAAGAGTGATATGTTTGTGTGCCAAGTTGACAATGTGTCAGATGTGCTGGTTAGTTTTATGTCAACTTTACACAATCTAGAGTTATCCAAAAGGAGGGAACCTCAACTGAGAAAATACTTCCATAAGTTCAGACTGTAGTCAAACCTGTAAGGCATTTTCTTAATCAGTGATTGATGGGTTAGGGCCCAGCCCATTGTGGGTGGTGCCATCCCTAGGCTGATGAGTGTAGATTCTATAAGAAATCAGACTTAACAAGCCAGTAAGCAGCATACCTCAATAGCCTCTTCATCAGTTCCTGCCTCTAGATTCCTGCCTCTAGGTTCCAGTCATGTTTCAGTTCCTGCACTTACTGCTATTGAAGGTGAACTTTCATTTGAAAACATGAATTAAATAAACCCTTACTCCCCAATTTGCTTTTGGTCATGGTGTTTCGACCCAGCACTAGTAATATTAACTAACACAATATTGTTGCCAACATTATACACCTGAAGGGGAAAAAAGCACTTCAATTGAGTAATTACCTCTGTGAATTGTCCTGTTGGTATATTTGTGGAGTGTTTTCTTAGTTGACATGGGAAAGCCCGTCCATGGTGGGTAGTGCCACACCAAGGCAATATAACAAATTCCAGGATAGCCAGGGCAACACTGTGAGATCTTGTAAAGAAACAGGATAACTAATGATTAATTATTTTATTTTTATATTTAGCTTTGCATCCTGTATATGATGTTGTACAATGTGATGAGGTATTTTAAACTCTAAGGTAATAATGGCTGAAATACTAAGGTACTAAATGAGAAGGTGTGGAATAGGAGAGATGGGTAGATTTTTGTGTCCACAGGACACTGACCAGCCTTCAAGTACAGACACTGAATGGGCAGGGACCACACCAGTATTCAGACGGCAGAAGCAAGTGGATCTCTGTGAGTTGCAGACCTCAGGAAATAGATAGTGATAAGTACTGAGAAAGATGTCAGTAACTTAGAACACACAGTGTAAATGAGAATATAAAATGGGGCAGTAGTTTTTAAATACAATTTATGTATTCTCTAAGTGTTTAATACAGTTAAGGATGAGATCTGACAAAGTCACTCTTAGGTGCATATCTATGGTAACATACCACATAGAAACATACAAATTGAGTTTTCACTGTATTATTATTTTTAGTATCAGAAAACAAATTCAAGGAATGGTGTTGTAGAATATTATTTCAAGGTGTGCTACTTTTGTTTATGTTATATTTGTTTAACTCTGTGAAGCTGTGTTACTGTGCATGTCTAAAACACCTGGTGCTTTAATAAAGAGCCAAATGTCAATACTGAGGCAAAATAAAGGACAGGTGGGCCTATTATTTATATAGAAGGAGAAATCTGGGAGGAGAAAAGGAAGAAAGAGCAAGAAATGACAGAGAGGAGGATGCTAGAGGACAGCCACAAAGTCAGCCACAAAGAAAGAGTGAAAGGAAGATATGCAGAAGTAAGAAAAGGAAAAAGCCCAGAGGCAAAAGGCAGACAGGATAATTTTAAGTTAAAAAACCGGAAAAGAAATAAGCCAAGCTAAGGCCAGGCATTTATAAATAAGCCTCTGTGTGTGTGTGTGTGTGTGTGTGTGTGTGTGTGTGTGTGTGTATTTATTTAGGAGCTGGGTGGTGGGCTTCCCAAAAGAGCCAAAAAAGCAAAAATAAACAAACAACAACAACAAAACTGCAGCCTGGGGTGATGTTAGTGGATATGTGCTATGGAAATATAAGGACCTGGCTTCAGATCTCCAGAATGGATGTAATAACCAAGTATAGGGACACTATATATAACCCCAGCACTAGCATGAGCCAAGCAGCCCTTTGTGGCTTGTGACATGGCCACCATGCCTATCCTATTTGATGAGCTTTAGGCCAATGTGAGACACTGTCTCAAAAAACAAACAAACAAGGTTTATGGATCCTGAGGAATGAGAGCAAAGTTTGTCCCTACCACCGCCCAGCTAATTGATTCATTTTTATCTCATCCTACATTCCTTTGTTGACGGACATTACTAAATGTGTTATACCTATTTTCTGAGAACAGCAAGTGACATTAATAAATATTAGGATATGCTTTTGAGGTCACCTTACAAATTGACAATGAAGCAGTATAGTTTTGTATTTTAAAAAACAGCGCACAGCGACCTTGGTGGGTGGAGCCAAGGAGCATGATGGAAGTCACTCACACCACGAAGGTGGCACCCATGTGGTGGGGGGGAAGAGAGACAGAAAAGAGAGAGGAGAGAGAAGAGAGAGAGAGGAGAGAGAAGAGAGAGAGGAGAAGGAGATGAGAGAGAGAGAAGAGACAGAGGAGAGAGGAGAAAGAGATGGAGAGAGAGACAGAGAGAGGGGAGAGAGAGAGGAGAAAGAGATGGAGAGAGAGGAGAGACAGGGAGAAAGAGAGAGAGGAGAGGAGAGAGAGGAGAGACAGAGGGGGAGGGAGAGAGAAGGTGCAGCATGTCCTGGTGGCAAGAGAAAGGAAGGAAGAAGAGAGAAAGGGGGAGGGATAAGAGGACTTTATGTAAGGTGAGGCTGTCAGGATGCTGGGCAGGTCCCCAAGGGCAGGTCTGAATGCAAACACACAGCACCAAATCTCTTAATCCACCAACTGACAAACATCCCCAGTACCCAAGCTGTCACAAAGTCATTCGCTCTAGGCAAGCTGGTTGATTCTTATTGCTTCTTGTAGTTCATGCAGTTTTTATTATTATTATTATATGTATGTATTTGCACATCTGTATGTCTGTGTGTGTATTGCTTAAATGTGGGTGCTCTAAGAGGCCAGAAAAGGGCCTTGGATCCCCTAAGAGTTGGGGCTGCAGGCAGTTGCTGGGAAGATTGAGTCCTCTGGAAAAGTAGCAGGTGCTCTTATCCATTAAGCCAAGTCTCCAGCCACTGTCATTCATTTAAAATTGTGACTGTGTCTCATTCACAAAACAGCTTTCTCCACTAAGCTAACTGAAAACATTTATATATGTACTTTAGATTATATATGCATATATATGCATATATATACATGTATATATATATACATATATTTTTGAGAAAAATATTTTGTACACTTTAAAACTTTTTCCCTTCTTTTTTTAAGCCTGTAAGCATTGGCTTTAATTTGTTTTTATGCCTTTCAAAGAAAGGTTAATTAGTGTGTGAAAGTAATTTTCCAGTTTTACTGAGGGAGGAATGTGTGTTAAAGTAATTAAATGATCAAGTCACAAAAATTGCTCTAATTTCATTTAATTACACATATATATATATATATATATATATATATATATATATATATATATATATATCCCAAACTACTTGAACTAGTGTTTGCAAGTGATGATTTTCCCTCAATAATGTGTGAAGAAAAATGAACTATAGAAAGGTCCACAGTCTGGACATAGTGCCCAAGACTTGAAAGGCCAAAATAGGCAGATCTCCTGAGTTCCAGGCTAGCCTAACCTATAAGGCAAGATTCAGAACTGAGCTACACAGAGAAACCCTGTCTGAAAAAAAAAAAAGAAAGAAAGAAAAGAAAAAGAAAGGTATCCACTTAGATTTTGTTTTAGACAGTTCTTACTATGTAGTCCAACATAGCTTATTAATGGGAAGACTGAAGTTCTTCTGTTTAGATTGTTAGTCTCATCAATAAAAGAATCTACAAATAAGACTCAAAAGAAAAAAAAAAGAAATGCTACTGGGCAGTTTTATAGTCCGAGATAAAACAAAAACAAAACAAAACAACAAAACAAAAATCAAACAAAATCAGCCTGATTTCTTACAGAACCAGGACCACCAACACAGGAATGGCCCCACCCACAATGGGCTGGGCCCTCCCCAATTATTCACTAATGTAAAGAATGCCCTCCAAGCTTACTTACAGCCTGATCTTATGAAGGTATTTTCTCAAAGTGATGTTCCCTCCTCTCTAATGATTCTAGTTTGTATCAAGTTGACATGAAACTGGTCAGTACATTAACTATGTGACTTTTTGCACTTTTGCTTCATGATGCAACTATACATTACTTTCTCACCTGTTCTTTCTGTTGCTACTGAAGTTGTCAGGGTCGTAGTAAGCCGAACATGCTAGGCTTGGCTGCTCACCCTCAACACCCCAACTGAACATACAAGTACTAGTGAGAAGTAGAACAGAAAGGTTCATTCCCAGAAGAGGAACAGAGGAGTCCAGGGGATCCGCTGTGTCCCTCAAGGGGGCATGACAAGAGGTTCAGTATTAAAGAGAAGGAAAGAGGTGTGTATAGCTAATCAGTTTTTGTCTGGGTCTCACTTGTCATTGGCTTGGCTCCAATCAATCAATGCATTAAAGTGATGTGACAAGTTGTGAGATTTCTGCAGATGGCTTGTTGAGCACAGCTTCTTAGGCTGCTGGGACCCCAGCTTTTGTCCTAACAGCTCCAGTAGCAAGCAGGAAAGGCCACTGGATCACAAGTCTTTCTCATGCCCCCAGTTTTTGCCTGTCTTTCTATCTTACCCCATTTACATTAGGATGAGAAACAGATAATGACATCTGGTTCCACGTTAGCTGTAGGGTAGTAAAAAGAGCATCAGGTCTAAGTGGAGAGAGAACAGGGTTAAGAGGCAAGGTGAATGCATATCAACCAGTCCTGGTCATAGTGTGGTCCCTTCCATCACTGTCTGGTTTCTGATTCTGTAGTCTGGTCTAAGGAATTCCTTCCTGGTGAACAAGGCAGAACAATTGCTGGGACATGATTAATTCTGCTTCAGGTTACAGCTTTACCCTCATGGAGATTACCATGTTCTGGCCCCAACAGCTGGAGGGTCCATGCTCTGAGATTTTGTTATTCCTGGGGATGAGCCAGGTTAAACATATACTTCTAGGATGACGTGAGACTGAACACCAGGTGACCCAAATTAAAGGTGACAGATACAAAATGAATGCAAAAGATGCTAATCTTCCCTATTGTTTTTAGTTACCTTATGAGGAGTTTAGTTACCAAATGAGGAGCCAATGCTTTTTAGTAAAAGCAGCTTCTAAATATCCACTTAAGAAAGATTGTACAGATGGCCTTCAAGTAGAATATCCACGTTATGTTTCTTATTTGCTACAAAGTCCTTGCCACCTTTCTTCATCTGTTTAATTGAACATAGGTGTGTGTGTGTGTGTGTGTGTGTGTGTGTGTGTTTGGGGTGGGGCTGTGTTCACATGAGTGCAATGCCTGCAGGGGACAGAAGAGGGCAGCAGTCTCCCTGTAGCTGGAATTAGAGGAGGTTGTGAGGAGGTGAATGTGGATGCTGGGAAGAGAATTTAGGTTCTCTGCAAAAGCCATCTCTCCATCCCCATAACTGTACTGTAGCTGAACCTTCAGTTTATGACTGATCCTTTTTGAAAATTTATTGATAAATTTGATATAGTTTTCCAGTGAGTATGTACCCAGTGTGTGCTAGAACTGACTTTCTGGCTCTGAGGACTTATTGCAAGATTTTTCATTAATTTTTGCTGGTTATGTTAACCTAATGCAAAATTATACTTACTATAATCAATGTTCTTATACCACCAATTTTGGCAAAACACAACAAATTAGATGTATTTTTAATTTAAAAAGTTTTTTAAATAAACCCAGAAAGCCCATTGTTAAGCAATATCCAATTGCTGTAAGTCTATGAAGTAGTGAGAGATGAAGATTCTTATGGAATATTTAAGGTTTATTATGGTTTTTAAATATCTCATTTTTGTTCAGTTTGTGGTTTTATAATAAATGACCTACTCACCTGTATGTCTTATGAACACATATATCATTGTTACTATATTGGAAAGACTACAAAAAAAGAATCATTTCACCCAGGATGCACAAGTTAAGTGAGTGTACTAACTGGGCAGATATGGACTATGATCAGCAGATGCCATGATGGAGGCTCATCTTGAGATGATTTAGTTTCATCCTATAATCACATTTTTTCTTCCAAAAATATTTGAAATCAAAGACAATCTTTACTTACAACTTTGCAGGGATTAGGTACATGCAAACTTGGATCCTCTCATCCTCAAACCACATACTTTACGTGGGTCCTTCTAACCTGAAGACATCTTTGAGATGAACAAAACAAGTAAAACAGCTCATCATGTTTAACTTAATTTAAAGCTTTGCTTAATCTTTTAACCTGATTATAAATTGTACCAATTGAACAATGTAACTTCAAAAGCCATGAACTCAATCATAAGCATAACCAATATATGTGTTCATGGATGATGGCTTCTGGTCAAATCCAATCCATGTACTTACTGTGTCTCTTTGTCTTTCATTATTGTTCTTATTTATTTTTTCTATTACAGAGTCTCATGTGCTCCAAGCTGTTCTTGAACACTTAATATTGCCAAGGGCACCCTTAAACTTCCTATTCTCCTGCCATCACCCTTAGCCCAAGTGCAGAGATTACTCAGCATATGAGATATGGGTTCAGAGCCCAGAGTTTGGGGAATGCTAGAGAAGCATTCCACCCTCTGAGCTTCATGCCCTGCCCTGTCCTCACTTCTCTGTCTGTCTTTCTATCATCATTTTTTCTTTCTTTCATTCTTTCTTTCTTTCTTTCTTTCTTTCTTTCTTCTTCTTCTTCTTCTTCTTCTTCTTCTTCTTCTTCTTCTTCTTCTCTCTCTCTCTCTCTCTCTCTCTCTCTCTCTCTCTCTCTCTCCCCACCTCTCTTTGTCTTAGTAATCCATTGGCAGATAAGCTAAGGTTACTTTTCTATGGTGTGTTATGAGGTTTTGTCAGTTTCCACATCACCTTTTTATGTCCTGGTATTGTGTTTTACAACAATATTGCTAGCTGGCTTCTGAGAGTCACAAACATGCTCTCATGTTTCATCATGTTTCTTAGGGGACACTATGTAATGAATGAACCAAAGTTGCTAAATAGTTACTGTTGTAGAATATTCCTTTACAGTGTAAGACATATCACTGTGCTTGTTTTAATGAAAAGCTGAATGGCCAATAGCTAGGCAGAAATTCTAGGCACAAAGGATGCTGGGGGGAAGAAGGGAGGAGATGCCAGGAGACACAGAGCAAGCAGCATGGGCATTAAAAAGTAAATGTGACTAAGCACATGAAAGAATGGAGATGAAAAGATATGGGTTATTTTATATTATAAAGGCTAGTTAGAAACAAGCCTAAGCCACCAGCCAAACTTCTGTAATTAATAATAAGCCTCTGTGTCATTATTGGAGATCTGACAATCCCAATGAAAAAGCCCAACTGTAAGTTATTATTCTCTGAAGGGCTCACCACAGTTCTGTTTGTTTTTCACCAAGATCCAAAGATAAATGAAAAGTACAGTAAACTCACCAGTTGAGATGCACAGACTGAGCAAGGGCAAGGACTTGCTCAACTACTAAATGGCAGACCATTCACTCATATTTGCATATGCATACATGTGTATCCATTTGTGTGAATGCATGTATCTATGTGGGTGGACTTGTGTGCTTGTGGATTTCAGAGGAAACCCTGTGTGCCTTGGATATTGTTCCTTTGGTGTCTTCCATGTTTTGCTTGATACTGTATATATCATTGATCTGAAGTTGGCCCAGTGTACCAGCATAGCAGAAGACTAAACTTCCTGGAATCTGTCTATCTTTATCCTCCATCTCTTCACCACATGTGGTTCAAGCATGTGCCACCACATGTAGCTTTTTATAAGAGTTCTGGGGTTCAGACTCACTGGCCTCACTTACAGGTTTCACATAAACCACTCAGGACCTCCTCTCAGCAACACAGGTGTACACACCTCAACTACATAAGCTATCTGCCCTTGTCCTAATGAAGAGACTAATGAGTGTGCGGATCCCCATAGAGAATTAACCTTTCTCCACACAACTGTGGATGAAAATACCAGATAATTTTTCAAGCGTGCACACGTGCGTGCGCGCACACACACACACATACACACACACACACACACACACACACACACACACACACACACATGGGGGGGAGAGAGAGAGAGAGAGAGAGAACCACTTTTTTGGAAAACTGAAACACACACACATTGATATTACCAGGTAGACAAAGGAACTATTAAGCCTAAAACATACATTTTTATGCCTTATATTTGTGAAGGCTGAATTTAAAAACAAAACTCTCAGATCATGCCTATTTTGTCAAAATTACATTTTAATTTTTTTTAAATTGTAGCTAAGAAAAAAAGTTGATAAATGATGGGCCAAAATTATGTCATCAACTGTCTTTAAGAAATGAGCTTCCTAACAACTGTCTTCTCACATTACTGGGCTCATGGTTTTGCTTATGAATTCTGTTGTCTCATCCAGGCTTCCAGTGTGCTCACTCATCTTTGGAAAGGGAAAGACCCCGGCAGACCTGTGACTAGGTGTAGTATTTTTCCTGTCCATGCTGTTTTGTATCATTACCTGGTTAATTAATTAATTAATTAATTGATTGATTGATTGATTGATTTTTTGGTTTTTCGAGACAGGGTTTCTCTGTGTAGCTTTGTGCCTTTCCTGGAACTCACTTGGTAGCCCAGGCCGGCCTCGAACTCACAAGAGATCTGCCTGGCTCTGCATCCTGAGTGCTAGGATTAAAGGTGTGCACCACCGCCTGGCCCAATAAATTTATTTTTATATCTTCCTGTTTGTAATGTTTGTTAATCTTTTAAATATGAGTTTTGAGGGATGGGATGTAGCTCAGCAAGAAAGGGACTTGCCTAGCATGCATAAAGCCATGGATTTGATTGCTAGCTCAGCCTTAAAAATGGGCATATGAGTGCATGTCTCTAGTCCTAATACTTGGGATGTGAAGACAAGAGTACCAGTCTTAAGAAAACAAAAAGATAGAAAAAAGACATTAAATGCATGAGTGGGTGAATGGATGGAACATTTATGAATTAGAGGGTGTATGAATAAAATGCTTATGTGTTAATGGCTGAATGGATGGAACAATTAAAAGGCCTGGTTCTGTTGGGTCGCTTTCCTTTCTTAAACACACAGACAAATGGACAAAGATCTATGGAAGGAGAAAAGTTTAATTTCCTCATTGATTTGACCAAAAGCTAATAAAAACAACTTAATGGAGTGTGTGTGTGGGGGGCTGTTATTCTGGCTCACAGTCTCAGGACACAGTCCATCACAGCAGGGAAGACAGGGAGGTGGAGGAGCAGCTTGGTTTACATCAGTGACCAGAATGTAGAGAAACTCCATCTCCTGTTTGCCTTTCTAATTGGTCCAGACACCCAAGTCACAGGCTGGTGCAATTTATTCAGGGCATTCATTCTTCTGCAGTTAAATATTTCTGGAAATGCCCTTGCAGATACCCCCACTTAAGCTAATTAACTTGATAGTAGAAATTAATCATCACAGAAGGCAAGAAGAAGGATGAAGAGAAGGAACAGTAAGAGGAGGAAATGGGGCTTGAAGAAAATAAAAAAGAATGGGAGGAAATTGAGGCTGAGTAGAAGGCTCAGTAGATTAAAGTACTAGCCACACAAGCTTGACCAACATAGTTCAAACTCCAATTCATTTCTTGAAACCTATTTAAAAGGCCAGATGTTGTTGCATGGGTCTGTAATCCCAGGATTCCTTTGGTCAAATTGGATGCAGAGAATTTAGAAATGCCACGAAGCTCACAGGCCAGCTAGTCTGGAGTGTGCAGTGTAGCAGAAGAAACAAAAAGAGAACTGACTGACAAATGGGAGATGAGAACCAAGTACTGATAGTGTCCCCTCATTGACACATGACCTGTGGAACATTTATCCATATATACATCACACAGACACAGACACACATACACACATCACACACACACACACACACACACACACACACACACACACACATACACACACGCACACACGGGGAGAGAGAGAGAGAAAGACAGACAGAGGGAGAGAGAGAGAGAAAGAGTAATAGAAAGACAAAGACATAATTGGACATGCCTATCTATCTTCAATGAGAGAGTCTTCAGGTTTCTGTATGATAAAACTATAAGAAGTGATTTAGAGGACTATGGAAGGCTTGGGATCGTTTTGAACACCTTCCCATTGGTTAGTTTCTGCTAGGAAGCATAGGTGAGATTGTGGTTCTCTCTGCACCCCCATGACCACAAGACAAAAAGGAAGAGCAACCACACTGCAAAGTTAAATGAGAAATTGGAGAACTAAGTTTTGAAGAAATACAATGAAAATAAATTTGTTAGTGGAATGCCTCTTGCTATGTCTGATAGGAAAACTGTGTATCAGAAGGCTATATAGATATCTGGGGCTGTTTAGGTCACTTGATAAAATCTCTTTTAAACATGAGGTCTTGAATTTTATCCCTAGAGGCTATATTTTTTAAAGCCTGGTTCATCTCCCCAGCAGGGAGGAGGTATGTGGGTTGGGTGGGAGGAGGGGAGGGAGAGGGAACTGTGGTTGGTATGTAAATCAAAACAAAACAAAACAAAATGGTGCAGTGGCACACATTTGTAATCCCAATTCTGGAGCAGTGATGATAGGTGCATTTATGGGGTTTGCTCAGTGTGGTGGTTTGAATGAGAAACATCCCACAAAGGCTCAGGAATCTGAATACTTGGTCTCCAGTTCATGGTGCTATTTGGGGAGGGTTCGGACACTTGAGAAGGTAGGACATCACTGAGAGCTGGCTTGGAGCCTTTCAGGCATGACACCTGCTGATCTCTTTTGGCTTCCTGTGGGTGGATGGAAGGTGATGAGTCAGCTTCCTGCTCCTGCCAGTGTTCCATTCCTCCCTGATGGTCTTTCTGTCTCTGACATTGAAACAAAACCTTTATCTCTTATGTGACTTTGAATGGGGGATTTTACCAAAGCCACAGAAAAGTAACCAGTACAAGGGCCAAGCAGCTGATGCTACCTAGTGAGATACAGGCTAGTGAGAGAAACAAGGTGGACAGTGCCCAGGGAATGAGAAAAGACAGCTGAAGTTTTCCCTTCGTCTTCATATCTACACCCACCTGCAGGAGCAACCCCCCCCACACACACACACACATACACACTCTAGGACACAATGAACACACAAATGTGGTGTAGATGTTTGCACAAAGACTGCCTTGCAAATTTTAGGGCTTGTCTTTGGCTATTGTAGCCGGACTATACTTTGAAATGGTCTCTATTTTTGTTCCTGGGAGAGTTCAGTGGATTTTCAACTTTAATATTTCTGGACATAAACATGTCACCTCCCAAGGTAAGGCCCTCACATACTTTCAACCATATAAGCATTCACTAAGAATATGGTAGATTGTAGACACAGGGATTAAAAATCTAGTTTCATTTGAAGTATGGTTTAAATAGCTATCAGTCTACCTTTGTAATTTCATTAACATTATTCTTATGTATATCTTTGTCAAGGGCCTGCAAAGTCATCAGTGATCTAAATTGGATCCCCAAGATTCACAGAGTAGAAGAGAACAAAGTCCTGGAAGTTGTCCTCTCTGACCTCCATACATGTGCTGTGGAGTAAATAGATGAAACACACACACAAACATAATAGCTCAGTGTTAAACCTTTCCATAATATTCGCTGCTACTCTTGGCAAGCTGAGTGGCTGTGGTGTGGCTGGAATAATGTAAGTATGGCCTACTGATGCTGCTCCTAGACCTCTTTGCAGCTAGAGTAGAAGGACCAGGGATGGAATTGGTACCAGCTCACTTTCACGCTCTGGGGATCACTTCATATACAGCTTTGAAGATATAATCACTAAAAATAAGCAATAAAGTAACATCAAAACATTTGTTGTTTTTGTCTTAGTCATAGGTCCAATAGAACAGTGGACAGGGTGGGGTTGTATCCATCAGGTAAGTTGTTGCTGTGCAAGCATGACAACCAGAGTTCAGAGTTCAGAACCCACATAAATGCTAGGAGTGACAACTTTTTCCCAGTTTCCAGGATGCAGAGACAGAGGATCCTTGGAGGAAGCTGGTAGCCAAATCAGTAGTCTCCAGGTAAAAGTGAATCTTACCTGAAGTGTACTTGAAAGTGACTAACAATGATATCTAAGGTCAACATTTGGCCTCTATATGCACATACAGACTTGTCTATTTACCCCCAAATAATACTTTTACTCACACATGAACACACATACACACATGTGCAACACATACACACACATCATCTTTATTATTTGTACATTTTATATTTAATTTGTGTGTATGTGTTTGTTTGTGTGTGTGTGTGTGTGTGTGTGTGTGTGTATGTGTGTGTGTATGATGCACAACTTCATGAATGGCAGGAGAGAGCTTCAGATTTCCTGGATCTAGAGCTACAGGCAGTTGTGAACTACTTGTTATGGGCTCTGGGATTTGATCCCAGCATCTTTGCATGGGTCATAACTACTCAGTCATTTTGCCAATCTCAGAATTAGTGCTTTTCAAATATCCTTGAACAAGCAGGTGATGGTGAATCCATGTGAATACATCCATATTTAAATAGTTAACTTTGTAAAGTGGAAAAAGACATTTCCTCCTATGAAAGGGGGGCATAAAGTGGTCATTTTTGCTGAAATTGTTATCACATTGAAACCAAAATTACCATTTGCCTGCATTCTTTTAATGAACAAAAGTGTTTAAGAAAACTATAAATTACATAGCTGTAGGAAGAAAATAGAACCAGCCATGCTGAAGTGCTCCAGCTGTTTGGGGCTCTCTGTCATTTCAAAACATTTTGTTTTTGTTTCCCCCACAAGTATTTGTATTTGTTTACATAGTGTCCATCACAGTGCTGATTGAAGCACACATTGCACTTCTTTCAAACCTGTGAGTATGTGTCCTTTGTGCCGGATTCTATTTGGTTGTCAGATGAAGCCATACTTCTGTGGAGCAGTCTTTGTACTGGAAGACAGAAAAGATAGCTGGAGTTTTATCTGCTCTTACAAAACACTCTGCATCTCACTTCCCACAGCTTACCAACTCCCTACTGTGGATTGTAACATCGCATCCTCTTATTTCTATGTGTGTACTTCCCCCAAAATATTTGCATTCTGTGCTGAGGGTCAGTTATGGTTGAGCACTTGCCTAGCATGTGTAAGGCCCTCATTTCTATCCATAAATAAATGTTTCCTTCTTATTTCTGTTGTTTTCATATTTGCATAATTTCTCTGAAATAAAAGTACAATTCGAAAAAAGATTAATTTATTTTGGCTGGCAGAGTAGATTATGACTAGCTGGCTTCATTGGCAAAAACTCTGCTTGGCCCTACCAAACTTCTGCTGTTTCTTTCTACTCCATGTCTTTTTAGAGGATTGACGATGGTGAACAGAGTACATAGACATGTGTTAATCAACTTTTTAGCACTATAACTAATACCTGGGGAACTGTTTACAAAAGGAAGAGTATGGACCAGGGAGATGGCTTTGTGGATAGAGCCCATGCTATGCAATTGTGAAAACTGGGCTTTGGATCCTCAGCATTCATATAAGTGCTAGATGGGTATGAAGGTACAACTCTAACTCCAGCAGTTCAATCTCCACCTTTAAAAGTAGGAGATCTTTAGTCAAAATGGTAACCACACGCACCCACACACATGAGTATATACACCGTCCAGACTCACCCCACACTCACACATATACCATACAGACACAGAGTTACATTCAGATACCACACACCAAACACATACGGACTTGCAACACACACACACACACACACACACACACACACACACACACACACACACACACACACCTAACTGTAGCCATAAATTTTCCCAGGTCCCACCAGGCCCTGTGATCCCACAGCCACTTATAAAATAATCGCTCAGAAGCCTAATATTACTTACAAACTGTATGGCTTATGGCAGGCCTCTTGCTAGCTAGCTCTTATATCTTAAATTAACCCATTCCTATTAGTCTATGTTTTGCCACATGTTTTGTGGCTTTACTGGTCTGCTGGTATGTTGCTCCTTGGGGGGCATGCAATTGTTAATTAATATTAAGCCTCTGAATCACTATTTTATAAGCAGCTGTGGGACTACAGGCCCAGGCTGGACCAATGGAACCTTCCAGCTACATTCGGCTACCCAGCATGTTGGCTTGAGTTTCTACCTAAAATATGAGAGAAGAAGAGATTCTAAAACAGAGCCCAAAACAATTTCCTACTTCATTTCTCATGCGGGCTGTGGTACAGAAGATGCCATGGTACAGAGACGCCACAGTATCTAGGCTTGAGAATGGCATGGCAGATTCCTGCATTGGTACACAGAGCTATTTCCAAGCTGTGCAACACTCTGCATGGTGGAATTAGCTTTTACTCCCAAAGACAAAAAGGGTTTATGGGTCAGCTGTATCCTACATGATGGCAGCATGGACCGCAGAGTTGGTGAGATAAACATGACTTTCCATGTTGGAAAGCTGAAGTGGGCGGAGTCAGCAGCCAGGGCTGCCACTTCAGTCTTAGCCATGATATAGTTTGCAATGATCAGAAAAGGATTATACACAATAGACAGGTTCAGATGGAATAAACCACTAAATGGTTTACATTACATGTGAAAATGTACATAGGCTTGGAAGAGAGAGGAAAGGGAGAATACATAAAGAAATAGATAGTTTTGAAATAAATATAGTCTTTAAAGAGACAGTAAAAGTAATCTAAAAATAAGCCATGTAAAGATAGAAATTACACAGAGAATCTAGATTATATTGTCTTTGGGATTTTTAACTGCAGAAAGAGTGTAAAGGCTGCTGAGTTAAACCTATATAATATAGGTTTTATATATATATATATATATATATATATATATATATATATATATATATATATATATATCTCAAAGGAATCTTGACTTCAAAATTTGTGTTTAAGGATATATTACTTTGGAAGAGAGGTTCTGCTTTTGTTTCCACAGAAGATGAGAACCTATGGATTGCTTCCAGAATAACATGGTTTGATCAGGCAAGACATCCTGAAAGGTCTCCATTGGCACCATGGCCCAGATGATCCAACATCCAAAATCAGTTTCAAAGCAACTGACTGAGATGATCCATCCTCACATACTACAGGCAAGATTTAACTTTAATTCTTAATTTTCTCAGGATCCCCATTAGATTATCAGGACCCCCAACTAGCAGGAAGTAGTAAGAGAAGCTATGCCCAATTTCCCAAAATATTATTTATAAATCTTTATTTTTATTTAAGGGGGGTTGATTATAAATGCAATCCCTTTTTAAAGAAGAAAAAGGAATATTATAGATATGATAAGTTGAAAGGGTAGATTATTGAATCTGCCTTTCAAGAACAACAACTTGTTTAAAATGTTTTATGTTACTATGAATTTTAGTTTATTGATACAAATTTAAAGTTAATTTTGTTATACTATATATATATATATATATGTATATAATTTCTACTCTTGTTTAAGGTGTTATGTTTATGCAACTCATTTAAAATTGTAATGTATAGTTAAGAAATACAGATTAATAATTAATCAGCTACAATAATCACACAGTCATGTTTGTTAAGTTTTCTAGGTATACATAAATATATTTCAATTAGGTAGGTAATCTTCAAACACTTCAAAGACCTACAGAATATGGCATTTAAAATGTTTCTGGACAATGAGACACTTCTGCTCCTGGCAGCACTGATTTACTTCAAAGAAGATGATGGGCATCAGGGACACTCCCTATGGAGTTTATTTTCTTTATGGCCAAAGTTAGTCATTTGGGCAAGAAACTCCTAAATGTTGTCCTCCTGACCCCCATCCATGTGCTGTGGAGTAAAGAGATGAAACACATACACAAACATAATAGCTTCAATGTTAAATTTTGCCATAATATTCGCTGCTACTCTTGGCAAGCAGAGTGGCTGTGGTGTGGCTGGGTTGATGTAAGTATGGCCTACTGATGCTGCTTCTAGACCTCTTTGCAGCTAAAGTAGAAGAACCAGGGATGGAATTGGTACCTAGCTCTCTCTCATGCTCTGTGGATCACTTCATATACAACTTTGAAGATATAATCACTAAAAATAAGCAATAAAGTGACATCAAAACATTTATGTGTTTTGTCTTAGTGATTTGAGTACTGCCTGGACTGATTGACAAAATGTTGCATCAACTAGATATGTAGGATCCACAGCAAAATGACCACTAAGTTTGGCTGAAACAAAGTGAGGGTCCTTCAGGTTCCTGCTTAACAGAGTAGACTGCCACAATTCTTCAGGACACAGAAAGAAGTGACTGAGAGACTCTATGCCAATAGCCTAAAGGTGGATGCCCCAACATTTCAGAGGAACTTTGGGTGATTGTCCAGGCAGCCAGATGTCTCTGTCATTTCTAGAATTATGGAAGCTGCATACCTATATGTAAATTTACTATGTTAAGTTAAAACCTTCCTTTTTGATTTTATAGAAAAGAGAAAGTGCTGGGGATGTCTTTCTGTATGCTATGAATATATGTTGTTCCCATTGGTTAATAAATAAGCTGCTTTGGCCTATCACAAGGCAGCTTAGAGGCAGGGAAGATAATCCAAGGAGAAAGACAAGAAATAGAAAGGCAAAGTGTGGAGAAACACCAGTCTGCCGCCTAAGGAGCAACATGTCAGCAGACCAGTAAAGCCATGGAACATGTGGCAAAACATAGATTAATATAAATGGACTAATTTAAGATATAAGAGCTAGCTGGCAAGAGGCCTGTCAAAGGCTATATGGTTTATTAATCAATGAGATCAACATATATTCACAGCATACAGAAAGATATCCCACACTACCACAACAAACACACATGCACTTGTACCACACTCACATATAAGGACACATATTACACTCAAAGGGACTCACATTGCATACATAAGAAATAAAAAAGAAAATACTTTTGTTTTGCCTCATGGTTTGTAGATTTAGCAAGTATTAGCTGCTCTACTGTTGCTGGTCTTTAAAGAGGAGACTCTCCATGGCAGAAAATATGTGACTGAACAAACCCATGCAGGCTGTAGCTAGGGAGTGAAAGAAAGCAGGAGGAAAGATCTGGGATCCCACAATCTTTTCCAAGTACAACACAATGACCAGTATTTATAAGGTTTCATTTGAAGCTCTGGATCAAATTTCAGGTCATTGGTCTCACCTATAAGTCCTGGGCTCCACTCCATGTCATAGATCTCATCTGTAAGCACTTGGTTCTCCAGGTGTGAAGTTCCCAACTCCAGATCTGATTTCCCACCTTTAGATCCTAGGGTGCACCTCCAGTTCTAAGTCCTGCTTCAAAGTCCTTGGTTCAATTTCTTAAAGTTTCCATGATGTTAGCATACCTATAACATGGTCTCTTAGAGAACACCTTAGATCACCTACAACAAGGGGGATGCCAGAGGTGTGAAACAGGGAAATTTTTAGTAGAAAGCAGAGCAGGAAGAAAACATTGTAAAGAAGGAAAAATCTTGAAAAAGGGAAAATGTTGTGGGAGGTTCTGTATGTTAAATGTGTTGCTCTGATTAGTTAATAAATAGAACATTGATTGGCCAGTAGCCAGGCAGGAAGTATAGGTGGGACAAGGAGAGAAAAGAATTCTGGGAACAAGAAGGCTGAGTCAGGAGTTGCAAGCCAGACACAAAGGAAGCGAGATGTAAAATTACTGGTAAGCCACAAGCCACATGGCAACTTACAGATTAATGTAAATGAGTTAATTTAAGATGTAAGAACTAGATAACAAGAAGCCATACAGTTTATAAGCAATATAAGTCTCTGTGTTTTTACTCAGTTGGGTCTAAGTGGCTGCGGGTGAGAGAGATTTGTCCTGACCATGGGCCAGGCAGGAAAACTCTAGCTACATGGCGCCCAACAGGTTCTCAAGAGTTTCCACCTAAAACCTGAGAAAAAAAGGTTCTAAAACGGAGCTAAAAATACCCAATGGGTTGGCAAGGGTTTCCACCTAAAATCTAAGAGAAAAGATTCTAAAATGGAGCTAAACACAGCTTCCTAGTTGTCTCTCTCAAGTTAGCAGCAGGCTGCGGGTTTGAGCTACTCTATGGCAGGTTCCTGGGGCGCAGACTTGACTTACTCTAAGTTACACAGAGGTATCTCCAAGCTGCACACTATGCTGTTTATTGGATATTGTTTTTGCTAGTTTAAAAAAAAAAAAAAGAAGCTTCTTGGGTACACGCTATTTTGATAGAAGCATAGATTCACTATTTCTGAGAATTGATTACTCCCAGAGCTGTGGTAAATTTACCACCCATCTCCATATTGGGAAGATAAGGTGGGCAGAGCCACAAGCCACCAGCCACAGCTGCCATTTTGGTCTTACAAATGCTGCAATTTAAAGCAATAGATTCACAATAAGACAGATTCAGATGGAATAAGACTTTAAATGCAGGACCCATAGGAAGGTGACCACTGAACTTTGCTTGGCAAAATGGTTCTTCAGGTTCCTGCTTCACAGAGGAAACTGCCAGACATTCTACAGGACACAGAAAAAAGTGACTGAGAGATTGTATGCCTGTGGGCTGAAGACAGATGCCCCAACTTTACAAAAGAACTTTGGGTGACTGTCCAGGTTGCCAGCTGTCTCTGTCTACTCTCAAAATTTGCTTGTGTCTTTCTCCCATTTTTCAGGTAATATTATATCCTTCTTAGGTTTTTGATGTATTTGAAGACTAGATAGTTATAATTTCCTTAGTTATGATAAGAGATAAGTTAGATATGAAACCTTAGACTCACAAATATAGGATAGATAGGATATCTTCTTTAATTTTGCCAAATACAAATAGAATAGATATTATAACTATAATTCTTACTAGATAACTGTTTTGTTATCTGTAATTTTACTATGTTAAAGTTAAAAACTTCCTTTTAAAACAAAAGTGGGGGAAGTGCTGTGGGATGTTCTGCATGTTAAATGTGTTGCTCTGATTGGTTAATAAATAGAACACTGATTGGCCAGTAGCCAGGCAGGACGTATAGGCGGGACAAGGAGGGAAGAGAATCCTGGGAACAAGAAGGCTGAGTCAGGAGTTGCAAGCCAGAGGAGGCAAGTTGTAAAATTACTGGTAAACCACAAGCCATGTGGCAAGGTATAGATGAATAGAAATGGGTTAATTTAAGATATAAGAACTGTTTAATAAGAAGCCATACAGTTTGTAAGCAATATAAGTCTCTGTATATTTACTTGTTTGGGTCTGAGTGGCTGCAGTACTGGCAGGTGAGAGAGATTTGTCCTGACCATGGGCCACACAGGAAAACTCTAGCTACGGGAAAACAACAAAACAGTGACAAGGATATTGAAAATAAGTATAATGTTATACTTAAGAAATGGGTAAGAAAGAGTTTTTGGACTCAGATGAGCCTGTAGAGATGGACAGAGGATGTCCTGAACCACAATATAGAGAAGTGGGGAAAATTTCAGAACCTTAATCAAACTCAGTTGTCTACAGTGCTTTACCTTTCCTTTATAAAATCAAAGAAAGCCCTCTACAACATCAGAAGGAATTCTTACATCTGCTTAATATCAGTCTTCATGGAAGGAAGGTGCCTATGCCATCAGTGTATGTTGTGGAGCCTGGTCCAAGCTTTGTGATTTAGCTTTTTTATGAAGCTGAATAAACATCTGCTCATCATAGTCTCTTTAGTATTTCCTGTATGGTGAGTCTAATGGTGTTATGGTTAGTTTTGATGTCCACATGCTCCAAATTAGAATAACCTGAGTAGGGATCTCCAAGTGAGGAACTGTCCCAATTGCCTTAGTTGATATGGGAAAATTCTTTCTTATTGTAGGTGGTACCTTCTAGTAGCAACCCAGATAAAAGGCAGAAAGATTATTGCATTTTTGCCCACTTGGCCTTCCTCACTACCAGTTGGTTGATCCAGGTGTTGCTGGTGCTGATTCATCCATTGATATCAGTAGTGGCATTACCTGGCTTCCATTGAGAAATAAAGACCAGGGGCTGCCCAGAAACTTTAATAATTTTTAGTTAAAGATTGTGACTGCTGAGGCACCCAGCCTTGTGGATTAAACAACTGCCAGGTTGTCAGCCTATTAGTTGAGAGACAGCCACCATGGGACTGATGAACTAGCTTGACTCCATCTTTACATCAATAGATCATGTTGCTATAAGGTAAAAATAAATTGGTTTCTGATTTCTGTAAAATTTGTTTCTATGTCTTAGAATTTGACATGGCCATATCTTGAACCTTCTTGGAATTGGACTTGGTCCACACCTGGCTGTTTCTTGACCTACACCCACTCTTATAAGGTAAAATGTTGTGCCAAATAATTTTGAAATGTTCTGCCAAGTTTCCACATAACCATATTTCTCTGCAAGACTCCTAAACCTTCAAAACTTCCTTGTCTTGCAGCTTGGAGGGTATAAAAACCCATTTTTCCCATGTTTGTGGCTGACCTCTTAAATCATGCACTTAAGGAGAGGCAGTCACCAGCTATATTGTGGACATATAATAAACCTTGCAATACACTTGGCTAGTTTGATTGATGGTCTTTACTCTCATTCAGTTGGATTAACAGGTATACTCTAAGTGCTGAGGCAGCCAACTCAAGGTAGTGGGTTCTTAGGCTCTCTGGTGCAATTCATCTGTGGGTACTGTATTAATATAAGCTGAATGTGTGTGTGTGTGTGTGTGTGTGTGTGTGTGTGTGTGTGTGTGTGTGTTCATCCTGTTGGTTCTGTTCCTCTAGAGGAACTTGACAATTCATACTGAACTCTGTTAGCTTTTATTGATTTGGTAATGGCATTTCTTAGTTTTGGGAGATGTTTATTCTAGATATATTATTTTGGGTTGACAATTTTAACTATATTATTCATCTTTATGTCACTTTAAGAAATCACTGGCCACAGGCTACTTATGAAGTCAAGAAAAATTATTTTTGCTCATCCTGTCTGGCCTATCATGTCAGGAGATCATGTTGGATTGGTTGTTCAAATCCTATTTGTGATAGGCAGGAGGAAGAAGACAGTCAGAGTACTATGGCTACTTTGGAATACACGCCTCCAATAATTCAAGGATTTCCTGCTGGGCTCTACTTCCTAATACTGATCTCCTGAGGACTAAGGCTTTAGTATCTGGATCTTTATGGAGTTATCCATGCTCAAACCCAAACACTGGGCTTTTCTGCCCTCTCATTAGAAAAATTATCTGCCTGCCATCTGACCTGCAAAGCTTTAGCTCAGAAATCTAAAACTCTTATTAGAGATCTTTTTGATATGTCCTAGTTAATTTTGACTGTGAATCTGACAATGCCTAGAGTAATCTGAGAAGAAAACCCAACTGAACAATTGTCTAGATATGATTGTACTGTATGCATGTGTAATGGCTGGTTTTAGTCATCAACTTGACACACGCAGGAAGAAGGAATCTCAGTTGAGGAAATTACTTCATCAAATTGGCATATGAGCATATCTGTGGGCATTTGCTTAATTGCTCTTTGATATAGGAAGGCACAGTCCACTGTGGTTATTACCTTCCCTGAGAAGCTGGGCCTGCACTGCATACACAAAGATACCTAAACATTAGTCTGGGTGAGTCACAAAGCAGTGTTTATGAATGGTTGTGCATAAAGTTCTTGCTCAAATCCTGCCCTCACTCTGTCAATGATGGATTATGATCTGGAAGTGAAAATAAAATAAGCTTTTACTTCCCCTGAGTTGCTTTTTCTCAGAGTAATTTAATCCAAGTAGAATAAAGGAAAGCAGACTCTAATCTGATAACTTTATATTGCTATTTTCACATTTTTAGCTCTTTTTCTAACCTTTAGTGCCTCTATAGTGATGTATCTTGGTGTGGGTCTTCTTGGATTCATCCTGTATCTAGTTTGTCAATCTACTAATATTTGTAGATCCATCTTTTCTCAGATTCTTAGAATTCTTGACCATTGCTACTTCAGACAAATGCTATGCTACTTTTTAGATCTAACCTTCAGAATATGTCACATAGACTCTGTGATGGTTTGAATAACAAGGGCCTTTATAGACTCATATATTTGAATGTTTAGTTTCCAGGGAGTAGCACTATTTGAGAAGATCAGGGGGTTAGGTTTTGTTAGAGTAGATGTGGCCTTGTTAGAAGAAATATGTCTCTGGGGATGGACTTTGAGGTTTTAAAAGCCTATGTCAGGTCTAGTCTCTCCTTGCTTGTGTCTCTGTCCCCATCTCCTCTCCTCTCCTCTCTATTTCTGCCTGTAGATCATGTTGTAGATATAAAGTCTCAGCTAAATCTCCTGTAACATATCCATATTTATGCCACCATACTTCTTGCAATGATAATAATACACTAAGCCTATGAAACTGTATGCAAAACCCCAATTAATTGCTTTCCTTTATAAGAGTGACCTTGGTCAATGGAATACTAAGACAGTCTCTGCTCACTTTTCTGCATTATTTTTACTTTTCATTCTATGGACATGATAACATCAAACAATTATTTCTAATTCCCTGACATTTTTTCTGTTTGTTACGTTCTATTGCTGCAACAACCTAGTGTCTTTTTTAGTTTCAAAGTTACCACTTTGTGCTTTTAAAACTAATTTCTCTTTCTTCACACTATTGTTTCTTCATAGACTGTTTTGCATAATTACTTTATTCAGTTGTGTTTCCCATAACGTTGTGTATTTAAGACAGCTGTCTTAAAGTATTTGTCTAGTAGGGCTGATTCCTTTTTCTCTTTGGAGTTATTTCTTAGAGAATTGTTCTCTTTCCATTAATGAATTTGTTTCCATGGTAGTTTGAATGTAATTGACCCAATTAGCCATAGTAGGTATGGCTTTGCTGGAGTAGGTATGGCTGTGTTGGAGGAAGCATGTTACTTTTTAGGTGAGCTCTAAGGTTTCCTATGCTCAAGATACTGCCTAGTGTATCAGACCACTTCCTAATGCCTTCTGATCAAGATGTATTCAGTACTGTATCTCCCTGCATGCTGCTATGCTCCCTGCCATTATAACAATGGACTGAACCTCTAAACTGTAAGCCTCAACCTCAGTTAAATGTTTTCTTTTATAAGAGTTGCCATGGTCATGATGTCTCTTCACAGCAACAGCAACCCTAAGATAGTTTCTTTGTATGCTTTGTTACCTATTTGAAAAAAAAAATTACATTTGAAAACAAACTCAAATTTCTCAATCATTGTAGAGGATAAACATCTTCACCGAGTAGCTCATGACTACTTATTTTAAATGTTTATGAAGAACATATTTCCTTAATCTATATGTATGCTACCATCCCAATTGAAATATATGGCTGTATTAAAATTTCTTAATCTCCATATAACCTTGTTTCTTTTTTTGGGGGGGGACTTTGAATGTTCTCTATATTTCTTTTCTTTTAGATTGCATCCATCCACTCATGCTAATCTTTGCCAGCTGTTTATACACAGCAGCAACATCTCTATTAGGATGTCTTGACTGTTATTCCTGCCTGATGTAAAGATCAGATGAGACAGAAACCAGTCCCGTATACAGCATCCGTACAAGACAAATATTCCAAAGGAGTGCTACACTTTCCCCTCTGTCATGCAGGGGATGGAGGGATTGGCAATTAGCTTCCTTACTGCATTAAGCAGTGTTGCCTTAGGGAACACAGGAAGCAAAGACAGAAACATTACACTATTATTCACTTCTGAGTGTGTGTATAAGAGACAGAGAGTAACAAGTACAATGAGTACTTGTTTTGTGTGTGTGTGTGTGTGTGTGTGTGTGTGTGTGATTTATTGTTAATTTATTACTTAATTATTCCAGATTCTTGACTGAGTTCTACCTATTTCTATTTGTTGAAGTCTACTTACATTTCTCTGACAGCAAGGGAATGCTGTCCAGATAACTGGATGAGCTTTGACTGAAACTGAAGATTTAGATAATCTGTGACAGAAAAGTGGAAGAGTGATCAGAAAATGTAGATCTTAGACATGTTTAAAAATCAATGGATGAGTGCTCTGTGGTGGTACAGCTTATATAAATTATTTCAGATGTAAAAATCCTCCTCCCCACATTAGGTATATATACCATTCAATAGATAAAAATCTGAAACTCAGAGTTAGGAAGATAATCTATGGTTGAAGACAATTACTGCAAAAGCCTAATGGCCTGAGTTTGATCCTATGAGCCCATATTTAAAAAAAAAAAAAAAAAAAAAAAGACAAAGTGACACACCTCTCTAATCCTTGCATTCCCATGACAAGATGAGAGGTGGAGATAGGAGATTCAACCAGGACAGCAGAAGAAACAAGAAACTCTTTGCCCTGTAATTCTGAGGAGCTGTGTTTAATCACCAGAACCCAGGTAAAAAGTCTGGTGTAGTAACATGTGCCAATGATACAAGCTTGAGGGAGACAGAGACAGGAGGAGCCCTGGGTCTTGTTGGCCAGTTCAATTAATGAGCTCCAGAATCAATGAGACCCTTTCTCAAAACATGAATGTGATTAAGGAAGGCATGTAGTATTGAGCACTGGCCTCCATGTGCATTCACAGGCATGCCAACATGCTGGGCATAGAGCTCACTCTCTGATTCAGGCTGGTCTCAAAACTCACAGTGTTCTTCCTGCTTCAGTCTTACAATTGCTTAGATTACAAGTGAGAGGCGCTCCACTGAGTAGAGTAAGAATTCATGATATACCTCTAGTTCAATGACTTTGCTGCTCACCTCAGACTCTGTCCTCAGTTCTTATGTGGCAGCAGTTCCATCTCCTGGTACCCTGCCCTCCTTGAAGCATATGCTGGAGTTGTGACCTGACTGATATAGCAGATACTAGGTCTGACTTCACTGCAAAGGAAAACTTGACCCCACCCTGCCACTCTTAGAACTCCTGTCTTCTTTTATTTTTGTACTTCTTTTAATGACAACCTTCTGAGTATAATTAATGCTACCTGTAAGTATATGGGTGTATGGCCATCCACATGGGCAAGACTAATCTACCAGTAGCCATCCCCCACATTGGAGAATGATTTTCTCTCAGCAGCCATAAACTACCAATAGCTCCTCTTATGGCCATATCTATGCTGGAATTTTGATTTGTTTGATTTTTTTATGTGTCTTGCAGGTTGTTATACCCAGAGTCCCCCAAAGACCACCAAGAGACCAAATCCAGTGAAAAAGCAAAGAATCTTTTTACTATTGCAAGTTAACCTAGGTCACTCCATCTGTCTGATGCATGAGCAGAGCAGGAGAGACCCCACGTAGCAAAGGGACAGCCTATTTACAGGGAGTAAAGCAGGAGGAGTGAAGCAAGGGGCTTGGGGGTCTACAGACTACATAGGAACAGACTCAGCATTGATGTATCTCCCATTTGGAGGCACTGTCCTATGTTAGCTTACAACTGTGAGAAAACTATTATCTCTTTCAGTGGTTGTTGTGGCTACTGCATGTTTTTTCTTTATCATGAGCCTGCTAGCTATAATGTTTAATTGGCTTCTTACACAATATGAAGACATCTGGTGGGGTTTTCCCATAACTAGAGCTAGGCCCAAGGTTGGGTGTTCAAGGGCACATCATGCTGTGCCATGGGCCTACATCATGTTTGGTATTTTTCACAGCCTGTCATGGCTGCAAAATACTCAAGGGGTTCATGGAGGGACTTTTTGTTTGCTTTGTTTTAAATCAGCATATAATTTATTATTTATTTTTAATATTTTAGAGTTTTGATAATATATATTTCCTCTCTTTCTTTCATTGAAAACCTCTTATATAATCCTCAACCACAATGTTCTCTTTCAAATCCATAACCTATTTTCCTTTACTTGTTGTTGCATGTATAATATATATGTACATAAATAAAATATGTTCAATCTATATAAGGCCATTTATATGTGTATTTCCAGGGCTGACCATTTGGTATTGGATAATTAATTTGTGTTCTTCCCTGTGGAAGACTATTCTTCTGCTCTCAGTATTCATTAGTTACCTGCAGTTCTTTGTTTTGCTTACAGCCTTTTGAATTTTCCTCTATTCACATTAGCATGCCTTTTGGTGTTGTCCATATACTGGTTAAGTATAGGCAGCCATATTGGTGAGACTTCATGGATGCCTTGTGAAATTTATAAGAGACACAATCTCACAGCAAACTTACAATTCCTCTGACTCATAAGGTATTTCTGGACCCTTATCTAAAATCATTCCTGGGCCTTAGATATAGCAGTTGTATTATAGATACATCTGTTAGGACTGGGCTTCACAGCTCTGAAAATCAATTGGTTATGATTTTATGTAATGGTTACCATCTGCTGTAACTGCAAGTTCTCTGGATTAGAAGTGAGATCTGTTATTTATTTTTAAAAATAGTTGCTAGAAATAAATGTCATTGGTGTTCAAGTAATATTGTGTAGCTATGACTATTCTGGAACTGGCTATTTAAACCAGCCTGGCCTTGAACTCAAAGAAGTCCACCTGCCTCTGCAATTAAATGTTTGTATCACAGGGTTGGGGATTTAGCTCAGTGGTAGAGTGCTCGCCTAGCAAGCACAAGGCCCTGGGTTCAATCCTCAGCTCCAAAAAAAAAAAAAAAAATGTTTGTATCACTACACCTGCTGTGGGATGTCTTTCTGTATGCTGTGAATATGTGTTGCTCTGATTGGTTGATAAATAAAACTGGTAAGGCAGCTTAGAGGCATACAGGAAATCGAAGAAGAGAGACAGGAAAGAGAAAGATAGGGTCTGAAGAGATATTTGTCAGCTGCTGCCAAAGGAGAAGCAAGATGCCAGCACACTGGTAATGTCACAGCCATATGGCAAAACATAGATTAATACAAATGGGTTCATTCAAGAGGAAAAAGCTAGCTAGGAAGAAGCCTGCCATAGGCCATACAGTTTATGAATAATGTTAAGCCTCTGAATGATTATTTTATAAGTGGCTGTAGGCAGGACCAGATCTATGGCTACATTTGTTGCCAAGACATGGTAGCAAGAATTTCCACAAAAAAAAAAAAAAAAAAAAAAACCTGAGAAAGCTTTTAAAAAAAGATTATAAAATGGAGTGAAAAATAGATTCCTAGTTGTGTCTCTCAGGTACGTCATGACCGGCAAGCTTGACCTTCAGCATGGCAGATTCCCATTGTAGCGCACAGAGGTGTCTCCAAGCCACATAGCATGTTGAATGGTAGATTTAGTTTTTGGTAGTACAGAAAAAAGAAAAAAAAAAGGGTTTCTGAGCTACATGCTGCTTGTTGGAGGCATAGATCCACTGCTTCCTGGAGTTGGCAGTAGGGTATACCTCTGCCATGTTGAGAGGCTAAGGTGGGTGGAGTCAGCAGCCAAGTCTGCTACATTGGTCTTAGTCATGCAGCTTAGCAGTTTAAAATTTCTCCTGGTCAGAGGAGGATTACAGATTCACAGTAAGACAGATTAAAATGAATAAAACTCTAAATGGTTTACAGTGTGTATAAAGATGTACACAGGCTTGGAAGAGAGAGGAAGAGTTATATGATGAAATAGTTTTAAAAAGTAAAGTCTTTAAAGAGACAGTAAAAGTAATATGAAAAATGAAAAATAAGCCACATAAAGACAGAAATCACACACAGAGTCTAGATTATATTTTTAACTACAGGAAGACATTTGATTATAAAGGCTACTCAGTTAAACCAATATGTATATTTTAAAGATATCTTGACTTCAAAATTTATGTCTAAGGATATGTTTCTTTGGAAAAGAAGTTCTGCTTTTGTTTCCACAGAAGATGAGAACCTGTGAATTGCTTCAGGGCTAATATGGTTTGATCAACCAAGACTCCCTGAAAGAAAGGTCTCTAATGATACTATGGCCTAGATGACCCAACATCCAAAATCAGCTTCAAAGCAACTGGCTGAGATGATGCATCCTCACAGACTACAGCCAAGATTTAACTATAATTCTTAATTTTCTCAGGATCCCCCTGAGATTACCAACACCCTAACCAACAGGGACTAGTATGGGTAGCTATGTCCAAATTCCCAAAATATTGTTTATGAATGTTTATTTTTACTTAAAGTAAAATTGATTATAAATGCAATATCTTTCTTAAAAAAAGGAGGTATTATAGATATGAAAGGATAAAAGGGTAGATTGTTGAATCTACTTTTAAAGACCACCAATTTGTTTAAAATGTTTTATATTGCTATGGATTGTAGTTTATTGATACAAATTTAAAGTTAATTTTGTTATACTGTGTGTATATTTCTACTGTTATTTAAGGTATTATGTTTACACAGCTCATTCAAAATTGTAATATATCACTAAGAATTACAGGTTAATAATTAGTTCTTTATGATAATCAAACTTATAGTCATGATAAGTTTTCTAGATATACATAGATATATTTCCATTAGGTAGGTAATCTTCAAACACTTCAAAGACATACAGAATATGGCATGTAAAATGTTTTAAAAATTTAAACTTTCTGGACAATGAGACAAGTCTGCTTTTGGCAGCACCAATTTACTTCAAAGAGGAAGATGGATGTTGAAGACACTCTATATGGAGTTTATCTTCTTCTTGGCACAAAATGGCCTGCTGGGCAAAGAACTGCTTTTGTCTGAACTGCTTGACAGTATATTATATAGACTAGATATGCAGGACCCATGGGAAAATGGCCACTAAATTTTGCCAAAATAAGTCAAGGTGGTCGTTAAATTTCCTGCTTTGCAGAGGAGACAGCCAGATATTATACAGGACACAGGGAGAAGTAACTGAGAGACTCTAGACCTATAGACTGAAGATGGATGCCCCAACATTGCAGAGGAACTTTGGATGACTATCCAGGCAGCCAGCTATCTCTGTCATTCTAGATTTTTGGAAGTTACTTACAGTGCTCTTCCTGTTTACTTAGATAATATCCTTCTGTGATCTTTGATGTAGTTGAAGACTAGATAGTTATAATAAGTTATATTATATATTATATAATTGGTTATGATAAGTTAAATTAGATATAAAACCTTAGACTCACAAATATAGGATAGATAAAATTTATTATTTAATTTTGCCAGATACAAATAGACTAGATATTGTAACTATAATTTTTGCTTGATACCTGTTCTATTATATGTAATTTTACTATGTTAAAGTTAAAACCTTCCTTTTTGATTAGGCAAAAAAGGGGAAGTGCTGTGGGATGTCTTTCTGTATGCTGTGAATGTGTGTTGCTCTGGTTGATAAATAAAGCTGCATTTTCCTCTGCCAAGGCAGCTTAGAGGCAGGCAGCAAATCCAATGAGAGAGACAAGAAAGAAAAAGGTAGGGTATGAAGAGTCACCAGCCATTGCCAAAGAAAAAGCAAGATGCTAGGAGACAGGTAATGCCACAGCCATGTGGCAAAACATAGATTAATGGAAATGGGTTAATTTAAGATGAAAGATCTAGTAAGAACCCTGCCATAGGCCATACAATTTGTAAATAATGTTAAGCCTCTGAATGATTATAAGTGACCATGGGCATGGGCAGGACTAGAGAAACCTTATGGCTACATACACCTAGCCAGAACTTCTTTCTCAAAACTTCCAAACCACTTTCTATCTACACATGCAGTGTATAAAACTAAAATAAGAATAATGCCAATGACCACTTCTATACTGTTTATATTACAGAAAAACAGGCTAACTCCAATGTTGTTGAGTCCTAATGGGGAGGTGGTACCATGGCCTCAATGGCACAGACACCAGGAGTCAGGTAAAAAACAAACAGCAAACTCTTTTATTCAGCAATGGGGAGAGTCTTATATACCCTCCTCTCAGCACCCAGGCTGTATCCCGATCTGGTGATATTACATGATCACCCCTGACTGGCTAGGCATGATAATGATCTCTGATATCACCTTTTTCTAGGCTGTCAAAAAGACTCCAAGTTGACTTATCTCTTGGCCTCATATATTTCTACATATACACTCTTTTTTTATTTATTACATGGGTGCTCAGCAAGAGCCAGAGTCCTTTGCTCAGGATTTTGTGACCCTGCTTCAGGAAATCTCATCAACTGGCCTGTCCCTTACTTAGGTTGACTTGCCTAACAAACTCTTAACCATCATTGACTACCAGCCCTTGAAGAACATCCATTCCTGGAGAGCCACCTATGTGGAGAGGATTAGGCAGTAGCCTTTGAATTTCAGAGAACCAGGGATGCATAACCTCCCATGAAGGGCTATGAGCAGGACATCTAAGAGCCATTAAAACCTGAAGAGTCACCTTAGTTGCTGCCCACTGCTGTTGGATGTACTGCAGGAGGCATATAAAAAGAATAAGGATTAATAGAATCATCTTGCCAATCAAAGTATATGTGAGCATCTAGCAGGGATCAAACAGCCTTTATAAGTTGTCCCAGACCTTAGTTTAAAAATCTGTTTCCAATGACATCACTGAGACCCTTGTCATATTGAGACAGGATATTTGTTCTCAAAGTAGAATGGAGTAATTAAGGGGGTGAGGCAAATTGCCTGGAAGTGTGGATCAAAGGCCATCAGGGACATGTTTCTTACTAATTCTATTTCTTAGGCATTGGACAAAAGAAAGAAAAGAAAGGGGGTGAGGATGGAAGTAAAGCAAAGGGCTTCCTCCACAGACAAAGCACCATCCAACTATTTGGTTGTCAGTACCAAGTACAAAAATGCCAGGCCTAGGGAAAAGTCAGTGTTAAATATCACAGGGAAAGCAGGGGAGTTAATTGCCACTGGCAACAGAATGGGAGGCAGGAACCAGAGTCATCTGCATTTTTGGGAATAAAAGGGACAATGGTGATGAGTACTACATTAGTCATTCATGGCCAATTCTTCTTTGGTGGAGGCAGTCTAGTCTGTCATAGCAAGCATATCTCTTGTTGGGACCCATATTGGTATAGTTGAAATCTGAGAAAAAATATAAGTGTACCATCTCCTCATGCATTAGCAGAGGGGCTGGTGGCTTCCATTGGAGGGAGATAGGGTCTTTCCATCTAACTAGGGGTAGAGGTATGCTCTGGGGAAGGAACACCCAATGTTTGTATGCCGGACTGAGTCCCACCTCATCAAAGCTGAAAATTTATTTATTGGGAAAAGACTTCAGTTAGGGCCAATTGGGGAACCCTGTTTGTCTCTGGTAAGATGACCTTGGCAAATAGTTATTTAAGAGTTCTGTTGGCTCTTTCCATGATGGCTTATCGCTGAGGATTATAGGATATGCCAATGGTCTGAGAGATATTTCAGGATCCTAGGAAGTCATTAAACTGTTTCAAGGCATAGGCAGGGCCATTGACAGTCTTTATAGCCCAAAGCACCCCCTTGATGAACATGGCCAATTTAATGGCCTTAATAACATTAAGTCCTTTCTCCAGAAAGGGGAAGGGAATACACAAAGGAGGAGCATGTGCCCACTATCATATGAACATATCTAACATTGCCAAAATGAACATAATGTGTAATGTTCACTTACCAAATGTCATTGAGCAATAAGCCACAAAGGTTGACTCCTGCACATTTAAGTGGCCCCAAAGGAACAAGAGGGGCAGGCACAGGTGACACAGGACTGAGACAAATGCTTGCACTGGAAAATTGGCAGCTCAAGGAGAAGGTTCTGTGGAGACTGGTGAAATTGCTGCTGAAGAGCCCTGGCTTTTTCTAGGAGGCCTATACTAAGCCATTAATATGACAGCATCTGTAACTTCATTTTCTTGAGGCAATATTCTTGGCAATTTCGAGTAGGATCTAATATACGGTAATTACCAGGGCTTAGTCCTCTTCTTTAAGTCATCTTCTGTGAGCAGCATAATGCTGGCCATGGGGGCCAGTGAGTCTTTGACTTGTGGAAAGGCCAGCACACAAACTGCTTGTACAGTGTACTGGCTGTCAGAAAAATATTAAAGTGCTCAGTCTGGCACTACTAGAACCTTGAGGAGGGCCAAGAACTCACTCACTTGAACAGAACCAATGTTAGGGATAACATACATAACATCTTTCAAGCCAGGATGTTAGACAAGAACATCATATCTGTTTTTATTGGAATCTGTAAAGACCAGGGTGGCATGAGGAATGGGAGTGGAGGAAGAGACTGCATGGGGCCATATCTCTATTTGAAGTGTGGGGAGCTCTGCTAAGACCTTGACTTTTGGAAAATCATTGTCAGTAGTTCCTGTGAACCCTGCAACCATTTACTGGAATGAGATAGAATCCATCCAGAGGGACTCAATATTCTTTAGAGAAAAGGGGAAGACAAGCTTATCTGGCTATCATCCATATGTTCTAAGTGCCAGTATTCATGCCTTAAGGCCAGAAGGGCTTGTCAAACTTATAGGCGACATTGTGCAGGCCAGAATGTTCTTGCTGTATCCATAGAAGGGTCCCAGATTTCAATAAGATGCACAAAAATCACCCTGGGTATCCACAGGATCATTACCAACAAGGGCTTTTGAGGATCATGAAGTTGCAGGCTAGTGGTAGCTAGAATGACCAAAACTTTTTGTAGTAGATCTCTAGCCTCATGAGTAAGCTTAACCTTGATGGACAGGTAGGTGGGGCTCTCCAACAATGAAAAGAGGTGTCTCATATCTTGATGAGGGATGGGCAGAAAGGGCTTAATCCAATTAACCATGCCATATAATTGTTGTAATTCTGAGAGTGAGTACAATTCCTTCATTTCCAATTTAAAGGAAAGGGGGCAGACTTGCTTAGCAATGAAAAGGCCTAAAAAGGCAAAGAGGGGTGGCATTTCAATCTTTCCCAGTGCCATGATCAGATGTAATGATGCAAGATCTTTTAAGACTCTTTTGGCCGTCCTTTGTAGTTAGACTTCATCCAGATATGCCAGAGGAGATGATAAATGTAATGGATTAAGAAGATGTCCTTGGGAATATTTACCAAGGCCTAAGAAACATTTAACTGGTTAATTGTGAGACTATTCTTCATTCCTTGGGGTAAAACTGTCCATTGCTATCTATTGGCTGGCTTATGCATATTAGACTCCCACACTATAAAGGCAAAATATTCTTGATCCTGTGGCACCAGGGACATTTGAAAAAAGCAACCCTTAATATATATATATATATATATATATATATATATATTAAGATGGAGGAATACTGCTAAAGTGGGGGAGGCCTGGTTGTGTGGATCCCATTTTTTTGCATTTGATCATTAACTGCATGATTCTGCAGGAGAGGGTAGCATCCCCTTCTCTTTGGAATAACAAATATGGTGGTATTATGTTTACTTGTGGTCATTTCTATGTGCCCCATCTTTTAGTCATTCTGCAACTAATTCCTTTAGAATTGACAGCTTGAAATCAATTATAGGCCACTGTTCTACCAAGATGTCTTGATTCAAGAGCCATGTCAATGGAATGGGGCTAGGAGTCTCAGCCATGGTGGATTTCTGAGGGATATTAGCCCTTAGAATTGGGTGTGGAACTAATGTGTAGAATTGTGATTTGCCTAACCTGTCTTTTCATGTATCTGTAGGTCATCAAAGAAAGCTCGATCATCAGTAGTCATAACAGCATACATACCCTTCAGGAAGTCTCTACCTCAGAATTATCTCAGTACTGTAGAGACTATAGGGTGAATGGTTCCCTTGTTGCCATCACGGTCTTTCCAATACACTGGACGGGTGGTAAGTTTTGAGTCTTGATGGCCTCCTACTCCAGTGATGGGGAGGCAAAGTCTAAATTTCTAATGAGGGAAGGAGAGTGCCTCTATTTCTGTTAATATAGTGATGTCTACACCCAGGTCCACCAAGCCTTTAATAGCTTGTCCATAAAGATTAGCATTGGGGAGTGAGGAAAAATGACCAATGTCCAATAGATTATTATATTACCAGAGCCTCCTCTTACTGGTGGAGCTGATGAGTGCCCCACTTGGAATTTAAAGGGGCTTATGATTCAGCAGGCTATGATCTGTAATCCTTTGCCCAGTGAAATTCCTTACTGTATCTGGGTCATTGGGTCCCAGGCTTTGTCAAGGGGCAGTCACATCTCAAATGGCCTGGTTTGCTGCTTCCCCAGTGAGATCTGTCTACTTGGGGCCCTTTGGTTGTGCTTTTGGCACACTGCCTGTCCACCAGGAGGGCACCCATGGAAGTGGTCAGGGCAGTGGTAGGACCTTTACTGGGGTCAAGTTCTCTGGCAGCCAGTACCCACTTATGAATGTCCTCATTGTGGACCAGTGTGACCACATTGCTGATGGGGGCACTAAGTCATCCCCGACACAGTTGTTCGATCAACATTTCACCAGTAGGGCTCAGGTACTGCCTCATTGACACATGTGAGAAAATCAGTTAAAAGTTCCCCTGGTTGTTAAATAATATTGTGTATATAAGTAGAAGGTTCCTGTGGGGTACATACCTTAAAAGCCTTAAAGGCCCAGTTAGGATCCTTTTAGTAGTAGGCTTGATAGCTAATCTGTTCCTGATGGATAGGATGGACAAAGTCACCTTGTCCAATGAACATGTTAATTAATTAACATTAAGTAAGAGATTCATTTGTGCTTGACCTTCTGCTTGATCCTCATTAGTTGATTGTAGCTAGAGTTTTCCTGCCTGGCCCAGTCAGGACAAATCTCTCTTACCCGCCAGTCCCACAGTCGCTCAGACCCAACCAAGAAAGCACACAGAGACTTACATTGTTTAGAAACTGTATGGCCATGGCAGGCTGCTTGTTATCTACTTCTTCTCTCTTAAATTAACCCATTTCTGTTAGTCTATACTTTGCCACATGGCTTGTGGCTTACCAGTGTCTTTACATGTTGCTTTTCATGGCAGCGGCTGGCGGTGTCTCCCCCCAGCCTTCTACTTCCCAGAATCCTCTTCTCTCTTGTCCCGCCTATACTTCCTGCCTAGCCACTGGCCAAACAGCATTTTATTTGTACAGAGCGATATCCACAGCAGTTGATTTCCAGTTTAAAAAGGCAACAGGCTCCAGCACAGCTTTGAGCAGACTATACCAGTCAAAATAAGTCTGTACTGGTATTGCCCTGTGAGTGTGGTCCTGTCTGAAGTACAGTGAATCCAGGCCTGATTCTTTACCCACCTTCCAGATAAGGGAGACTTCAGCCATGAGAGTGGGAATCAAGGGCTGGCTAGCAACATTTTATTCCAGGTTGACCATAAAGGCTTTCATTGGCCTTGGGGCCCAAGACAGCAGGGGAGGGGTATAGCCAAAAGGTTTCTCCTGTCCTGCCTAGCACCACAGCCACTCAGACCCAAGTAAACACACAGAGACTTATATTAATTAAAACTGCTTGGTCATTAGCTCAGGCTAACTACTGACTAGCTCTTACCCTTAAACTCAGCACATTTCTGTTAATCTATATGTTGTCATGTGTTCTGTTGTTTTACCTGTGTGGCATTGCATGCTGCTCCCTGGATGTCAGGCTGATGTCTCCTAACTCAGCCTTCCTCTTCCCAAAATTCTCCTTGTCTGCTTATCCCAATATACTTCTTTCCTGGCTCCCGGTCAATCAGTGTTTTATTAAACCAGTGTACAAAAGCATCATCCCATAGCAAGGTGTGTGGCAGCTGAGGGGCATACCACAGTGCAAGAGAATTTCCACCTTCAGGGGCAATTAGTCATTGAGGCACTTCACTCTAAGTGTACAGTGGTGGAGGTTTAGCCTCTCACAGCAGCAGTGTGATGGGAAAGCAGTACATGTGGACTTAGCTGCCACCATGCTCTCCTCAGCAGGTTTTTTGGCCCTGAACTGTCTGCATCCTCCTCATCACATGTCATAGAGAGATCTGACATGGAAGGGGAGGAGGTGATTGAGAGGTTACCCATTTTGTAGAAAGAGACAGCAGGCGAGCAACAGTCAGAGAGAAGGTGGCAGTAAACAAGGGTGGAATATTGTGTCAGACCTTTATGGTTTTACATTTACTGGGGGGTTTCCATGTTTTTAGGTCATGGCCATATGCCCACATGGTGTTTCTGGACTGTAGCTGGAATTTTCCTCCAGTCCTGTCTGACCCACGGTCAGACAATTCTCTCTCACCCGCCAGTCCCATAGCCTCTCAGACTCAACCCAGTAAACACACAAAAACTTATATTGCTTACAAACTGTATGGCCATGTCAGGCTTCTTGCTTTTTAATTCTAACCCATGTTTATTAGTCTATAAGTTGCCACATGGCTCGTGGCTTACCAATATCTTAACATCTTCTCATGGTGGCAGCTGGCTGCATCCCCCTGCCTCAGCCTTCCACTTCCTAGAATTCTCTTTTCTGCTTGTCCCACCTATACTTCCTGGCTGGCTACTGGCCAATCAGAATTTTATTTATACAGAGCAAGATCTACAGCACTCGACAGGAGATGACATTCAAGAGCCGAGCCTTGGTTTTGCTTCCTGGGGTTCAGGCCTTATGTGGAAGTGCTGGGCAAACTGAAACAGAAAAAAAGTGTGCTTAACTAGATTGACAAACAAACATGGCAGACAACATTAGAGAAGAAAAGAAAGGGGGCTCCCAATGCTTACTCATGGAAGGGATTGAAAAGACACAACATTGAGGGCCTTCTCATTGAAACATAACAGCTTGGGAGTGCTGTCCAGTGCCATGAATAAGTGGAGGAAGTTGACCAGAATCTGTTTGGGTGCCAGATGTTCCTGGGTCCAAAGACTCCCTCGGGGGAGGTGGTGGAAAGGCACGAAGTCAACAGTGCAGACACAGGGAGTCAGGTAAAAGGCAAAGAGCAAACTTATTTATTCAGCAGTGGGGAGAGCCTTATATACCTAGCACCCAGGCTGCATCCTGATCCAGTTACAGTGTTTGGTTGCCCCTCATTGGCTAGGCATGATCAGGACCTCTGATAGGCCTGATTGCTAGGCCATCAGGCAGACTCCTGGTTGGCGAATATCTCGGTCACATAGGCCTTTTTTCCTACACTACAGTTTCTATTTGATGACTTAGTATTCAAATGTAATGTATTTCAAGTTAATTTATATTTCTGTTATATGTGGCTGGTGGTATTTACTTGACTAGAACAATGAAAGTTGACCAGAACAAGGTCTCCCCTTCCTTTCTCTCATCTCTTCTCACAACTAGCCATGCTTAACTTTTCTCACAATTATTGCACAGCTGACATAGTTTTTTATACCTTTCTCAACCATGATGCTGTTATGGACAGAATTTTCTTTCTGTCTTTCTTGGTGTAAAATAGTACCAGGCTCATAATGGATACTCAGGAAACAATGGAAAGATGAATTTAGTACAGTGAATGATTCTGATTAATTTTGTGTTGGTGTATAACCAATGATGCTGTGTTGCATAAGAGACAAGGGCAAAGAAAAGCACAGAATATGGACTGAGCAGCTGGATGTGGCTCAGCTTGTAGAGTATTTCTTGGAATGTGCAAAGCCCTGTGTTGATCCCCAGCACTGTATAAAGTAGGTGCAGTGGTTCATGCCTGTAATTACATCACTTTAGAGGTAAAAAAAGATGGTCAGAAATTCAAAATCATAGTCAGCGGCATAGAGAGTTGGAGGCAATCCTGGGTTATATGATATTGTCTCAGTAATAAAAGTGTAGATGGGTATTTGTTATGATGAATAGAAAGGGGCAAGTATCATAATGGATGTCAAAAGGAATAAACTCATGGCAAACAAATATTCAAATGTCAACTTTAACATCTTTGGCCTAGGAGTCTTTGGTTACTTACCTAAATAATAGAATAGGAGGAAATGGTACACACCTTATCAGTTCATTTACATTGTCATTGCCAAAAATGGCAAGAAGTAGCAAGGAAAAAATTAAATATGCAAAGCAAACTATTTCACCTCAATGATGGATTTCTAATGAATATTAACCATTTGGATAATTGAATTGGCTACAAAATGCATGCTCAGTTAATTCATTTTTAGAAGGAGCAGTAGAGATATGATGAATCACAAACATAATAGCTATAAATAGGACCCTGAAAGGGTTTGAATACCTAGCTGATAATGTCATTGTCTTAGTCATGCTATCTCATACAGTGACAGTGATATGAACAAGTAATGATCTATTATGGAAATAGGAGCTAGAGGTGAGAATATCAGAATAATGTTTTGAGGACAGGAAATACTAGTTCTGAACTTAAACCAACATAAATTCTAATATACATCATAGAAGGTCTCCTTTTTGTCTTCAGACACATCAGGTCACTGAACAATGAACCATTCTTCTACAGATGCATAGAACCTACATTGGATTTTGTTCAGGGCTGAGATTTTCTCATGTACAAAGATATGAGCTCAGTTCCCAGCACCACAAAAACTGTGTATGGTGATACAAGTTTGTGATCCTTAGAACATGGGTGCAGAAACATCAAAATTTCAAGATTGAGGGTAGGGAATTTGTCTTAGTAAAATATTTGTCACACAAGCATGAGGTTAATATCTCAATATTCACCTGCAACTTCAACACTTGAAAGGCAGAGATAGGAGGATTCCTGGGTCTGTTGGCTAGCTACCTCAACAAATCAGTGAGTTCTTCATTAAGTCTCCAAAAAACGTGGAAAAAGGTTTGGTGAAGACATTCAAGGGTGGGTGGCCTCCACCCACTCACACACATGCACATTCATCAACATGCATATATTGCATATGTATATTGCTTCTACAAACACAAACAATAGAAAAGTTCACACTTAGCTATATGTCAAATTCAAGGCCATTTTGTGCTACATGAGACCCTACTTTACAAATCAAAATTAACATACAAAAATTTGGTTTGTTTAGTTCGGGCTGGTTTTAGAAGTCAAAATGGAACATAAATCCATAGAAGTGACATCAGACTCCTGGCAGACACAGGATGTTCTCCAAAAGACTGATGTTTGACTTGGTTATAGTGTATTAGAAACATTTTGGAATTATAGTGAACACAATATCCCTTAGATTTCATTGTCATCATGGTTCTTGTGTGTAAGTTATATGGACATGTTTATGTTCATGTATATGCAGGTGCACTTGGAGGTCAAATGTCAACAATATCAGGTATTTTCCTCTATTACCTTACCTTTTGAGACAGGATTTCTCACTGGACCTGGAGATCATTATTCTAGATATACTGGCTGGCCAGTGAACCCCAAAGAACCTTGTGTATCTGTCTACTACCTCTGGGATTACAGGCTTGTGCCTCCAGGCCCAACTGGGGCTCTATTGGAAAGTGTCCTTGCTTATATAGCAGCCACATTAAAGAATAAGTCATTTTCCAGCCTCCAATTGGTCTTTAAATAAAATTTTATATGCACCTGAGAAATAAAAAGTACCCACCATGAAATTAAGTGCATTGCAAATTACCTACACAGCATATAACTTTTTAACATATAGGTGTGCAGCATACACACTCTCCTGGTACAGAGGGCCATCAAGGAAGGTTTTCTTGAACTTCTGGTCTAATGTACTAGCCTCAAAGGTCAGCATTATACTTGTTTTGTGCTGTTGGAAATTAGGGAAATGAGGGTTATATGGGAAGTTTTATTTTTAATTTCTTCTCAAAGCTAAAGATACACAATGATTATGTAGTTCAAACAATGCAAAAATCCAATCTGCCTCTCTCAACACAGTTGTGCTGTTCTTTTTATGTTTGGGGCCCCTGCTCCCTGTTTTCAATTCAAGATGTGAATCCTCAGATTCTTCCTCTTGCTTCAGCTTGTTGCCAGTCTCTGCTTTACCATCATAGACTCTAAGCCTCTGGAACAATAAGCACATATAAACTCCTGTTGCCATCAGTTACTGTGACATGGAGTTTTCTCACAATATAAAAATAATACAATGCTCAGCTGTGATTTCTGAGGAGCAGGAAGGATAGAGTCTGACTTTCAGTTAAGATGATGTGTCTTCAAATTGTGAGGCCAGTATCTTCTACTAGGAGCTCCAGTTTCATCTAAAAGTTGGTGATAAGTAATGTGATTGATAGATCGTAGGAGGCACTGTACGATAGCTGCCCATAAAGCAATTGCCTTGCAAGCATGAGGCCCTGAGTTCAATTCCCAGAACGCATGTAAGGTTCATTCATGATAGTGCATGCTTATGATCCCATGGCTGGAAGACAGAGTCAAGAGAAATTTGGGCTTGTTATCTAGACCACCTAGTATTCCTAGCCTACTTGGTAAGCTTTAGGCCAATGACATGCTCTGTCTCAGAAACAACAAGTTAGATAGTACCTGAGGAATACTTTTCAAAAGTGTCATCTGGCCTCCAAAAACAGGTGCATAAACATGCAACCCCCCCCCCCCCCCCCCCACACACCACTAAGCTTAAGAGTCTCACTTAAGGCCATGAAAAATTTCATACAAAATTGTTTTAGACAAATATCTATTTTATTTTTACTCATGGGTATATATGTATGTCTGTGTGAGTATATGCCATATGTGTTTGGATGCACACAAAGGCCAGAGAAGTCAGATCTAGAACTTACATTACAGGTATGTGTGAAAAGCCTAATGTGAGTGCTGGGAATTGAACTTATCTTCTCTGAAAGTATAATACAACCTCTTAAACACTGAGCCATCTCTCCACTCCCCTATTTTAAAGTATTTAGTTGCAGTGTTATAAACAGTGTCTGGTGCCTGAAATGCCACCCAAGTGCAGAAACACTGTAATCTTTTTTGCAATTAGCTTAAAAAGCATCTAATTCTGCATTTAGTTATAAAGCTACAGCTACCATTCCTAAGACAAATACAATCTGGGGTTTTTTGAATTGTCTCTGATAAACCTGGGAATACAGTGAACAGAGGGCATGAAACCAACTGAGCTGAATACGTTGTTTATTGTCTACATGCCATCCTAAGGGGAATTCTAGAAATTCAATTTTCATTAGCATTCATGAAAATTTTCTTCCTTAGCAAGGGGCTTTCCATACATAATATAACATCAGATGATTTCTTCCATTTTAAGTGGCTTCCAGCTGTCCCTCTGAAGAGTTACTATGGAGCCACTGCTAAAGCTAAGTAAGTCACATGAGATTCTCTGATGACCTTCATCTTGCCAGATAAGAGAGAGTTAATAGAAAATTAAATAGCACCCACACCCAGAGAATATAAGAAATGTTTTCTGCTTCAGTACACAGCACTATTATTCCACTCTGATTAACAGTAAGTTACAGAGAAATACACTGGCTTTCATTCTGGCTCACAAAAAGCATGCATCAAAAGGCAGAAAAGAGGGATAATTGAAACACAAATGCTTTTTATAAATTTTTGTGCTATTCTCTGAATAAAATGTGACCTTTTCCTACTATTACTACAGAATTCAGGTAAATGCACATCTATGGGCATTCTGCAGCCCTGCCTTACCGGTGGCTGAAGAGAGCTAATGAGCACAGTGAAGACTGGCAGTGATGTGATGACACTAAGGAGAAATGCTGCTGCCGAGTGCGTGAAAGGCACATATTTATTTTACTATTTTGTACAGGTGTGTGGGGGGCGCCATTATGTGCAGGTACACATGTGTGCCAGACAGCATGTTCAGAAGTTCCTGTAGAAGTCAGAAGACAACCTTGGGTGTCATTCCAAGGACATTGTTCTCCTTGCTTTTTGAGACAGGGTCTCTTACTGTGTCCAGAGTTTGCCAAATAGGCTAGATTGGCTGGCCAGTGATTCTTGGCATCCTGCTGTCTCCCCGTCACCAGCACTGGATTATGGGGACTCTACCATGCCTGAGTTCCTAAGATCTTTTCTGTGGATCAGAAACAGGTCCTTATGCTTGTGTGGTAAACACTTTATCAGCTGAGCTCTCTTCTCAGCCAAAGATACATATTTTAAGTCTTTAATATTTAGATCTAGTCAGCTAATACAGCAAGTCACAACTGCTCAAAGTGCAGAGAATAAAGTGCCTTGAATACTTAGCCACAAATAAAATATCTCATTCACGCTTTCCTCCCCCAAGGCTCAGAGTCAGTTATGTGGGAGGAGGGGAGCAGAAACATTGTAGGAGCGAGAGGGTGAGGAGGACCATAGTGAAAGAGGGTCTTCTGGACGAGAGGAGGTTGCTGCTCCCATAAACCAACAGCAGCTATTGTTGCCTGCACAGACCCGCATGGATCACATCAGTCAGTATTTCAGCAAGGACTGGAGAGGGGCTCAGGAAGCCTCACCCCTTACTAAGGAGCTCGATAGTCAATGGCTACTGGCAAAGGGAGAGTCAGTTATCTCTAGGGGTGTGGTTCCTGGTATGTTGTCCAAGGCTCAGTGGATGGTTCTACACCGTGAGTAAATGAGCAGCACAAACAAACAAAAACTGAAGATGAAGTTGTGAAAAGGGCCATGGGTGAGTGAGTTCTGGAAGGAGTTCGGGCAGGAATACGAGGCAAATATGATCAAAATATACTGTATGTATGTATATGGGTATGTATGAAATTCTCAAAGAATTAATTTACAGTACTGTATTTGAACTGTGTAGATATAATTAAGAGTATGAAAACTGGATATGGAGAAAGAGGAAACTTTGCATTTTGGGAGGAAATATAAGGTGCTACAATTGATATAAGAAGCAATAGAGTGATTTCCCCATTCTCAAATTCTACCTCCATTACCACCATGGGTCAGTGTGTGACGAGAGAACAACACTCCAATGTTCCTTAGCACTGGTCACAAGTCCTGAGGTATCAGCTCAACCAAGTGCTCATCAGTAGGTCAACAGATCTAAACCAAATTCAGTAGATACACAAAGTGGAATATTGGTCAGCTTTTGAAAAGTAAATCTTCTCACATGTGACAACATGGCTAAGTCTGAGGACACTGTATTAGGTGAACTAAGTCAGACACAGTCAGTGTTACATGACCTCATTTACATGCTATCTGTGAAAACTCTGATAAAAAAAAAAAAAAAAAACACACTCACAAAGTAATGTTGGCCATGGGCTGGTAAAGTGAGTATGGGGATTGAGGTAATGGTTATCAAATGATAAAAACAGCAAGTTAGAAAGAATTAGTTCAATTGTACAGATGTTGACTGTTCATGCCAATGAATGGTATTGCTTGAAATTTGCTAAATATGTGAAAAGATGATGTCTATTATTTTAAGTATACAATGTCTATGTATTTTAAATGATACTGTGCACTATTCTAGTCAGGTTTGCCAACTTGGCACAGCCTGGAGTCATCTGGAAGGAGAGTCTTAATTGGAAAACTGTTGGTCAGGTCATCCTGTAGAGGGCTGTCTTAAGTTATTTGATCTGAGGAGACAGTGTACTTTAGACAGTACCCTTCCCTAGTCAGGGGCTCCCAACCTGAATAAGAAAGGAGAAAACAACAAGCCATCCTTTGTGCCTTGATTTCTCCTCTCTCTTGAATGTGGATATGTGACTAGTTACTTCAAGCTCCTGCCATTGTGACTTCTCTGCTAAGACCAATCATAATTTGGTATTATACGCAGAGTAAATCCTCTTCTGTAATCTGTTTTAATAAGAATTAAACTAGAACACTCATCACAAATTCATAAAGTGTGTTTTTAGGTAATGATGAAAATGGGGGAAAACACAGATTAATGAGGCTGAGAACATAGTCTTACAAAACTTGAAGGAAACTGATATTTAACAGTAGGTGAAATATTTAGAAACCTATAAAATAAATTGTAAATGTGCTATATTTATCAGGAAGCATGACTGACATGTTGTTTCAATTGGAAACATTATCAACATCCATACCAGGGACATCCCAGATGGATCGGTTGGCTTTGCCACCAGCACGATGATCTGAGTCCAATTCCAGGTACACCCTCACACCTCTCTCTCTCTCATGCCTATAGCTCAGGGTGCAGTTCCTATGGTCCCAGCACAGGCCAGAACGTTTCTCCTTATCTACTCTAGTCTTGTTGGTGACCAGAGCTGCCTTCTCAGCACTGTCCTCAGCAACGCTACACTGGCTTACAATGTTCTCCCTGCCAAATTTACACTTTTTATATTTTTCTGGTCTCTTGGTGTAGATCTGCACAGAAACAGTGGCCAGAAACTACGCCACTGTCTAAATGCTGTCCTGTTCTGAAAATGGCCTCCATCAAATAAATTAGTGCATTGCTTTTGACATCGGTTTCACTGAGGTTTGCAGGCACAGAGGGTGCGGCCAGATGCCTTGTGAGAATGCAGATTGAAAGGTGTCTAGCACATTTCTTGATGGGGTCCCAATTCCCCCTTGGAGTCTCATGGCCTGGGCCTCCACTGCCTGTGTCTTACTGCATTCTCTGCTTGTGAAAAGCCACCAGAATCGCCCAAGAAGCTCTGATTACAGTACTGCAGGGACTTTTTAGTCCCAAATCCCAAATGTTTCCACATTCCTCCCACAAACCAATTCCAAAAAACTAAGAATCACAGGGGAAGGTTTATCACAGGAACACCTCCTTCTCAGTACCAATCACAGAAACACCCCACTTCTCAGTACCAATCACAGGGACACCTCACATCTTGGTACCACTCTGTATCCACTAATTTCCTCATTGCTGTGACAAAGTACTTGGCTGAAGGGAAGGAGTTATTGTGGCTCACAGTTGGAGGGAATCCTCTACAACAGTGGAGATGTCACAGCAAGAGGGGCAGAAGGTAGCTGGCTGCATTGCGTCCATAGAGAAGAAGTCGAGAGATGAGGGCAGATGCTCATCATGCTTGCTCCTTTTTATTCATTCCAGGTCCGTGGTCCAGCACATTTGATGACACTGGATGCATTTAAGGCTGGTTTTCCAATCTCAGTTTACAGACTCTAAAAGTATCCTTATAGACAGACATGTCCAGACATTTGTCTATAAAGTGAGTCTAGATCCTGTCAAACTGGCAATCCTGTACATCACATAAAGGTTCTTGCTTTATCCTAGTGGAAGGTCTTAACATATCTCTTCATTTTATTACTGTTAGTTTTAGCTTTGCCAAAACTATAATTCTGTATTAAGTGTCTCTATGCTGAGACAAGAGATCACTAATTTAATGTGTTTTCACAATTTTATCTTTTATCCTTTGTCAATGTGGGGCAGGAAGGAACACCTAACTTTACTATCATCTGTTCAGTCTCTAGCTTTAGGGTCAGTTTGAGGTCTCCGGCTTCTCTGTGGGTTTATATTTAATTTAGAGGTGGTAAGCAGTTGCTCTATGCACTGCCCAGTTTTTGTCAAATTCATACAAGCTAGAGCCACTTTATAAGAGGAAACTTCAATTGAGGAAATGCCCCTACCAGATTTGCCCATGGGAAGTCCTGTGGTGCATTTTCTTGATTTTTGATTGATGTGCAAGGGCCCAGCTCACTGCGGGCAGTGCCACCTATGGTTGGTGGTTCTGGGTTCTGTGAGATAGCTGGCTGAAAAAGCCATGAGGAACAAGGCAATAAGCAGGTTTCCTCCATGGCCTCTGCATCAGCCCCTGCCTCCAGGTTCCTGCCCTGAGTTTTTACTCTGACTTTCCGTGATGATAGACTGTGATGCAGAGGTATAAGGGAAATAAACCCTTCCATCCCCAAGTTACTTCTGGTCATAATATTTCTCTTCTCACAATAATAGATAATAATAGCTACTTCTTTAAAAGTGGGATTTTGAAAATGTGAAGTTGCCTGGTTGAGGGATTGCTTCCTCTCAAGTACTCAACCTATTGCTCTTCCCAGTTCTTACTGATCTGGAGAGTGGCAAGGCACAGCTCCAGTTTCAGTGGGCACAAGAGTGGATGCCATTGTGGGAGCTTTGTTCCATGCCCTTGGGTTTCCAGGACTCCAGCCACATTGCTCTGGACCACAGCACTACCCAGTGCCCATGCTCTCACTTCATGGTGTCCTCCACACTTCTCTTCCTCTAGTTCAACACTGCTGGGGTAAAACCTAACTCTCTCTCTCTCTCCCTCCCGTCCCCCTCTCTCATCTCTCAATATCTCTCTCCCATTTCTGTCATTCTCTCCCATCTCTCTGCCTGTCATTGTATCTCTGTCTGTCTGTCTCTCAGTGTGTCTGTCTCTCTCTCTCTCTCTCATGTGTAGTGTGTATGTATGTATGTGTGGTATGTGTATGTGTGCTGTGTGTTGTGGTGTCTGTGTGGGTGTTTGTGTGTGAGTGTGTGATGTGGTGTGTATGTGTATATATGTGGTGTGGTGTGTGTGGTATGTGTGTGCTTGTGGTCTCTGTGTGTGTGTGTGTGTGTGTGTGTGTGTGTGTGTGTGTTTGGTTTGTGTATGTGTGTGATATGTGTAAGTGTGGTGTGTGTGTTTGTATGTGAGTATGCCAGTAGATACTGGGTTCCTTCCACAGTTACTCTCCACTTCCCTTTTTGAGAAAAGGTCTTCCACTAAATTTGAAGTTTTGATTCAACTAGATAGTTTGGTAAATCAGCTCCAAGGACCTCTCTGTCTCCTAAGCACTAGGGTTCTTTGCACATGCTGGCATGCCTGGACTTTTGTTTAGGTACTAGGGATCAGATCTCATTTCTTCATATCCACATGTTTATGAAGCAAGCACTTTACCAAGTTAGCTATCTCCCAGCCCAAATAACTGACTTTCATTTAGTCCCTTAAGACAAGACTGCATTCATGTTTTCTGCTTTGATTTGGTTTCTAAACCTATCCACTTGGTAAATATGTAACTGGCTACCTATTATTAATCTGTGTTTCAGTAGATGCTTCCTAGAAAATACAAACAACAAAATAGATATTTTTAACTCATAGAAAACTCTTTTTAAACAGAGAATGTTAGAAAGCTGCATAAATCAAAACCAAATGATTTTATTATATATAAATATGCACTGAGTATATTTGAAACACAAATATTACTGCAGATGCTATGTAGACTATGAAAACTAGAAATAAGTTTACATAATGAAAGCTAGAAATAAGGTTACATAATATTTAATCAGAGTTAATTACTATTTTTAACACAGTAGCAATTTATTGGATTACTTTTTCACTCAACAACTTTCTATGACTCCCAGACTAACATTTGATTAATAGTGCTACTGAGAACTGTGTGGCAGAAAGTAAAAGAAGCAATTATATTTTTTCAAAAAATGATTTATATGTGTGTGTGTGTGTGTATATGTATTTTTGTGACTGTGTGTGTGAGAGACTGAGTGTGTATGTGCACTTGTGTTGGTGCCCACAAAAACCAGAAGAGAGTACCTTATCTTTTGGAGCTGAAGTCACAGGTACTGTGAGATACCCCATGTAGGTGCTGGAAACTGGAATCAGATGATTATGCAAGAGTAGTCAGGAATCAACAGCTCACACACTTCTAGAAGCAATTCTTAATTTTCAATAATACTAGAATTTTTATTTTTTTTAATTTTAATGTGTGTGTGTGTGTTCATGTGTGCTTGGTAAGTATAAAATGAGCATCTAACTGAAGTCTTTCTGTGTTGAGAATTCATTTAGTGATGATAAAGAATGGAGCTGTGGCTCTACAGGAAAAGTTCTGGAAATCTACACAGAATAGCCTTGCATCATCTGACTGTAATAATGAACGGGGCTATATTTGGATAACTATTCAGGCAGAGGAAATAATACAAGGAAACTCAGAGAGGTGGTGTGAGATCCATACCAAGAAACTGTTAGGGTCCACTAAAAATCCCTTAAAAGACCACCAGTCACATATGCAATCAACAAGAACATTTAATAAAAAAATTCCAGCATGATGGGGTCAAACCGTCTGACAAAGTGGCAAATGGCAACCCCAAGAGAAGCTTTTAATCAGTATTAGGGGAATTCTAACTGTGGTTAAGTGTACTTTGAAGTGGCTGGGTATAGACTCTTACTGGTACAGGAATCATTTAATAATTGGCTCATGACATCCGGTCAATAACTACAGTAGCAGTATCAGGGGACTGTTTGCTGTGTCAGGGGTCTGATTGGCTGAAAATGAAAAAATCAGTTTCTGCTTATGGCTCAGTAGGATGTTGATTGGCTACCAGACTGGAGATACTTTCTGAAGGTATAGTTGAAGCCATATATGAGTCAACATAGGATGGTGGGGTAGTATGTGACAGAGGTCTTAGCAAACTGGTCCCTGGGAAAAGACAAAAAACAGAAACAAAAAACAACTGGCCTTGCTAGGTTCAGTCCTGTTATAAGAGAGACCACTGCTTCAGAAATAAGAACAGTCACAGGAGCTTGAGAGGTTGATGAGAGCCAAAGAAATCAACAATTGATAAGTGTATTGAATTAATTCCAGATAAAGGTCATTAGGCCAGCAGCCACCATCAGGTATGCAGACACAGGAACAGGATGGCACATATGGCTTCAAAGTCAGGTAGCACACTGTTCAAATGGTTGTAGTCACCCAGGCCTAGAGATAAACATACACAGATAAGCTGGTGATGGGTGATATCTCTCTATATGCTATAAATGTGTTCTCTGATTGGTTGAAAACAAAATGCTGATTGGCCAGGCAGGAAGTATAGGGAGGATAAGCAGACAAGAAGAATTCTGTGAAGAGGAAGGCTGAGTCAGGAGACATCAGACCACCAGCCAGGAAGCAGCATGTAATGGCACTCAGGTAAAGCCATGGAAAATGTGGCGGCATATAGATTAACACAAATGGGCTGAGTTTAAGTGTAAGAGCTAGTCAGTAGTAAGTTTGAGCTAATGGCCAAGCAGCTTTAATTAATATAAGCATCTCTGTGTGTTTACTTGGGTCTTAGTGGCTGTGGGACATCAGGGCCACAGGAGCCAGGTGGAACCAGGAAAACTTCAGCAACAAACTAGATAATAAAATTTTTATGGGGAGGGGTGGTCTCCTCTATTCAAGGCTAGCCTTGAATATAATTGTATCCAAAGATGACCTGATCTTTCTGCTTGCACTGCTCAGTTGTTGGAAATGTAGGAATGAACCACTATGCATGGTTTATGTGCTGCTGGGCTTCATGCATGCAAGGAAGCATTTCACTACCCAAGGTACATTCCTGTCTCTAGTCAAGAACATTTATATCTACATTTCTTCTTCCAGCTGGTAGGGAATAGACAAGTGTATAAAGAATTGATCACATAATATATCTAACTATCTGGAAGTGTACGTGTAAAATGATGATTGGTCCAAAAACAAAATAGGAATGTTTGCAAGAAAAAGGTATTTGAAAAATAACTAAAAAATGGTAAGTGATTTGGATTACATAATACAACTTAAAATGTTTTTGACTTAGAATAATAAAACTGTGACCTCATTTCCAATGATAGAGATATTTATTTGAAAGAAATAAACATAGTAGGTCCTTGCTCATGTGCTGCTGTTATCAAAAATAGATTGATAAACTGTTCAAGAAAGCCAATTGATGGGCTTACTGAGATGACTTCAGCAAGTAAAGGCACAAGGCACCAAAGCTGACAATCTGAGATGAATCCTCCAGACACATGTGGTAGAAGGAGAAAACTGGCTCTAAAAAGTTGTCTTTTGACCACCACATGTGCCCCATGTTATGTAAACTCACACACACACACACACACACACACACACACACACACACACACAGAGAGAGAGAGAGAGAGAGAGAGAGAGAGAGAGAGAGAAGTTAATGAGATACTATTTGCTAGCTCTGCACTTTAACCTCTGGCAAATTATCATGAAGAAATAATGAAACCTACAAGTCAAGTGAAAGTTAATGTCTACATGGCATTCAGTGATTAGACAGTTAAAGGATAGTATGTTCCTTAAATATATTTTCTTATAGTATAGAATAAGTTAAAGAAGTATCATGTCATGTTTTTAATATTTTCTATGTGCTAGGAATCATGACAAATATTCTATGTATTTTATCACTTGATTGCTTCACTAGTTCTGTGAGATTTGTTATTCAGGATACTGTTGTTAAATAAGAAATCTGAAATTTCATCTAATACAAGTTTTCCAAGGCCAGGTACAAAGTATGTGTAAAAGATTTAGACTCCACTGCTTTATCTCAAGGACATCTTCTTTGAAATGGCCCCTGACAGCACACAGGAAGTGCTTTCACTTCATAAGACTTCCTTATGTACTCAGCAGTGCAGGATGATGGAAAATCTGCCAAGAAGTCCACAGAAACACAGAATGGAAAAGGTACTGAATGTTCACACATACTAGCTTGGGGTTGGGATTATGGGTGACTCTCCCCACTTTCTATATTTTATTTTCTCAACAGTAAGACCTATTTTTAAGAGAACAGTTTAAATATGATTTTGTTAAACTCAACATTTTGTAATCGTTTTACTCATTTCAACCAAATGCACTTGTTCATGCTGAGCCATCAAAACCAAAGACGTACTTTCCACTTCATCTTTCTGATAGTTTTGAGTAATTTTATATGTAGTTACCCACAAATTCTTCCTTTTCTGATTGCCCATTCCCACCATAAAGGCCTAACCTTAGCCAATGTCAAAAAAAAAAAAACCATCATCAACAATAAGAAGCCTCATTTCTGATTGTCTTCTGCAGCCAAGGGTCTTTTGTAGCTTTGTAGTATGAAAGGATTAATTTGTTTTCAGAACTATTGGCTCAGAATAGAAGAAGCTTTAGACTCTCAAGATCCCAGGACCTAAGTCCCTCCTCCGCATTCTCTATTATGGCTGAAGCCATTCAAGTTCATGAGATTAAATACTACTGGAGAAAAATTGAGAGTGCCAGAGGATGGGAAATGTATTATGTTTTTAATTATGTGTGGAACAGGAAAGGATTGCCCTTTCCTGACTCTGTTTGTTTGTTTGTATCTTTCCCCCTCTCTGCAACAAGGTCATCTCCAGAAAGTGATGAAATTAGATGGAATGAATTCTCTTGGAGGAAAGTTTAGTAGAAAGAAACAAATTTATTTATTTATTTATTTGCTTATTTGTTTGTTTGCTTATTTATTTATTTCTCTAAAATGTTCAGAGAAGATGGAGAAAACAATGGTTTTGTGTGTGTTCAGGTAGTGCACAAAGAGACACAAACACAAAGCTTTGCATCAGTTATTTCTCTCACTGCTATGACAAAAACCCCAGCAAAAGCAGCTTAAGGAAGGCAGTGTTTGTTTTAGCTCACAATGGGGCAGGAGTGTTAGTAGGAGTGTGAGGCAGCTGACAGGGTGTCCACAGTCAGGAAGCAAAGAGAAATGAATGCTGGTGTTCAGGCCTTTTGCTCTTTGTTGTTTACTCCAAATACCTAGCCCATGGAATAGTGTGTCCACCTTTACAATGGGTCTTCATACCTCAAATCAACTAACTAAGAAACTGTTCCAGAGAATATCCAGAGATTTATCTCTAAGGTGACCCTAGGTACTGTCAAATTGACAATCAATGTAAATCAGTATGGCCTCTAAAAATATAAGCATTTTAAAAATGAGCAGAACATTATGTGCTCTGCAAGTCTCTAAAATTTAGAGAATGGAAGCAATACTTTAGTGCAGGCTGCCATGAATCTGAAAGAAAACCCGTGGTAGGTTGAATGTAATCAGCCCCAGAAGACTTATAGGGAGTGTCACTATTAGGACTCATGGCCTTTTTGAAGGAAGTGTGTCATGTGGAGGCAGGCTCTGAAGTCTTCTATGCTCAAAGTAACTGTCATTGTCTCAGCTCACTTCTTGTTGCCTATAAAAGATGTAGAACTCTTACCTACCTCTCCAACATCATGTCTGCCTGCAAGCCATCATGTTTCACTGTCAGGGACCAAGATGTCAGGAACCAAACATGAACCATGGAAAAGTATTTGCTAGGCCAGAGAACAAGTCATATGCCCACTGCCCTTTCCCAGAGCAGTAACACCTGTTTACTAACCAAAGGCTCCCAAAGATAAGAGAACATTCAAGTCAGGTGCCATGACAACCAAAAGTAAAGAGCATTCCATGGGCAAGTAGCCTAGCAACAGAACAAACGGGCCCTGACCAGTGACCTTAGCCAACATCCTGCAGTTGCACGATCTGCACATCTCCCACATTCTGCACCCCTTCCATGTCTCTTCCCCTTCCCTCCTTCCTGCCCCCTCCCCTCCTGTGCTATATAAGCCTTGCTGAGGAAAATAAGATTTGCAGCTTGATCAGAATCCTGTCTTGCTGTCGTCTTTTGTGTCCCCTGTCCATTTCATTGTCTCCCACAGGTTTGTCACCCCCGTTGAAACCCCACTGGCCAGGGCATCCCACCATAATGATAATGGAATGAATTTCTGAACATAGGACACTCAATTAAATATTTTCCTTTTTAAGGGTGTTTGTGATCATGGTGTCTCTTTGCAGCAATGGAAACCCTAACTAAGATAGAAGTTGGTACCAAGTACTTTAGTATTGCTGTGAAAGGCCAGACCATACTTTTGTTTGAAGGAATAAGGACCTTAGGACTATGTATTAGAAAAGCAGTTAAATGTTTTAAGGACTGCCTAATGCAACATACTATTAAAAACATGCAAGACAGTGGGGCTGAGTGTGATTTGTAGCTGGGGCCTTTCTTTGTCCCAGTGGTAGTCAGGACAAATCTCTCCCACTCACATCCCTCAAGTAAACACACAGAAGCTTATATAAATTATAACTCCATGTCCATGGCTCAAGCTTTTAGCTAGCTAACTCTTATATCTTTAATTAACCCATAACTATTAATCTATATATTGCCACATGTTCTGTGGCTTTACCTGCATCCCATTACATGTTGTTCCTGAGGAAGCTCACTGGTCTCCCTCAGCCTTCTTCCTGTCTCTGCCTTTGAATTTCCTGCCTGCCTCTAAGCTGCCTTGCTATAGGCCAAACGGCTTTATTTATTAAACAATCAGAGGAAAACATATTTGCAGCATACAGAAAGACATTCCCCCATCAGTGATTTGAACTGTAGGTTCCTGAGTCAAGAGGTTCTAGAGGAGAAGAATGTTAGTATATGGCTCTAGAGACTAATCCTGTGATATTTTGGTAAAGAATGGGGCTGCTTTTTGCCCTTGTCCAAAAAGTCTTCTTAAGGCTAAAGTGAAGAGTTTTGTATTAATTTCCCTGGCAGAGGAAATCTCAAAACATCCTAGTATAGACTCTGTCATAGGGTTATTACTGTAACTCTAATGAAGATTTATAATGAAAAGGAGCAAGGAAAATACAAAATGTAAAATTTGAGAAGAAAAGGAGCATCAGGAAGTAGAATGGAGCTAAGTCCTGTGTTCAAGGAGATAAACAGATTAAGAAATGGAATAAAGGTAATCTTCAGTGAAACATCCCACCCAGCTAAGTTTCTAAATTGTAAAAAGGAATTAAAGGAAAGTTTAGAACCGGGTGTGATGGTGCATGATTTTAATCCCAGCACTTGGAGTGTAGAGGCTGGCAGATATATGACTTTGAGGCCAGCCTGGAATACAGAGCAAACTTCAGGACAGCCAAGGTTAAGCAATGAAGGAAACCATGGAAAGCAAAAAACTGGTGAAGATGTAACTGAATGAGGGGCCATGTTCCAGCCCCAGCAAGAAGCATAACTTGGCAGCTTCAGCTGGGTTCTGTCTTTAGAGTCAAGGTTAGAAGAAAGGCATCATAGAAACTTTCTCTGTGACTAAAGAAAGCTGCTGAGGCCAGACATGTGTCAGGGATTTCCATGAATGGAGGCCCAGAGAGACTATTTTATGAAGCTGTGAAGGAGAAACCTGGATTGCCTTGGGACCCCTAAGATGTTACAGATGCCTGAGTTATAGTGTACATGCCAAAGAAAGTGCCTAAAGGGAGCAGAAACAGCCCAAGAGAAAGAAGTGTGCTGCAGTCAACAAGGTTGAAAGGAGTTGGATATCTGGAATGCTTTGACATCATATTTGAAGATAAAGGGTTTGGAGTTTGCCCAGCTAGATTTCAGTCTTGCTTTGGTCCAGTATTTCCTCACTATGCTTCCTACCCTACGTTTTGGAATGGTAATGTGTATCCTATGACATTATATGTTGAACTATGTGATCTATTTTTTGATTTTGATTTTATAAGGATTACAGTTAAGAAATTTAATGAATCTCAGAAGGGATTTTGGACTTTAAAATATTATTGAGACTGTGATAGCTTTTGGAACATTGAAGTTGAACTAAATGCATTTTTCATTATGAGATGGTTACAATCTTATGGGGTCCAGAGAGTGGAATCTGGTAGTTTACATGTAACTGGCCCCCATAAGATCATAGTGAGTGACACTATTAAGTGGTTTGGCCTTGTTAAAATATGTGTGGACTTGTTGGAGGAAGTGTGTTATTGTAGGGTTGGACTTGCTTTGGAATAATCCTTTTGTGCACTGTTACAATTTGTCAGTGTGATTGGTTTAATAAAGAAGCTGACTGAACAATAGTTGAACAGGATAAAGTTAAGTAGGAAAGCCAGACAAGAAGAATGCTGGAAAAAAGAGTTAAAAGAGAAGCCATGAGCAGAAGGAGAATGAGTCAGATTTAAAAAAAAAAAATGGAATAGAGGTGAAATCCTTGAGCCTTGGGATAACACATAGATTAATATAAATGGGTTAAGTTTTAATAGCTAGATAGTAGAAAGCCTGATCTATTGGCTATGCATTTGTAATTAATAAAAAGTCTCTGTGTGTTTATTTGGAAACAGCTGGTGTTACAATCTACAAATGGTGCCCAACATCCAGGGACATGTACATCCATGTAAAGCCTGAAGAAGCTTAAAAAAGGATGCCAATCATACAAAAATGGAGTCAAACAAAGATTCTTGGTAACTGGTTTTTCTTAAGGGGCTCAGTGTGCTGGTGGTGAGCAGAAGCCTGGCTCCTTTAAGAGATAGCTTCCTGACTCAGCATTAGTGGCAAAAACTGCATGGCTGTTTTAAAGTGGCCTTCTTTTGAATACTTAAATGGGGTTTATGGGCAGTGGGAAGTGCACTACTTGGTGGTAGCTTGGACCCCAAAATTCCTCAGATTTGGGGCAGTAATGTGTCTCCTGCCAGTATCTCCACCATGAAACTCTCACAGACTAAGGAGAGAGGTGGAGCCAGCCACCAAAGACAGGACTTTACTCCTAACCAAGCTGCTTAGAAGTTTAAAGGCTCATGTGGTCAGAAAAAGACAGAGATACACAATAAAGAATGATTCAGATGAGAAAATATTCTAAGTGGTTTACACTGTGTTTAAAAATATATATTGGCTTTGGAGAGAGAAAAGAAAGAGCATACACAATCATAGATTAAAAAATTTAGTTTTAAAGTGATAAAATAAAGTCCTTAAAAGGGAAGTAAAGTGATAAAAAAGAAAAAAAGCCATATAAAGATGGAAAATATACAGACAGTCTGGGTACAGTATGTTATTTTGTTATTTTTGCTGAGGAAGAAGTAATAGCTGCTGAGAGACATTTGATTATAAGTGCTATTGTGTTAAACTAACCTATATGTTTTGAAAATTTATTGAATTTAAAATGGAAGCTATGTTACTTTGGAGAAGAGTCTTTGCTTTCATTTCCATAAAAAATAAAAAGGCAGCCATTTTATGGGAATCCTAGGTATTGACCTGGTTAGTGTCCATCTTACTGGCCAGTATTAAATAAAGCTTGCTTTAACTGAAAAAAAAATGAGAAAATAAAAAGCTATGGATTCTTTCATAGAGAAAATCTGGTTTGATTAAGGAAGACCCCCTGAAATCCTAACTCCATATATATAATTAACCTAAAAAAACTACAATATATGTGATATATATTTTACCTGAACATAAAAAAAAAATATCTTTGGTCAACTTGTGTACAATAAACACTCTATTCCTGTATTCATGCAGATATGTATGTTACCTTAAAAAGTTTATGTATTTTCAGAGCAAGTGGTCCAACATCAATGAAAAGAGGTGGTCCAGGAGATCCAACATCTCAAAATACCTCTGTTACAGTCTCCTTGGCACCCAGCATTCAAAAAAGCTTCAAGGCTGTTGACTGAGCAGTCTTACAAAGTACTCTAGCCAAGACCTAACAATTATGCTGATTTTTCTCGAGGTTCCCTCAAAGATTACCAGTGCCCCCTCAAAGATTACCAGTGCCTCCAGAAAACAGGAAGTAATCTAGAGAAAATAATGTCCACAATCCCAAAATATTGGTTATGGATGTTTCTTATTATTTATAGGTGTTTGGTTCCAAGTTGTCATTGGTATTGATCAGGAAAAATGCTGAACAAAGGAGGTTACATTCAAGGATCTCTTTCTGACAAAAAAAAAAAAAGCAATGTAGAAATGATAGGATGAAAAAATGATAGATTGAATCTATTTTTAAACCAAAAAAACCAACCACTAGACTTAAATAGTTTACATTTGTATGCATTTTTGTATATTGATACACATTAAAAAATATTTTTTTCTGCTGTTGTTTCTATTCTTGTTTGGGTTATTGTGTTTATGAAGCTCATTTGAAAAATGTAACATATAATTAAAATACAGATTAACAGTAATCTATAATACTCAAACTTATACTCAGGTTAGATATGTTTTCAAGGTCATAAACAGATATATTTAGATAGATGATCTTCAAGACCTTCAATGACGTACAGACTGTAGCATTTAATATGCTTAATAACCTAAGGCTTTACATGACAGTGAGACATGACTGCTCCTGGCAGCACCAATCTACTTCAGAAAAGATATGGGCATTGAAGAAACTCCACATGGAGTTTGCTTTCTGGTTGTGGTAACAGCTAGCCATGTGGGCAAAGAAATTGTCCTTCCCTCAGTTTCTGACAGATACCATCCAATCTGAAACATCAGGATACAAAAGAAAGCAGCTTCCAACTTTTCCAAGACAAGGTAAGACAGTCCTTCAAAATTCCCTGCTTCTCATAAAAGTCTGTCAGTTATACTAGGCCTGCAGGCCAAAGATGGATATCCCAGCATTATAGAAGATCTTTGAGTGCCTGTCCAGGCAGTGAGCTTTCCCTGTCATTAGGTAAAGCTCACCCTTCTGAGGTCTTTGATGGAGTTGAAGACTAGATAGCTAAAATAATAGTTTTCCTTAGGTATGATTAAAAAGGTCAATTACTTGTAAAACTTTAGACTCACCAAGATAAGATCAATAATAGAGTATTTTCTCTAGTTTTGCCAAATACAAATGGACTAGATATTGTAATTAATTCTTACTTGGAAACCTGTTTTTGTATATGTAATTTTATTATGTTAATGTTAAAACCTTCCTTTTCAATTAGACAAAAAGGGGAAAATGCTGTAGAAAAAAAAAAAACTTTTTGTACACTGTGAAGATTTGTTCCTGTGATTGGTTTAATAAAGAAGCTGACTGGCCAGTAGTTGAACAGGATAAACTTAGGCTGGAGAGCCAGACAAGGAGAATGCTATGAGAAAGATGTGAAAAGAGAGAAGTTGCCATCAGATGGAGAATGAGTAAGAAATACAAAATGGGATAGTGGTAAACTCCATGAGCATTGAGACAGTACATAGATTAATAGAAATATGTTGTTATCAGAGCTACTTAGCAACAAGCCTGAGCTATTGGCCAAGCATTTGTAATTAATATTAAATTTCTGTGTTTATTTCGGAATAGCTGGCAGGACAGAAACTTCTGTCTACATGGGGTTTGAGGTATCCTATGCTTAAGATACCTCCTCATGTCTCAGTTCACTTCCTGTTGCATGTGAGTCAGGGTATAAGAACTATCAGCTACCACTCCAGCACTGTGTGTGCGTGATCACTACCATGTCTCTCCATGATGATAATGGACTGAACCTTTGACCTGTAAGTCACCTAATTAAATGTTTTCTTTTATGAGAGTCTGTGGTCATGGTGTCCCTTCAAAACAATAGATACCCTAAGGGGAATAATAAAACATAAACTGAAAGGCCTTTAACTTGCTGTACCTTCACCTTGGTGCAATAATTTTAGCAATGCCAGCAGTTGGTGACTATGCAGTGTTCTTAAAGAAACCCTGGACCACACCACCCTAGTGACTGTATAATTTGTAAATTTTAAGGGAACACTGTACTGAATAGAGTGAGTATGCTAAGAATATATTTGAAGGGAAGCTGCCCCCTAAAATTGTGCTCAGTCCAAGTCCATGATGGTTTTCCTGAGACTTGGAACACCATCTAGAAGTATGGAGCCCTCCATTCAGTATAAGTACAATGGCTTTTGAACCATAAGTACCAGAATCCCTGGTCTTATATCAGCTAATCAGAAACTGAGTTAATTTTCAGGAACTTAACAACCAATTGTACATGGGCATCTTTGTTTAAATATGTTCTGTTTCTCATATATCAACAGAAAAAGAATCTAATAATTTTTCAAGGGCTTACCTGCTACCAAAATATCTCTCTTAAATGTATTAATATATTTTACATGCATTACTACTACTACTATTACTACTACTACTACTACTACTACTACTACTACTACTACTACTACTACTATGTGGGTGGTAGCCAAGGCTGTCCTGGAACTCACTCTGTAGCCTAAGATGACCTTGAACTCATGGAGATCTCTATGCCTCTGCCTGTGAGGTGCTTGGATTAAAGGTGTGGGCCACCATATCTGGGTTTTAATTAATTATTTAAATGTTGACTTTGAAAGTCCTTTATGAGTTGCAGATAGTTATCCTTTGCCAGAAGGTAGCTGGAAAAAAAACTGATAGTCTAGTCTGTGAGTCATTTTCTCATTCTCTTTGTGTGTATGTATGTGTGTGCGTGGTTATATGTGCACAGGTCTGCTTGTGTCTGTGCATCAGCAGAAGACAGAGGTCAGTCTTGGTTGTCATTTCCTATGTGCCATGCACTTTTTGTTTTAGAACATCTCTCATTGGCCTGGTACTTACCCAGTATGCTAGCCTTGATAATTATCAAGCCTCAAAGATCTTCTGATCTCTGCCTCACAAGAACTGGGGTTATATGCACATGTCACTGGGTGTAGTGGATAGCAATCCCAACATTGGCCTGGAAGTTCCAACCCCCATTGAGGCTTCAGTAATGATCACGCCCACAAGGCGGGGCATAGGAGGGAGCGGAAGACCGAGGAGCAAGAGGAGGTTGCTCTCTTGGTTCGGGGACGCTGGACGCTGGAGGTAGACCGAGCAGAGTTCTCCAGAGAACACCACCAGACAGCACTATACCTTTGCCAGACCCTGCAACCTATCCCTTCATTTGTAAATTACCCCCACAAATAAACCTCCCTTTTAACGACGTGGAGTGGCCTTAATAATTTCACCAATAACTGGGCCTGCTTCTTTATTTGGATTCTGGGCATTGAAATCAGGCTTTCTTGATTCCTAAAAGGCTTCCTTGAATTCATAGAGATACACATCACTCTGCCTCCAAAGGTAGTGAAGGGATTAAAGGTAAGTTTCACCATGCCTAGATTTGTCTTTCATCCCTTTGGTGTGAATTTATATAAAGTAAAAATCCTAATTATGCCATATTTTTTTTTCTTTTTCTTTTTTAATTAGTCACACTTCTGGTTTTCCAGTCAACTAACACTCTATCTTGCCTCAGGTCCTGAGACTTTTCTTCTATGCTTTTTATACTCATAATGTACTTCTAGATTTAGAATTCAGTTTGAGTAAAATTATATATAATTTAACTTAGACTGAATTTCATTGTTCCTGTCAATGTCCAATTGCTTCACTGCACTATAATTTGTTGATAATGATGCATCTACCTACTCTGAATTTCTTCCATACTTCGGTCAATAATCAGTTGAATATTTTTGTTTGATTGTCCTTCCTTGATGCAATTTCTTCTAATAATATACATGTCAATTGATCCAATAATGCCATATTATCTTTGGTATAATAGTCACACACGTTTTGAAACTGAATATATGAGAAATTCCTTCCCTCTACAATTTTTACTTACTTATTTATTTTCTCTGTGTGTGATGAGCATGTGTGTTAACTCATATTTTTGTCTGTATGGGAATGCATGTGTATGAAGGTCACAGATTAATATCAGACTTAATCAATAAAATCTAGGGCATGCCAAGATGGCTGATCTCACTGACTTCATTGGCCATCTTACACTGAAGATCTTCTAAGACTGGAAGTACAGTTGAGTCATCCTGGCCACTAGGATGCATTGACATGGGCTCGTGGGGATCAGAACTCCTGTCCTTAAACTTGCGAGGCAAACACTTTGACTTCTTAAGCCAGCTCTAAAGCCTCACTATCCTTTTTAAAAATTATTTTAAATGTTGTAACTCCTCTGCATTTCCATACAAAATCCCCCATAATTTTGTCTAGATCTTTAAAATTATTTCTGATATTTCAGTCAGAATTGTGTTGATATTTAGGTGAATAAAGAGAAAATTGTCACTTTTAATATGTTTAATTTCCAAAGCACAGTACCACATATGGTTCCATTTACTTATATTTTTATTTTTCACTACATTATGCTGTTTCCATCAGGAGATTCTTACACACACACACACACACACACCCCTTCAGTAACTGTAACTGGTAACATTTATTATTGTTGTTTTGTTTTGTGTTTTGAGATGATCTCATGTCCTGGCTGTCCTTAAACTCACTACTTAGCTAAGGATGACAGTGAACTCCTGATCCTCCTGCCCCTTCTTCTCCAGTACTTACGTTAGAAGTGTATAACACTGTAACTGCCATGGATCTGCATTTTAAAATTAGGTTTCTAAATATAGGTTAAAAAATTATTCAGAGATTGTAAAAGCATTGTTGCTTCTTTTGGTCACTTTTGATTCTAATATACACCCTACTGTCTCAAAAACCCAGTTTCTTAAATGTATCTGTCTATGTATATATGTGTGTACATGTCAACTCCAGACGACAACTTCAGGCACAGGCTCTAGGGTGTCTACTTCTATGAGTATGGACATGTGGATTACAGAGGACAGCCAGAGACACAGGTTCTTGACTGTATACTTGTCCTTTAAAGTTTAAAAAATATTACTCTTTGTATGTATGTAATTTTGTGTGTGTTCATGGCATATGTGTTGGTTGTCGTTGGGGGCCAGAAAAATGGTGATGGACTCTTTGGAGTTGCAGGTACAGACAGTACCTGAAATGGATTCTGGGAACCAAATTCAACTCATGTACTCACTGGTGGCCAAGACATCAAAGAGTAGCAAATGCTCTTAACTAGTGAGCCATCTGTTCAGTCTCCTACCTTGCTTATTAAGACTGGCTGTGATAGCTTTAATTGTGTTTAAGAGATGAGTAAATTCCCAATGATTTTATATATAATTTATGGTCTTACATCTTTCATCAGACAACTGTTCTTCTTTTACTTTTTAAATTAGCCCTATTCTTCTTATTTCTAGGTAGAGAAGATATTTTCACGCCTCTATGATGTCCTTCTAGTAAAAAGCTGGAGTTCCAACTCTAGAGAGACTGCCATGTGCAGATATGGAGTCTTGGCATCTATGACGGCCTCCATGAGCAGAACTGAGTCAGATTTCAACAGTGTTCTCCTTGGCCAGCAATGAAATCCCTCGTCTAGAATGAGCTCCTTGAACAGGGGTGGAATAATAGCTCTCTGATGGCCTTGGCATGCAGTGCTGGAATTCTGGCTCTGTGGTATATCGGGAAATCACTGTACTGTGTGTCTTCTGCATCTTGAAACATCAGGAAAAACTCTCACAGTTGCTCAGGAAGTCCGTCGAGACATTCTAGTGCATCTGCACTGACACCAGGGTAAAGGGGATCTTGCTACATTCTGATGAGTCCTGACCATTTGGACTTTTAAGAAATGGGACTGTGTTGAGACAAGCAACTCTGTGGATGTTTGAGTGTCTGCTCTGTAAAAGGTTCTGTGTTGTAAACACCCATTTTCTGTTTTGTGGCTAAAGAATAAGACTTCAGAAGGAATGCCTACTCATTGGTGGCCAAGATGCCATTTCTTCAAACAGTAAACTGAATTAGCTTTAAACTATGTCATTCTTTGCATTCAAATTGCCATTGCCATCTTGAAGTCCCATTCCTGCTCCATCTACCTTCTGAGTTCAAGCATTACAGACTCAAACCAAGACTGTGAAATGCCAAGAATGGAACCCAGGGCTCTGTACATGCTAGACAAGCACTTGACCGTCTAAGCCACATCCTCTCTTCATTAACCTTTCTTATTATTATTCCTTTCTTCATTAACCAAAATCTTGAAAAGCTAGCATAAAATTAGTTCCTCGCCAGGTGGTGGTGGCGCACACCTTTAATCCCAGCACTCGGGAGGCAGAGGCAGGCGGATCTCTATGAGTTCAAGGCCAGCCTGGGCTACCAAGTGAGTTCCAGGAAAGGCACAAAGCTACACAGAGAAAACCTGTCTCCAAAAACAAACAAACAAAAAAAACAAAAACACAAAATCAGTTCCTCATAGGCAAAGATGAAATAGTTAACACAGTACAAAACTAAAAGGAAAAGAAAGATGCCTCATTGCTCATTCTCAGAATATTTTTATCAAGTCCTCAAATTATTGTAATATTGTCCTGTTGCTCATCTTCACATTTGCAATTTTATCACCTCTGCAGCATCTCAGGCCCAAACACCTCCATGTCACCCTTCCCCACAACAGGATCCAGTGAGCCCACTGTCTTGTGAGCTCTCACAGTATCATTTCCCTGATTTCCGAGAATCATGTTTCTTCTTTCAGGGCTTTGCTGTTAGTTATTGTCTTATACCCAGGGTGTAATAACTGATGCTTCTCTCCCTCACTGCTGAAGAGAAGGTTTTGCTCACTATTCAGTTATTCACTCTCTATCAAAGACAGGGTCCAATTAATGACATCTTTTCAGCAGCTGTTGATTATATCAAATGAAGGATTTGGGGAAAGAAAGGGAGGACAGGGCTTGGTAATGGATCAGTTGGTAAAGGGCCTGTATTGCAAACATGAGGGTGTCTGTTTGATCATTAGAACTTACATATAAAAGCTTGGTGTGGTGGCATACATTTGTAATCTCTGCACTGGGGAGGCACAGGCATCTAGACCTTTGAAACTTTGATGCCAGCATCATCTACTTAGAGTTCTAGGCTAGCCAGAGTTACAAAGTGAGATTCTGTGTGAAAAAAAAAACAACAACAATAAAAGCATAAAAATATCAACACAAACAAAAAGTATCAAAGGATGGTTCTCTGTTCCCTCAATGGTAAAATTAAACTATCTATGTTTTGGTGGTTGAGAAACTCATGTGAAGCAAACATTTGTTTTGTTTTGTTTTTTGAGCTGAGGATTGAATCTAAGGCCTTGCGCTTGCTAGGTGAGTGCTCTACCACTGAGCTAAATCCCCAAAGAAGAAGAAGAAAAAAATGAAGAAGCAAATATTTGATGTTTCTTGTGGAGCTGGGAACATAGAGTAGGTGCTGATAACATAGTTAACTGCCCTTTCCCCTGGCATGAGCTGATACATTTTCTCTTCATTGGTCTTGAGTTCTGTATGTGCTGTGATTCAATGTGGATTATCATCCATTAAACAGGTTATTAAATTGTTACTGCTTAATGATTTCATAGTACTTAAAGCCATTTGTCTTTCTCAGACATCAGGTAATACTTTAACATAGCTCAAGAACAGGAATCAAAGTCTTCAGGGGCCCTCAAAGCCTTTAATTATAAAATATTGTCCAACTTAATTTTCTACTCACTTGGAAAAGTTGAGAAAACATTTCCGCCATTTGTATGCATTAAATTAAATCTCATGAAATAATTCATTGATTTTATAATCCTTGCTGTTAGTAGTTAAGCATTTATATGATTGCATTCCTTAATAGTTAGAAAACTTGTTAGGACATTATTTTCCGTGGTTTTCCTCTACTCCAGGATTTATTGTCTCTCAAGCACTGCTGGATTTGGAGCATGTATTCCTTGTGCATACATTGTCTCCTCAGGACATCTCTCTCTCTCTCTCTCTCTCTCTCTCTCTCTCTCTCTCTCTCTCTCTGTGTGTGTGTGTGTGTGTGTGTGTGTGTGTGTGTGTGTGTGTGTTATATGTTTTGATATGAAAATAAATTATCCTCCACAAGCTCATGCATTTGGACATTTGGTCACCAGCTATTGGTAATATTTTAGAAGGTTGTGAAACCTTCAGGTGTTGGAGCCTCTTTGGAGACAGAAGGTTACTAGAGAAGGCACATGAGGCTCCCTAGACCAGCCCCACTTCATATCTGCTATTTGTTTCCTGATTTATAATGCAATTCTGCCAACCACCTCTCATTTCTGCCACCATGATTTCCGTTCCCATGATGGACTTTATTCTCTTTAACCATATCTTACAGGAGTTTCTGTTGCTGTGATATAAAAGCATGGCCAAAAGCCACTTGACTTGGAAAGGTTTTATTTTGCAAATACTTCCATACTTTCTGTAGTTCATAAGGAGCATAGTCAGAGCAGGCACTCAAACAGGACCAGAAGCTGGAGGCAGGAGCTGATGAAGATCATGGAGAGGTGCTGCTTACTGGCTTGCTCTCTCCCTGGTTGCTCGACCTGCTTTCTCATAGTGCCCAGGTCCACCAGTTCAGAGACTGCGCCACCCACAATGGCAGGGCCATTGCCGATCAATCAGTAACTAGAAAATGCCCTATAGCTGGATTAAGTCCTACTTCTTCAGAGAGCAGAGTCCATATTTTGTTGGCCAGGGCAGACCAAAGAGCTTCCTGGTGGACTCAGAGGGAGATAGAAAGACACACTGGGAAGGAAGAGGAGGAGCCAAGGGTTTTCAAAGGCCTTTCAATCCAGGAAGTGGAGAGGGGCAGGGTTGTGTTTCAGTCTTTCAGTCGCTCTGTGGATCTCTCAGGTTTATTCCCTAATATTTAACCCTGATTTTCTTTTCTTTTTTTAAAGCTGAGGATTGAACCCAGGGCCTTGCACTTGCTAGGCAAGCACTCTACCACTGAGATAAATCCCCAACAAGTTTTATTTTTAATTAAGGATAAAAGAAATCTCAAACTTAAGGAGGCGTTTTCTCAACTAAGGTTTCTTCCATCAGATGACTCTACCTTGTGTCAAGTTGACATAAGACTAGAGGGTAAAAACTGTGAGCTGGAATAAACCCTGCCTGCCTAAAGTTGGTTTTTGTCAGATATTTGTTCAATGCAATGAGAACAGTAACTGATAACACATATGTATTATTTATAATGCATTGTATACATATGCACATGCATTTTGATTTAACCTTGTCAAAATGCTGAGAATTTCAAGTTACTCTTCCTTCCTTCTTTGCAATGATGGAGGAGAGGGATCAGGGATTATGTACAGCAGAGATTCTAATTTTTGAGTGCAGCTTAATGGAATTTGCAAGCCTTCAATACACCACAGAACAAGTTTGTTATCTGGAGAAGTAAGTAACCAAGGACTCACAATTCAAATGCCATCTCTCAGGACTTGAACCCAGGAAGGACTTGCAGAGACGGCAGTGTTAGAGATGGTGCCTCAGCACATTTTTGTCCTCTTAGTTCCACACATGAGCTGAGCAGATACAGATTCTTACAGTCTACAGTCTCACTACCAGCTGAGGTGGACACTGGACTTGTGTGTGTGGCAGTGTTGTATTAGAACACAGAGCCTAGATCAGTGGCAAGTGGTGCACAGAGGTATTCCATTTGTTTCTGGCTATAGTACTCGGGTGTAGAGAGCTGAGGATACACTAGTACATGTCTCAGCAATGTGCCTTCTGTAGAATAAAGTCATTCACCACTCGGAAAATCATCACCCAATGTGAAAGGGATCAAAGAGGTCACCATCACAATCATCAATTCTAAGAATGAGTCTGACCACATAGGCAATGACTGGTACTTCCTTTCACTCACGGGGCTCTGGGCTGCAAACTGGCTCAAATCTGGAAATTGTTTCAGGGTCCAGATTCCCTCTTGCTATGATCCACTGTATGCTTTTACTTATTTGTTTAAGAATTATTTTCTGCTTATACAGATGGAATAAACACCTATTATAGCTCTTATCTATTTCATTCCTGGAAATACCAGGACTGCTTAACAATTACCAAATGTCCATGTGTCTCATGCCACCCTAAAAATCATTTTGTCTAAACTGCCCATTGTGGATCAGGTCTTACAGACATTGCTTTACCTCTGATGCCCATTATAACTAGGCTCACCTTGCCTTTTGTGATTCAATGATGCCACATGGTCCCTGCTACCTTAGACCCAATTAATCCCATTGCATTCAATTATCCAATTTAGCAATGGCATCTCTAACCCTAAGGTCTAGTACAAGGAAAAGATCAATGACAAAACTCTTCAAATGTGCTGGTGTCCCTGTTCCTTATCTTGTGTCTTATAAAGTTAGTGAAGGTGGTGTCTTCTGGTCCTTCTCATGGTAGAGGATTGGGTTTTACACAACATTACAGTTTCCCTTAGCCTTAAATTTCCTTATCAATATTAAGCCAAGGGATAGCAAGCATCCCCAACTTTTTTTCAGTAGGCCATCTTTTGACAAATGCTTCAAGCAATCAATCAAACAAAATTTTGAGACATCTTTTAACTGTATAGCTTTCATATTATGTCAAGAATGTCTTCTTAGGGGGGCTGTATGAAAAAACTCAGCCCAATACAGTTTTGTTCCTTCCATTATCCGATACCCTTAAAATCTATTCCCATGTAGATACCCTGGACTTCTGCTGGAATGAATGGAACCCCTTAGTTTTTAGGTACTTCCTCTTGAACTAAAATTTCTATCTGCCCTTTAGGATCCTGCTAAGCCTTGATTCTGGTTACTGTTCTAGAGGCAACTATTGCTGAGTCTAGAGGGACATCAGTAATATCTTGTCTGTTATTGTCTTCACAGTAAGTTATAACAAGTTAGGCAGAGATTGAAAAAATTATTTCCCTCAAGCAAAGAGAGAGCAATATTGCAGGAGGTTGGGTGAGGATGCATCTTTTGCTTAGACTGGAAAGATTACTTCCATGGGTAAGAAAACCCCTCATAACATGTGAGGTTCAATGTCATAAGCCTCAGTAGGGTCTCTGCACAAATCTTTATCCCATGTTACTGGATTCCATCCCTTGCCAGTCAATGACACTATATTAGCTGCCAGCATTCAGTGAAGCTGAGATGTGATTTTTCATTGTAATTCAGCCAGTTTTATAATGAGGACTTATTTTTGATTTGCAATAATTTGAACTCTATGTATGTTGGACAGAAGATGCTCTTACAGGGCATACTAAGGAACATGTAGGCTATTTTACACACCTGGAGCTAGTCATTCATTCTTTCCTTTAATACCATATCCCGAGATGCTAACAGTTTGTTAATATTATCATGAAGCATACTCTTTTTCCTTTGTCAGTTTATCCAGAGATTTTTCTAGAAATTGCCAAGTTTTGAATAAAAGAGTCTAGTTTCTTGTTTCTCACAGTAAGTGCATCAGGATAATCAACTGCATTTTATCATTAAGACTTTCAGATCATTCTCATCATGGAACTTAGTGCTTTCATGAGTCCATAACAGGCTTCAGTAACTAAAGTTGTCAACACATTGGAAATCCTATTCCATGGACTTAAAAATTCTTAATTATGATTCTGTTTTTCTAGAACTACTTCTGATATCACAATCTGTATTAGTCATACTTCTCTAGAGGAACAGAAATGATAGCATGGATATATAATAGGATGCATTAGAGTGACTAATCCAACAGTGATTGTCAGAAAATGGCCAGGTCAAGAATCCGGTCTACTTGGTTGGATGTCTTACCTGATGTTTGCTTTACCTTGGCATCCCAAAGAAGTAGGTTGCAATACCAATGAGGGAATGCCTCTGCAGTAGGAGAGATAAACTTGCCAATGAGATCAAGGGCAAGCAGGCAAAAAACAAAAGGCTTTTTTTTTTCTGTTATTTTACATAGGCTGCCATCAGGAGGTGTGGCTAGCTGCTTATGTTTTAATTGATTTCAAATATAGGAAACTTGACAACCAAACTGGCCATCATACCTGCATTTCCGAAATGGATAAGCAATATTGAGCAGTACATGAGTATCTGCAATTTGATCACCATTCCAAGTCAAAGTTCAATCTCTAAGAAATGGTGTATGGAACTAGGTGGCTATGATGATAAATTTTAACTGTCCACTGGATGTAATCTAGAATCACCTAGAAATAGTCTCAGTGAGGAATTTTCTACACTACTTTGGCTGGTAGGCATTCCTGCGTGGAGATTTTTTTTAGTTGGGTATAGCAAGAATCTTAAAAGTTCTTATTAATAAAAACAAACCTGAGGCCAGTTATTGGGGTGAATGCTGGAATATCAGAGAAGCAGAATAAGCCACAGCTACCTCACCTTGCCAGTTCCTCAGTTGATCCTGTTTTCTCAGACTGGATGCCTCTCAGCTGAACTGTGCTGCTCCAAAGCCTAAAAGCTTAACTAGGCAAAAGCTTAACCAGCCAAATGCTTCTAGTTTCTGGTCTTCACACCTTACATATCTTTCTACTTTCTACCATCACTCCCTGGGATTAAAGTTCGATTTCTGGGATTAAAGGCGTGAGTCACCATGCTTGGCTGTATCCTTGAACACATGGATTTTTGCCTCTGGAATGCTAGGATTAAAGGTGTGTGCTACCACTGCCTATCCTCTATGTTTAATATTGTGGCTGTTCTGTCTCTGACCCCAGATAAATTTATTAGGGTGCACAATATTTCAGGGAACACAATACCACCACAGCTGGGTCAATTGAAGTGGGCAGATGCACCTTGAGTGTTGGCAGCACTGTTCAATGGCTGGACTTTGGATTGAAGGAGGAGGCATTAGGGGCTGAGCCCTAGCACACAGCAACTGACTGCTCTCTCTTCTTGACTGTGGATGCAATGTAAGTACATCAATCCTGCTGCTTCAACTTTCCTCAAGGACTGACTGAATAGCTGTGAGCCAAAGCCTTTCTCCCTTAAGTTGCCTTTTTGTCAGGGTATTCTATCACAGAGATAGGAATGAAACTAAGCCAGTCGCTAAAATGTCAAAAGTAGGAAGCAACTGAGATGAAGACACAGTGAGGACATTTTCTCCTCTTATAAAAGCCTGAGCTTTTGCTTAAAGCCATAATTTTCTCTGCCCACATCATAAATTAAAGCCATATTTTTGAAGTTTCACATAAAGTAGTATATTCTCTACGTTACTTTTTTTTTTTTTTTTTTTTTTTTACTAATAATTTACTTGCTTTGGGAGACATCCCAGGCTGCCCTCCAACTCACTATGTAGCTGAGGATAAAAGTAAACTTCTTGTCTTCCTGCTTCTACCTAATAGATGCAAGGATTACAGGGGTGCACCATGATGCCTGTTACTGCACCACTGGGGATCAAAGCAGAGCTATGTGCATTCTAGGCAATATTCTAACACTGAATTGCATGCTCAGCCCACCTTTTTTTATATTTTAAAATGAACAAAACATTTCATGCAGAAGCTTTCCAGATCTAAGCCAGTCATTGGCTACCAGGACTGCAAATATGCACCCAGTGTGATCTCAATTGTTGCAGAGGATAAAGGAAATATGAGAGCTCATTAAGAGCTATCTTTGGGTAAATTCTACATTCATGCTTTTACTTACCTTCATAAGGAGACTAAGTACCACATAGTTCAATTGATTCTGGCAGTTAAAAAAAAAAAACAAAACAAAACAAAAAAACAACAAAAAAACCCATTAAAGTCTCATGACTAGTCAGGCTGGAGAGATGGCTCAGCCATTAAAGGCTAGGCTTACAACCAAAAAATATAAAGTCTCATGACTAGTAAAGAAAACCAGATCTAAAGTTAGGAGGCCTAATTCCAATACTGGAACACAAAATACTGTATAAGTATTCAAGGGAAAAGAAACATATTAATAATGTTGATTATAATACCTGTTTCATGGGGTTACTCAAAGGATCAAGTTATATTGAAATACAGCTGCACAATAATAAAGACAATGATAGTAACAGCATCTGACATTAGCTTTAATTATATTTGTAATAAGTTCTCAATTAACATGCACATAGATTTGTCATGATACAATGTCCAATTTAGGATGAAACCACCTCAATACATCATTGGAAGAATGGGAGACAAAATCAGCAACTCTTCATAATAACAGCTGAATAAGGAACAAGGCAGTGTAAGTTTGAATTCAAAAGCAGAATAATAGATATCATTTTCCTTTGGATTTAGAAGGAATTCAGTGAATATCAACTACTTTATTAGCATACTTTCAGAAAAGAACATTCATACTCTTCAATATGTAGTCCATATGATAATTTAATTACAACTGGTAATGAAAATACAGAGTATCAACAAAACTAATTTGAGTACAATTTACGTTTTGTTCATATTTGAGTCTTCAGTTATGGGCTTAAATGTCATCAGTTCAAGAGACAGAAAAGTGTATAAGTTCATGATATTGTGTGTGTGTGTGCACAGTGTGTGTGTGTGTGTGTGTGTGTGTGTGTGTGTATGTGTGTGTGCACATGCACATTCTTATGCATTTCTGTGCATAAAGATATGGAGGCCAGGCCAATGACAATGACTTCCTCTGTAAAGTTCCAAGTTAGTACTTTTAAGTGTTAGCATTTAAAATGAATATTTTTAAATATGTTATTAATTCTTTGAGAGCTTTATAAATAATATTTTGATCATATTCATGCTCCCCTTCCAATGCCTATCAGAGACACCCCTTTACATGCCCACCCAAGTGTGTTAATATTTTTTTTTTTCGAGACAGGGTTTCTCTGTGTAGCTTTGTGCCTTTCCTGGAGCTTGCTCTGTAGACAAGGCTGGCCTTGAACTCACAGAGATCCACCTGGCTCTGCTTCCCAAGTACTGGGATTAAAGGCATGCACCACCACCACCCAGCCTCATTTTTTTAATTACTCCAATTTTGCTGTCCATATATTGTTGGGGTGTGTGGCCATCCCCTACAACAAAGTTGATCTTCCAGCACTACACCCTTTAGGACAACTAACTTTTCTCTCTCTAGACAGCTATCAGTTAATAAAAGCTCCTCACTAGGGCCTGAGATTCATGCCCACCTTCCTCATCCATGCTGCGATTTCATCTGCCTTGAGATGCGCACATCTTGTGTATGTTGTCACACTGGCTTTTGAGTTGACAAGTACATTTGCCTGTTTTTTGGAAAACATTGTTTCATTGTAGACATCCACCATCTTTGTCTCATAATCTTTGAACCCTATTCCATGATGACCCCTGTGCCTTTGGGGAAGGGATATGATAAAGATGTTCCATTTAGATTAGAACTCTCTCTATTATCTTAGTTTTTCACTTTGACCACTTGTGAGTCTCTGTCTCAATTGCTCTCTACTGTAATAAGACTTCTCTGATGAGGTTGTAGATGCACTAATCTATGGATACGGATAGGTATTAGGAGTCTGCTGAATGCCATGGTCATTTAGCAGAATATTAGTAGAAAGTTCTTCCCTAGGGTCCAATCATCCTGAATGAGGTAAATCAGACATCAAAAGGCAAACATCTCAACTGTAAATGTGAGCTTTTAACATTCAGATATTTCATTTGACTATCCATAGAGATCAGGAAACCCGCAAAGGGACATGGGGTAAGGCTGTCAATAGAGGTGAAATAAAATACAGTGAAGGAGAGGGGAGAAGGGGAGCAACAGAACAGGGAAAAAATCAGAGATTGGAGAGAATGCCATATGCTTTTATTTTTTGAAACGAAGTTTTATTCTAAACTTGAAATTCTCAATTTTATCTATGCAGACCTGCCAAGGAGACACCAGAAGTCACCTGTCCCAAGCTCTCCAGCCTGGGGTTACAGAAGTCACACCCAGTTTTATGTGGGGTGCTTGGTATCAGAACTCAGCTTCTCATACTTGTACAGCAAGCACTTTACCTTGAAGGTAATCTATCCAACACCTGATGGCTTTAAGATACACTGCTTATGTCTTGAAATAAAAGTTTAATATTCAATACATCACCCACATGCACATAGGAAGAAACATAAGGAAAATAATAGCATTGGGTCAATCATATCGCTAGAGCTCAAGGTATAGGTGAGAGACTTAGATGATACACATAAGCAAGCCAGCAAGAGAGATCACAGATGAAGATCTCAGTGGTTTGTCCTGAGGATTTTGTCTCGCTCCTGGCCCTGCGATTTAATTTTTAGTTTCCCAAAGACACCAAGTTTTCCTTAGTACTATGTTCCAAAAGATAAAGACCAGACTCATGAAGGAAGGATAAGATAGACTGGGTCATGAGTGGGAAGCAGGAGTACAAAATACGTGCTGTCGGAGACTGTCCACTGCTATTCACTTATGTGTATTGTTGATCCATTTACCTTACCAGGTTATTTGCTTCTTCAATTCTGGCAAAGCAAGGCTAGAAAGGTCTGCATGTTGGTGTGCAGCAAAAACTCTGTCTATGTGCAATGAAAGCTGAAGCAAGTAGGCACAGAGAATAAGAGCCATCTCTGGCTGTGCTTGAGACACCAGGACTCTTCCTGTGGTGTGGTGATGGCGAGTGTTGCCAATTCCACACGAAGTAGAATCCCCTGAGAAAAGGGCCTGTAGACATGCCTAGAGGGATTATCTTCATTACCACAACTGATGTGAGAAGATCCACCTTAATCAGAACCATTGTTCCGGGGATCTTCTACTATATAAATGAAGTGAGAAAGAGCTGAGCACCAGCATGCATGCATTATTGATTGCTTTGTGTTCTTGACTGTGAATGCAATATGATTAACTTCTTCAAGACGCTGCAGCTTTGACTTCCCCACAGTGACAGCATCTGGAACTGTAAGTCAGTTAAACCCCTTCTCTCTTAAACTGCTTTTGTCAGGCATTTGATCTCAACAATTCACACTCTTACAGTCCCTCCTCTTTCTCAACAATTGGACTCCTGGAGCTCCACCTGGGGACTGGCCTAGGATCTCTGCATCCACTTCCATCAGTTATTGGATGAGTGTTCCAGCATGACCTTTAGGGTGTTTGGCCAGGAAGCAAGACTGAGAAAGAAGACATGAATCCAATGTCAGTGTGTGTGTGTGTGTGTGTGTGTGTGTGTGTGTGTGTGTGTGACAGGATTTCTCACCACAGCTGGTGTACTGGCTGGTTTTGTGTGCCCAATTGACACAAGATAGAGTCATCAGAGGAAGGAGACTCAGCTGAGGAAATGCCTCTATGAGATTCAACATTTTCTCAATTAGTGATAAATGGGGACAGACCCAGTCCTTGGTGGGTGATAACATCCCTGCCTGGGCTGATGGTTCTGGGTTCTATAAGAAGATGGGCTGAACAAGTCATGGGGAGCAAGCCAGTAAGCAGCTTCCATCCATGGCCTATATAACAGCTCCTGCCTCTGGGAGCTTGCCCTGATTAATTTCCTGTCCTGACTTCCTTCAGTGATGAACAGCAATGCTGAAGTGTAAGCCAAATAAACTCCTTTCTCCCCAAGTTGCTTTTTGGTCATGGTGTTTCATCACAGCAAGAGAAACACTACCTGTGAGAGATGACCTAGAACTCACCACACACGTAAAATATTGCATTGATTTTCTGATAGTCCACCTCTTGAGTGCTGAGATTACAGGCTTGTACCACCATGTGTTGATGTGTACTGGGCATTCAACTGAGGGCTTTGAGCTTACAAGACAAGCATTCTACCAAATAAGATAAATTTGTAGTCACATAGTTCCAGTTTCTCTCATTAATAAGTGGAACACAGTTAGACTGTGGGAGGGAAAGATAAATAATCTCTGATCAGGACAGAAAAGAAAAAGGAAGAAAAAATGTTACACAGTTATTTGTGATGCTAGACAAATAAGCATCTCATTTCATCCATGAAGTTACCCTAGTCTATGGGCATTTAACCCCATTTTGCCAATGAGAATATGTAAGTAACCTGTGTAAGATTATGTGATTAAGAAACACTGGATATGGCATTAGAGAGAAGACATTTGCTCTGTTTCTAGATGACTTCAGTGAAGTTCTGAGTCATCATGTCTGTTGACTCACAACTGTGGAATAATTCTTTTTTTTACACTGTGAATATTTGTTACTCTCATTGGTTTAATAAAGAGCTAACTGGCCTATAGCTGAGCAGAAGGAGGTTAGGCAGGAAACCTAGACTAAGAGGATGATGGGAAGGAAGAAGATGGTGGAGTCAGAGGAGTCACCAAGAGTTGCAGAAGGAGGAGATGAATCTGCCGTACTGAATAAAGGTATTGAGCCATGTGTTAGAGTGTAGATAAGAAATACGGGTTACTTTAAGTTATAAGAACTAATTAATGACAGGCCTAATCTATGAATGAGCTTCTGTAATTAATAAGAAGTCTCTGCACAGTTATTTGGGATCTGGTTAGCATGAGAAAACAAAACAAAACAAAACAAAACAAAAACCCCACCTACTCATGACAGGCAAAGAATATCCACATAAAACCCGAAAAAGCATATGAAAAGGTTTCAAACAGAAAAACCCTGCCTACACACAACTGCTTTGTCTCCAGCTCTGAGAGATCTGACACTCTCTGGCATCTGCAGGCACCTGCATTTCAGTGCACACACTCACAAACTGATGCACAACTAAATATGATTAAAAAGAAGCAAATCTTTTCTTTTTTATTATATTTGTGTTTTAATTTTACATATCAGCCATAGGTTTCCCTGTCCTCCCCCTTCCCACTCCCACCTCCACCTTCCCCCCAATCCCTCCCCTCCATTTCCATCTCCTCCAGGGCCAAGACTCCCCTGGGGATACAGCTCAACCTGGTAGATTCAGTCCAAGCAGGTCCAGTCCTCTCCTTCCAGGCTTAGCAATGTGTCTCTGTGTAAGCCCAAGGTTCCAAACAGCCAGCTCATGTACTAAGGACAGGTCCAGGTCCCACTGCCTGGGTGCTTCCCAAACAGTTCAAGCTATTCAATTGTCTCACTTATCTAGAGGGCCTGACCCAGTTGGGGGCTCTATAGCTTTTGGTTCATAGTTCATGTGCTTCCATTAGTTTGGCTGTTTGTCCCTGTGCTTTTTCTAATCTTGGTCTCAACAATTCACACTCTTACAGTCCCTCCTCTTTCTTAACAATCAGACTCCTGGAGCTCCACCTGGGGCCTGGCCGAGGATCTCTGCATCCACTCCCATCAGTTATTGGATGAGAGTTCCAGCATGACCTTTAAGGTGTTTGGCAATCTGATCACCAGACCAGGTCAGATCAGGCTTTCTCTCGACCATTGCCAATAGTCTACAGTGGATGTATCATTGTCCATTTCTGGGGACCTCTCTAGCATTTTGCTTCTTCCTGTTCTCAGGTGGTCTTCATTTATCATGGTCTGTTATTCCTTGTTATCCCTTTCTGTTCTTGATCCAGCTGGGATCTCCTGCCGCTCTAAGGTCTCTTTTCCTCAAACCTTGTCCTTCATTACTCCCACTGTTGTCCAGGTTGTTCATGTAGATCTCATCCACTTCTCTATCATTGGGTGATCCCTGTGTTTTTCTTAGGGTCCTGGTTTTTTTTAGTTAGCCTCCCTGGAGTTGCGTAGCAGTCTAGTCATCTTTGTTTTACATCTAGTATCCTACTATGAGTAAGTACATACCACGTCTGTCTTTCTGAGTTGCGGTTACCTCACTCAGGATGATTTTTTCTAGATCCATCCATTTGCCTGCAAACCTCATGATGTCATTGTTTTTCTCTGCTGAGTAGTACTCCATTGTGTGTATGTACCATATTTTCTTTATCCATTCTTCAGTGGAAGGGCACCTAGGTTGTTTCCAGGTTCTGGCTGTTACAAACATTGCTGATATGAACACAGCTGAGAAAATGCCCTTGTGATATGATTGAGCATTCCTTGAGTATATGCCCAAGAGTGCTACAGCTGGGTCTTGGGGGAGATGGATTCCCAATTTTCTAAGGAAGCACCATATTGATTTCCAAAGTGGCTGTACAAGCTTGCATTTCCACCAGCAGTGGAGGAGAGTTCCCCTTGCTACACATCCTCTCCAGCATAAGCTGTTTTCACATCTGACAGAGGGCTGATATCCAGAATATATAAAGAACTCAAGAAATTAAACATCAAAATGCCCAACAGTCCAATTAAGAAATGGTTTATAGAACTAACCAGAGAATTCTCAACAGAGGAAGCTCAAATGGCTGAAAGACATTTGAGGAATTGCTCAACATCCCTAATTATCCAGGAAAAGCAAATCAAAACAACTCTGAGATACCACTTTACACCTGTCAGAATGGCTAAGATCAAAAAGAAACAAATCTCTTAAAAATTTTAGTCTGTTAATGATGTTCTCACTCTAATCCAGTGCCTTAAAAAATCTATGATAACAATTTATCATTTATGCATTTTGATTAGAAAGAACAAGGAAGTGTATTAGCATAGAGTACCAATGAGGAGGCATCTTTCCCATCTCTTAAGGGTCAGCAAGGACAGCATCTATCAACCAACATGAATAACCCTAAAACACTAACAGAAGATCATTTCCAAGAACAGAAAACTGCCTGCAATACAAGAGTCTGATTCAAGATTTGAATTTCCAACCTATGCCATTTTAATTACATTGTAAAGTTTGTAAAGTTAAGGTGGGAAATAAAATGCTGAGATAAATTGGGTGCCTACTCATAATTCATCTCATAAGAGACTCTATGAATAACATGACTGAACAGGATACATACCTCATCATATCTGCATTCAATCAAATAAAAAATTACCAAAATCATGTAGCATACATATTTTAACATGGAAAGATATTATCATTTGTAGTGAATGAATTAATGAATGGATAGGAAACAACAAATAAATCTATGGATTTAAAATTTAGGATTTTTGAAATGTCACTAAATAATGTTAGCTTCCAGTTGAAATTTTATCATTTAGATATCTTTCAACTGTGTCAGTGCATCAATGAGTCAGTAATTGCAACAAGTTCTAATATAGTCTGGATACCACCATGAAACTTCAAATCTCTAAGTAGATTTATTTAATTGGAGCCTTGATTTATAATTAGCATGCAAAGTAGTAGCCATATACAAGATGCAGATTTGAGCATTTTTTTTTAATCTATGCTGCTGTTTTTCATTCCCAAAATGTATCCAAGGGTTTATTTATTTGTGCATGGATTTTCATATATTTGGGCTCAAAACATAAATTTTTTAACAGCTCACATCTTTCTAATGGAAGAAAACCTGACCTATACATACAAATAAGCATACATATCTAAGTTCCATGGTGTTTTCAAGTCATTTTCTAACTTTAAAGTGCTGACATTTTTTTTTATATTTAGTGTGTATAATTATATGCATACATGTGTGTATGAATACATGCATATTTGTGAGTGTGCAGTTTGTGTGTGTGTGTGTGTGTGTGTGTGTGTGTGTGTGTGTGTGTGTATGTGAATTCACTCACAAATGCCACAGTACCCTGTGTCATTCAGAAGTCACATTTGGGGGAGTGAGCTCTCTCCCTTGCTGATGTATTTGCTGGTGTGGCTACATATTCCTCAGCTCTTCCTTCATTTTTAAATGAATCTGCCCACTATTGCCAATGAAAAGTTTCAAAATAGAAATGCTCTATAAAAATCAGATCATAATTTTAAGATTCCATGTATCTCACTCTTTTCCTGATTTGCTTTTAGTTGTTGTGATAAACATCATGACCAAAAGGAATTAGGGAGAAAAGGGCTTATTTTAGCTCAGAACTAGCTTACAGTCATTCTTTCAGGGAAGTCAGGACAAGAAGTCTACGTAGAACCCTCAAGGCAGGAATTGAAGCAGAAATGTTGAGTTAATTTGCTTTTTTTTTCAAGACACGGTTTTTCTGTGTAGTTTTGGTGCCTGTCCTGGAGCTCACTCTGTAGACCTGGTTGGCCTCAAACTCACTGAGATCTGCCTGGTTCTTACTCCTGAGTGGTGAGATTAATGGTGTGTGCCATAGTTACCCAGAATTAGTTTGCTTTCTTTGGCTACCTCAGCTGCTTTCTTATATAAGCCAAGACCAACTGCTCAGGGGTGGCCCCTCTCTCAATGATCTGGACCCTCTCACATTCAAGAGAATGCCCCAGAAATGTGCCCACAGACAGGCTGAGGGAGGCAAATATTCTCTTGAGCTTCCATCTTCACAGATGAATCTAGTTTGTGTCAAGTTGACAAAATGAATTTTCACAGTATCCAAGTATAAAATAGCACTACTCTTACCCCCATTAACAAACAGTATTCTGCTAACTCATCTATGAAGGTACTAAAGAGTTTATCTTTCAGACAGGTTGTTTTCTTACTTAGTTGTAGGGTAGGATTTTATACTATGCACAGAGGCAAATGGGAAATCATTTGAAATAAGAAAGTCTGAAGTCATTGAGAAGGCAGCTGTCGTAGTATTAATAAGAATGGCCCCCATAGGTTCATTTGTTTGAATGTTCAGTCATTAAGGTGTAGAGCTACTTAACAGGGAATAGGAGAGATGGCCTTGTAGGAGGCATGTGACTGGGGATGAGCTTTGAGCTTCCAAAAGCCAAAGGCAGCCCAGTGCTCTCTCTTCATGGTGCTTCTGCATTTGGTTGTGAAACTCTCAGCTACTTCTGCAGCATGATGCCTGTCTGTGTACTGTCATGCTCCCTGCCATGGTGATGGACTAAACCTCTGAAACTGTGAACAAGAACCAATTAAATGTTTTCTTTTATCAGAGTTGCCACAGTCATGGTGTCATTTCACAGCAGCATTTCATAGAGGTTACCTTACTCCTTTTGGTGGTTCCAGGCTGAAAAACTTTCACTATACCAATTCTCTTAGCATACTAGGAATTTGGTGCTTCCTGTGGCTTACTTCACAAGAAGCACAAGCTTCCTGCTGAGAGCGATTGTAAATATACTAAAACTTGAAAAGTGAAAAAAAAAAAAAATGATTGCAAAGTCGCTCAATAAAACCCAGGGGGAAATGAAGAGAAACTTGAAAAGAGAGATAAAATATCTTACAAGATCTTTTTAAGCAGCATTGGGAAAGCTGTCAAGTTTGCTTTGAGATTACACAACAGAGGTATTAAGGCAGCTGTAAGATGAATAGAAAAGTTGGAGGGTATGGGAAAATGATTGAGTTGGGAAGGTTGTCATGCAAGTATGAGGAACTGAGTTCTATGTACAGAACACATGTGGAAAGCTAGTGGTACTGAATGCAACACTAATACCTTCACTGGGGAGACTGAAGGAAGAGGATGCTGGGGGCTCACAGGCCAGCCAGACTAGTTTAACTGCATGAACTCCAGGACCCAGTGGAAGACCCTGTTTCAAAAAACTAAACCTGGGGGTTGTTGAGGAAATTTCATTGACTCTGTTGGTAGCATTTGGTAGGATGGCTCTTTTCACATTATCTATTCTACCAGTGCATGAGGATAGCAGCATTTTTCATCTCTTAATGTCTACTTTAACAAGAGTTTCCACTGTATAGATCTTTTACTTCCTTGGTTAGGTTTATTCATATATGGGTATTGTGGATAGGAGTGTTTTCATGATCTTCTCTCAGCATAAGACAAAAACAGCTGACAGCAAATGCTGGTGAGGGTGTGGAGAAGAAGAACCCTTACTCACTTTTGCAAACTGAGTGCAGCCACTATGGAAATTTATGTGAAGTCTCAAAATCTAAAAATAAATCTGCCACCTGACCCAGCTGTATTACTTCCTGTGTTATACACCAAACTTGATATTGTACTACATAGATACTTGCTCAGCAATGTTCGTCACCACTCTATTCATAAGAGCTAGGAAGTAGAAACACCTTAAGTGTCATTCAGTTAATGAAATGATATTGAAAAAGTGGCACATATACACAATTGAATTCACTTTATCTATAAAACATAAAATCATGAGGATTTACAGGTAAATGGGTAGAACTGGGAAATGTTGACCTAAGATAACACAGACAAAGACCAACAAGTTACATTCCTCTCATCTAGGGATTTCAACTCTGAATTTAAAAAATAGGCTATGTGCACATAACCTGAATAAACTGCAAAACCAGAAAACTAGAAAGAGATTATGTGGGAGAAGTGTGGGAGGAGAGATAAATAACACTAATAGATGCTGGAAAAAGTCATAAGGAAAGTAATTATTTCATAAGCTTAAGAGGATATATATGTATCTTAAATTCACACATATGTATCTTAAATATAAGTATATATATATATATATATATATATATATATATATATATATATATATATATATATATATAGAGAGAGAGAGAGAGAGAGAGAGAGAGATTAATGTAGTTGTGCCAATGGGTGATAACGCTCTCCCCAAGAGCCATATACTAACTAAAACCCCAATGGGAAATATTCTTCCTAGTTGGTGGTCATGGGAATCCAAAGGAGAACAAGGTAGGTGATTGACATTCTTTTGGTTGTCTTCCAGAGTTTGAAGGCAACCCTATTGCTCCAGGCATCACACATTCTGGCTGGAGATATGTCTCAGTGGTTAAAAGCATTTACTGCCCTTACAGAGGACCTGACTTTAGTTTCTGTCATGTGTATCTGATAACTTACAATAGCCTGTCACTTCTGAAAAGTTTTATACATCTGGCCTCTGAGCATATCTACATTTATTGGCATATATACCCCAACACATAAACATATACAGATAATTAAAAAATACTTTGTATGCAGGAATTATGGGAATTAAGTTGGAACTTAGATTGTACCAGAAAAGAAAGCCTCCTCATCACGTAAAAATCAAAACAATAAACATACAAAACAAACAAAAAATATTAAAGATGCAAGAAAAAACACCAAGTAATGTATAAGTGCAATTTTATTAGAATTACACCTGACTTCTCAATGATTTTACAAGCCAGAAGGATCTGGATTGATGTGTTACAAACTCTGTAAGATCAAAAATGTCAGCCCAGACTACTTAGCCAGAAAACCTCCCAATACCATATATGGATAAAATAAAATATTTTATGATAAAATCAAATTTAAATAACATTTACTTCCAAATCTAGCCCTATAGAAGGTGCTAGAAGGAAAACTATAACCTAAGCAGGCTACTGTTCCCGTGAAATCCCAAAACATATACAGTCTTACACCAGAAAAAACAAAATAAGGGAAGCACATGCACACACACACACACACACACACACACACACACACACACACAGAACATCAATAAAACCACCACCACAAACAAAAACAAAATAACATCAATCAACAGTCATTTGTCCTTGATATTTCTCAATATCAATGATCTCAATTCCTCCAATAAAAGGACACAAACTAAAACAATGGATTAAAGAAAACAACAACAACAACAACAAAAAAAAACCAGAATCCGTTCTTCTGCTGCATCCAAAAACACACTTCAACATCAGTAATAGATATTACTACAGGGTAAAATGTGGGGAAATGATATTCCAAATAAATGAACCTAAGAAGCAAGCTAGCATAGCTATTTTAATATTTAAAAATAGATTTCAAAGCAAAATTATTAACTTCTTTATGCCAATACAAGGACATCCACTTTTATAAAAGTAACACTACTACAGCTTAACTCATATATTGACCTGCACACACTGATAGTAGAAGTCATAAATTTGCCACTCTTAACAATGGAGGGGTCATCCAGACAAAAACTAAACAGAGAAGTACTGGAGCTAACAGATGTTATAAACCAAATTACCTAACAGATATTTATAGACCATTTAAGTCAAATACAAAGGAATATACATTCTACTATGTATACCATGGAAAAAATTTGACCATACTTGGACACAAAGCAAGGCTCAACAAATAAAAGGGAACTAAAATAACCTCCTGCATCTGATCAGACTACAATGGATTATAGATGGACATCATCAACAACAGAAATGTCAGAAAACTTGCAAACAAGTTGAAACCAAACAACACTCTAATGAACAAAAAATGGCTCAAGACATAAATAAATGAAAGACTTACTAGAAATCAGTGAAAATGAGTATAGAACATCCTCAAATTCATGGGACATGATGAAGGGCTGCAAAGAAGTAAGTTCGTAGAGTTAATGCCTACATTGGACAGATTTTGTACTAGCAACTTAACAGGAAACCTGAAATCTTAAATCAAAAATACGTAATCACTCCCAAGTGTTGATGTATCCGGCTTGTTAAATAAGAAACACAGAACCGATTGCAGAGTTAAAAACCACGAGGTCAGAGCAAGAGTGGAAAACCTTACCCTTCACTGCTTCTGCGGTTCTTCCTCTCCGCAAGAGACCTACTTCTGTGCGTCCTATTTAAAGACTTTCTGTTCTGTTTTCTCATTGGTTGTAAACCCAGCCACATGACCTCCTCGTCACTGCCTGTTTGTACAGACCTCCAGGTCTTCTATGGTTGGTATTGAGATTAAAGGCGTGTGTCTGCCATGCTGGCTTTGTCCTTGAACACACAGAGATCCGCCTAGCTCTGCCTCCCAAGTGCTGGGATAAAAGGCATACCCCACTACTGCTCAGCTTCTGCTCTGGCTTGCTCTGAACTCAAGGCAACTTTATGGACATACAAATAAAATCACATTTCAATACAAATAAAATATCACTATACCCAAGAGAAGTAGATGACCAGAAATAATGAAATTCAGGGCTGAAGTCAATAAAATAGAAACACTGAGATAATCAGCAAGATAGACAAACCTTCACCAAAATGAACTAAAAGACAGAGAAAGGCATACTAAATTAACAAAATCAGAACTGACAAGGGAGACACAACAAAAGACACTGTGAAATTCAAAGGATCATTAATCCAAATTTTTAAAAGATGTACTCAACAATACTTACCACTTACCAAAGCTAAGTCAAGATGGTAATTTTCTCAATAGATACCACTTACCAAAGCTAAATCAAGATCAGATAAATAACTTAAATAGACCTATAACCCCTAAGGAAATAGAAGCAGTCATTCAAAGTATCTTAATCAAAAGAAGTCGAGGGCCAGACAGTTTTAGCACAGAATTCTACCAGATTTTCAAAAAGGAATACCAATACTCCTTAAATTATTTCACAAAACTGACATAAAAGAAACATTACCCAATTCATTTTATGAGGCTACAGTTACTTGGAAATACAAGCCACATAAATAGTCAAGAGAGGAATAGAATTAGAGAGCAATTTCCCTCATAGATATAGATGCAAAAATAAACAACAAAGTGCCGGCAAACTCAGTCCAAGAACACTTTAAAAGATCATCCACCACGATCAAGTAGGCTTCATTCCACAGGTGAAGGGATGGTTCAGTATATGATAATCAGTAAATGTAATCAACTTTATAAATAAACTGATAGAAAAGAAAAACTCATTAGTCACTGAAAAGCTTTTGACAGAACCTATCACCCTTTTGTATTAAAAGATTTCAAGATACAAGGTTATACAAGGGGCATAAGTAAACATAATAAAGGTAATGTACAGCAAGTCAACAACCAATATCAAATTAAATGGAGAGAAACACAATTGCACTAAAATCAGGAACAATTCAAGACTCCACTCTCTCCATATCTATTCAATACAGTGCTTGAAGATTGAGCTAAAACCAGAAGACAACTAAAGGAGTTCAACAGGATACAAACTAGAAAGTAAAAAAAATCAAAGTATCTTTATTTGCAGATAATATGAGACTATATATAAGTGACTCTAAAAATTGCACCAACAAACTTCTGTAGCTGATAAACACTTTCAGTAAAGTAGCTGGATACAAATTTAACTCAAAAAATTAGTATCTCTTATGGTGATATTTTATTTGTACTGAAATGTGATTTTATTTGTATGTTAATAAAGTTGCCTTGGGGTCAGTGCAAGCCATAGCAGATGCTGGGTGGTGGTGGTGCACGCCCTTAATCCCAGCATTTGGGAGGCAGAGCTAGGTGGATCTCTGTGTATTTTAGGGTACAGCCAGCATGGAGCCACATGCCTTTAATCTCAGTACCAACCATAGAAGACATGGAGGTCTGTACAGACAGGCAGTGATGAGGACGTCATGTGGTTGGGTTTACAACCAATGAGAAGGCAGAACAGAAAGTCTATAAAAAAGAGAAAAACACAGGAAGTAGCTCTGTTGTGGAGAGGAAAGACAGAGCAGCAGTGAAGGGAAGGTTTTCAGCTCTCAGCTATTGCTCTGACCTCTTGGCTTTTAACTCTGCAATTGACTCTGTGTTTTTTATTTAACAAGATGGTTACATCTACAATTGTTGTTTCATACAATAATATTATGTATAAGTAACCCTTGTTAGATTTTTAAATTTTCTTTTCTTTTCAGTACTACAGCATAGATTCCTGTCCCACAAGGAATTTTTTCCTCTTCTCTATGCTCCTCAACTCTTTTTTCCTCTTTCACTTTTTATTTCTTTATGTAATATGAGGGATTGAACACAAGTTTTCATACATGATAGGCAAACACTCTAACTCTGAGCTACACACTCAGCCTTGGATTTTTCTCTATGGACTTTGAAATACTTTCATCTAATTAATCACCACTAAACTATACAACAATAAATTATAATTGCAATTGTTTTATACACACACACACACACACACACCACTCACAAACATTGCAAGTCCATGTAAATAAATCTTATCTAATAGCATAGCCAATATTTAGATAAATTTGTTTACTCTTTTCAGTATTATTGCATAATCTATTGAAATGAATTTTAGGTTATTAGATAAATGTGTGGATAGTAAAAACATATTATAGAGTAGGACTTACAAATAGGAGATAACACATAGAACAGGCATTATTCTTATCTGTTAAATGGATTGATCTCTCCTAAAAAATAGGAACAGGGAAGTTATTTCCTCTTGGAGCTTTGATTTTACAATGAATGAGAACTTATGTCAGTGAAATTTGACAAGAACAACAAAAGCAGATGCACTAGGAGTGAATTACAGAGACACCCCCATTCACAGAAAATGTGACTGTACAAAAAAATTCCACAAACCACTTAATATCCTATGATGCTGCATCAAAAGAAACTTGCTGAAGTAAATGAATTTCTGTGAGTTTAGCAAGGCTACATAATGTAACTGATGATGTGATTCACAGAACCACAAGTGGTATATTACACAATAAACCTATGCAATCAAAAAGCAAAATGTAGAAGACTGATATTAAAAATTGCTTAAAGTCAAATAATTTTATTTATATACAAATGCCTGATTTTTCCACATATTATATGTTGAGTATAGCCATGACTTTTCTCATATAACTATTTTTCATTCCCTTCCCTTTTTGTCTATGTAGATAGTTTTCTTCTGCTTTCATAACACATTTGTGTATATGCATATAATAATATATAATAATAATATATGCTTTTGTATCTATCTAGAATTACATATATAATTTATATTATTATTTTATGTATTTATACAAAAATCTAAGAACCACAAATGAAGGAAATAATATATCCACCTTTCTGCAGATTGTCTCTATTTATTTCCATTTTCTTACAAACAGTATAATTTTGTTTCATTTTGTGTATAAACCATTTTTCCTCCATTCCTCTTTGAGGGATATGAAGTTTATTTCTATAGTTCAGCTGCTGTAAGTATTGTTCAGTTGTGACCAGGCTCCTCTGTGAAGTTTTAGCTGTTCATGGGAAACCTTACCACTTCCGTACATGACTTTAATGCTTTTTCCCTGTTCTCTTGGTGTTCTCCATGAAATTTCCATTTCATACCATTGATCTATAAGCCTGTTCCTCCACTAACATCACACTGTGTGTATACTGTTGCTTTAAAGTCAACTGTAAAATGGAAATATGCTTGATCTAATCCCATCATTCTTTTTCAAAATTGTTGCAGCTACTCTAGTTACTTGGTTTTACTCATGGATGTTAGACTCCATCTGCTTCTGTATATACTTTCCCAATTTTACACTATATTTCTACAAATCCCTTGCTTGGCTTTTGACAGAAATTCTATTAAATTTGTAAATCAATTTGGAAAAATTCCTATCTTTAGTATATTGGAATTTAAATCAAGGAGTCGCTTGTGTCCTCATTAATTTATGTGTTCTTTGCCTCCTTTTTTCGATATTTTCTATAAAAGCAAGTCAGTTATTTTTTTTTTTTCATGTGTGGATATGCATCATTTTGAGCTACCAAGTATAATACATAGGAGATGAACATCCAGCCTTATTATCATTTAATAGATCCAATCATTCTCCTATCTAGCCCAATCTAATAACAGTATAACATTACCCTATGACTTTGACATGTTTTTGAAAATGTGAATATGCATTTATCTCATGGCCCAGAAATTCTAACCTTTTTGATAAGGCCAGATGTATACTTCCAGGGTGTGGAGTGCATAACATGTCTTGCAGAGTCAATTAACTCTATATTTGTGTATATACTAGTAGAATGATGATGGTTGTGTTCTAATAAATCTATATTTGTCCTTGATTTGGAGAAATGAAAATACATGCTAGTTTATGAAGCCTACACACTAGTTTATATGAGTGTTGAAATCACTAAAGACAGAACAAACCAATTATCTTTTTGTCACCTGAATAAAATAAAAAAATAAAGATATATTCATATATTGTAATATTACTAAACATAAAAAAAATATTCCACATAACAAAGATTTTATGAAGAGTGAAAGGAAGCTGGTCTCCAGGGTTACATACTGTATGACTCACATGATCTTGGAATATAAACTCTAGTATTAGATGTGGGCATGGATGTGACCCTCAGGGAACAGAAAGAACTGTAATTATTAATACACCTTTTTAAAAATATGATGGCAGTACAAGGTATATTCAAGATATGCAGGTCTGTATATACACAAAGCCATATAAAATTAGTTTAAAATCAAAGAAACATTGTCATGACATTAATGCCAGATTCAACTCAAGATAATAGATTTTCCTTTCAAAGAAACTGATGGAAGTGGATGCAGAGATCCTTAACCAGGCCCCAGGTGGATCTCCAGGTGTCCAACTGTCAAGAAAGAGGAGGGACTGCAAGAGTGTGAATTGTTGAATCCAAGATTGTAAAAAGCACAGGAACAAATAGCCAAACAAATGGAAGCACATGAATTATGAACCAATGGCTGTGGAGCCCCCAGCTGGATCAGGCCCTCTGGATAAGTGAGGCAATTGAATAGCTTGATCTGTTTGGGAGGCATGCAGGCTGTGGGACCAGGACCTGTCCTTAGTGCATGAGCTGGCTGTTTGGAACCTTGGGCTTGGTACACATGCTCAGACTGGAAGGAGGGGACTGGACCTACCTGTTCTGAATCCACCAGGTTTAAATGAATCCCCAGGGGAGTCTTGGCCCTGGAGGAGATGGGAATGGAGGGGAGGGGCTGGAGGGAAGGTGGTGTTGGGGGCAGGAGGGGGGTGGACGGGGAACCCATGGCTGATGTATAAAATTAAAACACATAATAATAATAATAATAATAATAATAATAATAATAATAATAATAAAGGTTTTTTTGAGCTGTTTACCGAACCTAGGGCCTTCAGCTTGCTACGCAAGTACTCTACCACTGAGCTAAATCCCCAACCCATTTTATAATTTTTTTTAAATTTTGAAGCCTTTCCTGGATCTCGCTCTGTAGACCAGGCTGGCCTTGAACTCACAGATATCTGCCTGGCTCTGCCTCCCGAGTGCTGGGATTAAAGGCGTGCACCACCAATGCCCAGCAATTGAATAGCTTGATCTGTTTGGGAGACACCCAGTCTGTGGGACCAGGACCTGTCCTTAGTGCATGAGCTGGCTGTTTGGAACCTTGGGCTTACACAGGGACACATGCTCAGCCTGAAAGGAGGGGACAGGTCTTACCTGTACTGAATCCACCAGGTTTAAATGAATCCCCAGGGGTGTCTTGGTCCTGGAGGACATGGGAATGGAGGGGAGGGGCTGGGGGGAAGGTGGGGGTGGGAGGGGGTAGGGGGGAGGACAGGGGAACCCATGGCTGATGTATAAAATTAAAACACATAATAAATAAAAAAGAAAAAAAAAGATTGTGTTGGGTAAACCTACAGAAACAACTAAACTAAGTAAGTGGGAACTAACGAACTTTTTAGACCAATAATAGCTAGGGAGCCTTCATGGGACTGGATAGGCCCTCTGTATAACTGAGACAGTTGTGTAGCTTGATCTGCTTAAGGGGACCTCTGGCAGTAGGATCAGGATCCATCCCTGGTGCATGAGCTGGCTTTTTTGAGCCTATTATCTATGGTGGGATACTTTGCACAGCCTTGATATAGGAGGGGCTTGGACCTATCTCAACTGAATGTACCATACTCTGCTGACTCCCAATGGGAGGCCTTACCATTTTTTAGGAGGGGATGTGGGGTGGTTTGAGCATGGAAGGCTTGGGGGGCAGGAAAAGGGAAGAGAGGGGGATCTGTGATTGGTATGTAAAATGAATAAAAATATCTTAAGAAAAAAAAAGAAAGAAAGCATTGGAATTAAATTTTAAAAAAAAGAAAGAAAGAAACCAGTAATAAGAAACTTTCACCCATTTTCATCTAATATAACATAATATACCCTTGGAAACATGTGTTCCTTGCCTCCTGTGGCAAGACTCAGGTTTGTTATATGGTTTGTGATCTTTTGTTTCTACTTCAAAGCCTGCCAACTTAATTGAATCAATGAATAAGAGCAGAGGGTGGGGGTGGGGAAGAAGTTCTGTATTTTCATCATCTTTGTCTCATGTCAATATTAGAGACCTTCAATATATAACTCATAACAATAGTTTGTGTAGAAAACTAGGCATCAAGAATTGGCATCTTGAAGTAAATCAAAGAGCATCATCACAAAAAATGGGATTATAAATAATAATCAAAAAAGCAATAATAAGATATGTAGAAAAATATACCTTCATTTTAAAATATACTTCCAAGAATAAATCATGTTATAATTGCATAATATTGAAAGTATGATAGTTTTACAGAGAGATTTAACTTTAGTTTGTGAAAATCAATGTAATAGAATACCTGTACAGGATGAATTACCAACTTGAATTAGGCACAATAACTTTTAATAGAGGCTGATCAAGGAGCAGAAAGAGCTAACAACCTGTGACTACAGGAGCAGTGTTTGAAGCTGAGGAGATAGCTCATCCATAAATTGCTTGCCATACAAGTAAATGATCACTGTTCAATCCCCAGCACCCATGTGCAAAGCCCGGCATGGTATTAAGTATTTGTAAACCTAGATCTGGGGAGCCAAAGACAGGAAGTTCTCTGGGGGGTCTTTAGTCAGGCAGTCTCACCTAATCACCTAATTTGTGAGTCCCAGGTCCTAGTGGGAGACCCTATATCAAGAAAGAAGATGGACAGCTCCTGAAAACAACACTCGATGTTGGCCTCTGAAGACGTACATGCTTGTGTACCCACATGCATAAACATCCAAACACATATGCATGCACATACACACTCCACACCTAGACTAAAAAAAAATATACATATCCAAAAACAATTTGATAAAGTGTTAACAAATCCTTAACCTGGGTTCCAGCTCATGTGTGCTTTAAACATAGTCTTGGTATCATGACATATGAGTAAATGTTTGTATGATTAAAATAGAAACTTAAAATTGTGCATGGTGACGAACATGTAAAATCCCATCACTGAGAGCCTAAGCAGAACTCCAAACTGCATGCCAGCCTAGGCCACTAACAAACTAAACCAACAAAAACTGACTGAAGAAACTTGCACATTTAGCCTTCAAGTACTTAATACTCAGAGTCCTGATGGACTGTTTTGGACTAGGCGAGTCATAAAGATGGAGGTAAGAACAGCTAAACTTGTAAGTAGTTAAATTCTTGTGCCAAATCAGATCATTAGGTTTACAGTGGAAGCAAAGAAATGATGGCTGTTTGAGTGATCCGATAATAAGGGTCTCTCGTGCAACTCAGTGATTGCCTTCTCCACTGTTACTGATATCAGATAAGTTCTTGAAGGTGTGTTTTGACAGGGAAATGAATGACATATGAGGCATTGTTTCCAGATGAAGAGAAGCTATGCGACAGAAACAACACAGAAGCCCAGATGCTAACCGGCCTGGGACGGAGCATCTACTCAGGCCACCTTTCTTACTTATCTTCTTGACCACTGAGGTCACCCTCTGGCATTGGCTGAGAAGAGCTGAGGTGTGAGTGAAAAGTAAGGTCTAGATGTGAAACCCGACGTGTCAACTGTGCTACACATCATAGAATCACTTAATTGCCAGATGAAAATCAAGGCCATGGACACATGCAAGACTCAGGTAGATTCTGCCCCATATTTCTACTCAAAGGTGAGGAATATATCTGCACCTTTGAGTGCAGACACCGTACACTTTTCTTAGATCATGTGCATGTGGCCTTAGCCCATTGATTTCATTCTATTGTCATAAAACTTATAGTTGTTATTACAAAAGATTATTTATAGAAATGTTGTATAATGAATAAGAGCATGTGTTTTGGGCATTGTGCTGACTTTCTAATATAAACATGTGAAATTTGCCCAGCAGATAAGTAGAGAATGGAGTCCATAGAGGAATCAACCGTGTTCTGCCTTCTGACTAAAAGTCTCAGTCAATGGATTATCTGCTCGCAATTGCTTTGGGCATATTAGATCCAATATACTCTTTTAGAAATATCTTTCTCCTGCAGCAGGCTTTCTTGGACTGCCATCCCCTAAATCATGACACAAGACTTATTAATTATGAATGCTTGGTGTCTGCTTAGGCTTGTTTCTAGCTAGCTTTTATTTTTTAATTTAAGATAACCAATTTCTATTCTTCTATGTGCTGACCCAGGCTTATTTACTTCATCTACATACTGTCTATCATGCTTTTCTGTGTCCTCCATGTCTGTCTGTCTGGCCCCTTGCTGGCTGATACTGGCTGGCTAGCTGGTTCCCCTTTCCTCTCTTCCACCAATCCTGCCTATGCCTCCTCTGCCCTCTGCCTAGCTATTTGGGATTCACCCTTTTATTATTGTAATTAGATGTCTTAGGCAGGCAAGGTAAAACAGCAACATATCTTTACATAGTTAAACAAATGCAGCAAAAACCAATGCAGCATTTTTACATGGTTAAACAAATATTCTATTCCACAATATTTTCCTGTGTGTGTGTGTGTGTGTGTGTGTGTGTGTAGGGGGACGACCAAACTCCACTCCTCTATAAGAGCAGCACATTCCCTTAATGTAGGAGCCATCTCTCCAGCTCCATACTAGACTCTACGACAATGCTTCTTAACCTGTGGATTGTAATCACCCATTGGGGATCAAAGGACCCTTTGACAGCCATCACATACCAGATATATACATTGTAATTTATAACTTTAGCAAAATTACAGTTATGAAGTAGCAACAAGAATAATCTTATGGCTGGAGGTCACAACATGAGGAACTGCATAAAAGAGTCACAGCATTAGGAAGGTTGAGAACCACTGCTCTAATGAGTTCTTGGTTACAGAAGAGGCCTAGAAGGAGATGGTAAAAAACAAAACAAAACAAAAAAAAACATTATTTCAATAATGAAGAGGAAACATTTTTGGGAATGTTTTTATTTACCTTCTTTCTAGAATACTGAAGAGCATCACTACCTACCTGTGCATTTTGCATTGCAAGAAGGCATGCATACACACAGCTTGCCTGATTAGGCTCACTGAATTTCTGAAGCTGCTCATTTTCCTTTGTACAGACATCAGTTCCCTTGGTAGGTGCAGACTTTTCATGCCTGGATAATTACTAAAAATGCATTTATGGGAATGAACAAAAATGAGTGCATTCAGCAGCCCACAGGCACACAGGACACCCCAGGCTGCACTAGGTCATAGCAGAACCATTAGGAACTGACACAGGAGAAGAACGGAGAAGCAGGAATTAGGAAATTGTCATTTATATATAAAAATCAGGAAAGAGAAGAACCCAAGCCTGGGGCCCCAAATAAATTAGAGTGGGCCTAATGAAAGGCAGGCAGTTGAACGCAAGGGAAATGTATCTCACTTCCCTGCCTGCTCCTGTTTGTGTGCTTCTCTGGTAACTGACCATTTAGGAGCTGATTTGAGTTTTACAGCTGTCATAATGGCCAAGTGCAAGGCAATCCATCACCCTCTTTCCATTGAACTTCGACAGAGCCCCTTTGGATGCTTGTGACTTGGTGCCCATTCTGAACCTCCTGTACAGTTCCTCCTGATGGCATTGCTTTCTTTTTAAGGTGTTCTTTCACAGAAAAAAACAAAACAAAACAAAACAAAAAAAACACTAGAGTCCAAAAAGCAGAGAGAAAGGACTCCAGAAAAGTTTGGGACTGGCAGTGTGGGTCTGGGAGATGAATCAGTAATACAAGGTCTTACTGTTCTCCTAGAAGACTAGAGGCCAGTTCCATGTGACGTAGTTCAAATCCCCTTGTAATTCCACTTCCAGGATATCTGGTGCCTTCTTTTGGCCTTCGTGGACACCTTTACTTATATGCACATATCTATCCTCACACAATGCACACACACACACACAAACAAGACATATGAATAAAAATTAAATAAGCAACTCTTTTGAAGACTATCAGCATTTTGTCATGCTAGAGATAGGAGGCACACTCTCCACTGCCACCTTCCCCAGTATGAGTTTTAGCCTTTGATGGCTCTCAAATTAGACTAATCCGAGATTTGTGGCTTTATTGCAGAGAATCATTCATAATCAGGATGTTTATGAAACACAGTTGGGCTTTACTAAAGAAACAATAATGTGGGAAAGAGGGAAGGAGAGGCTCATCAGAAGCAATGACACCAAAGACCACTGGTGTGTGCTTCTCAGAGGCACTGTGCATTGAGTTTCACATTTCTACAAGGCATGCATATGGGCTTGCTAGAATTTGAGGTTACCATCTTCAGGAGGTTGCTAAGAAATCTGAAGAGGATCACTAGATGTTTCCTGCAGGGTACTTGACAAGAGCAGAACAGATAAGGAAAACTAAATCACAGCAACACTGGGAAGGAAAATAGCTTTGCTGTAAACAACTATGATGCCTGCAATTCCCAGGGGTGTATGGAGAAAGGAGTGAGAGCCTCCTGGGGTTCCCGTGCATTCAGGAATACACCTGGGTCACTGTGGTTTAATACAAAAGATCTGTGCTTATGAAAGGAAGGTAAATTGTTAGTCAGTGATCTTTACAGCAAATGTTCTCACCTGATGAGAGGTTTCAGTCAGATTCTGGTCTGAGGGGATCTTTTCCCTTCCATGCCCATGTAACGTTTCTTTCTCTCTATCATCAAGAGTCATCCGTAACCAGAATCTGAGGGCATTCGTGTCCTTGTGGTACAGAGAAACCATTTTACCCCATGTTGCATTATCATAATGTCCATTTCAATGCCTTTTTTCCTTTCCTTTTGTTATTTTCTTGAGGTAGTCTCTCACTATGCAGATCACACTATTCTCAAACTCGTGATCCTCCTGACTGAACTTTCTGAGTAGAGCTGTGTGTGTGTGTGTGTGTGTGTGTGTGTGTGTGTGTGTGTGTGTGGTGGTGGTGGTCTGTTCATTGGGTGTATGTTTGTGTAGGTGAACATGCATGTAAGGGGTGCATATGTGCCTATCTGTATGAGGATACCAAAGGTCTTAAGTGTCTTTCTTCAGGAGACTTCTAATCAGGGATTTGAGACAGGACCTCTCCATCACCTGGACTGATCAAGTCACCAAGGCTGCTGGCCAGTAACCCAGGATTTATCTGTCTCCATCTTCCGGCTTGTATAAACCTCACAAAGGAAGAGTTTTTCAAATTTGTTTTCAGGCACTTCTAGAATTAGCAAACTATATAACAGATTTCAATGTGCTTTAATTTCTGGAGTTCCTATATAGTACTTTCTCTTATTCTTTCTTGCCTGACAAGCCCTATGCTACAGTTCTAACACCTTTGTTTGGATATATATGTGCATGTGTCCATATGCAGTACATACATACATACCTGTGCCTGAATTTTGTCTGCATGGGGGTCAGAAGAAAGCATCAGGTGCTGTTCAAATGAACACCCTTCACCTTATTTTGAGAAAAGTTCCATCACTGGCCTGCAGTTCACCAGATGGGTTAAATTGGCTGGCCAGTGAGCCCCAAGGAGCTACCTGGCTTTGCCCACTAAGAGCTTGTCTGCCAGTATACACATGGTGTAATGGTTTCTGGGAAATGAGCTCAGGTATTTAGGGTTTCAAAGCAAATATTTTACCAACTGTTATATCTGTCCACACTCTCTCTATTCCTATACTTTGGAAAACTTTGCCTAAAATACACACTTCCATTTCTTTTCTGACCTAATAACCCCTTCCCCATGCTAGGTCTCAGTTTAAAGGTCACAGTTAGAAGTTATCCAGGATGCCTGCACTGATTACTACAAATACAGATTTGGATAAGTTTGCCTCCGCCTTGAACCCAGCACTTTTTTCCTTCCTGTGAGAGGGCCAGTTGTTTTGTATCATCAACTGCTGTAAACAGGAGGAAAAACAGACATACCAGGGTCTAAGGCAGTGGATATGGCTGTCACCATATTCATTCCCAAGTGTCTACAATATATTATGTCTATTATACCAAAGTCTTTAGTTAGGAGAGTTAGGAAATACCCAGGATCAATCCAGTACTCATTAAGGGGCCAAGCCAGTATTTAAATATTTAAATTGATCTCTCTACTCTCTCTCTCTCTCTCTCTCTCTCTCTCTCTCTCTCTCTCTCTCTCTCTGTGTGTGTGTGTGTGTGTGTGTGTGTGTGTGTGTGGTCAAGTATTGAATCCAGGGACATATGCTACATCCTGCCTGCTAAAATACCAGTATGGTACTAGGTACTAGTTCAGCCTTGGCTCTTGAATTCTACAATTCTAAAGGCAAACTGCATCTTGGATACTCTAATAAACACTTTTTCTAATTCATCAGTTGGTGTTTAGTAAATGATGTGTAGATCATGCAGGATGACAGCATCTCGGATCTGTTTATATTTCAGCCCTGGAACTTGTGAATGCTCACTTACATGAGAGTGAATTTGCTCATGTGATCATTTGTTTGTTTGTTTGTTTGTTTTTCGAGACAGGGTTTCTCTTTGTAGCTTTGCACCTTTTTCCTGTAAATCACTTAGTAGCCCAGGCTGGCTTCGAACTCACAGAGATCCACCTGCCTCTACCTCCTGAGTGCTGGGATTAAATGCGTGTGCTACCACCGCCCAGCTCGTGTGATCATTTTAAGGATGTTTGGAACATAGGGATAATCCTGGGTTGTCTGATTGAACTCTAAATTAGACATCTTTGTCATTATAAGGAAAAGTCAAAATCATCCTTCCTGTGACTTGACAGGAAGCTGTGTGTGTGTGTGTGTGTGTGTGTGTGTGTGTGTGTGTGTGTTGCAGATGTGTATACACAGGTGCAAAGCTCTAATTCTCATCACAGTAACTAAGTCTTCCATTCCAATGTTTAAAAATAACTTTTAAAAGGAAACATTCTTATTTTTATCCTGATATTAGTGATTGAGTCTCTAACTACCCACCACTAAACTGATCTTAGCTGTAGACTTTTATAATCTTATTGATGTTTATTATTTAAAATTTTCACATAGTATATTTTGATCATATTCTTTCCTCACCAACCCTTTCCAGGTCCTTGCTACCTTTCTACTCATGCAAGTTCATGTTCTTTCTCCCTTCCAAAAAGAAAAAAATGAAGAAAACAAAATAAAACAAAAAAGAAAAACACCAAACCATAACAAAATAACCACAACAAAACCCCACACACAAAATCAACCATGGAGTTCATTTTGTTTTAACCAACTATTCCTAACCTGAACATGAGGTCTGTCCTGGAGGATGGTTGACAAACTCCATGCCAATCAATTCAAGAAAAGTGATTTGCCTTTTTCAAACTGGTATAAATTGCAAATGTTTTTTGTTTGTTTGTTTGTTTGTGGTGATGGGCGAAAATGTATGCTCACTTATTCTCCAGGCTGAGATTTCTGTCTGCTTGAACTTACGCAGATATTGTGCAGGCTGTAACAGTCTCTGTGAGTTCATATGTGCATTGATACTACTGTAACTGGAAGATGCTATTTCCTTGGAATCATCCACCACCTCTAGTTCTGACATACTTTCCTCCTCTTTTTCCACATACATCTCTGAGACTTGAAGAGGCAGAATTTGATAAAAGCGTCCCATTTAGGGATGAATGCTTCAAAGTATTACACTGTCTTCACAATGACCAGTTATATCTCTGTGTTAATTATCATATCCTACAAGAAGAAGTTTTTCTACATGGAGCTGCACAGAATTCCATTCATACATTCAAAGACAAACTAACACAAAAACTCTTCAAATTATTCTACTAAAATATAAACTAAAGGATCATTTCCAAATTCTTTACAAAATCATGCAAAAGCTCCACAAAAAAGAAAATTGTATCCTGCATCTCTTATAAAAACAGATACAAAAATCATCAATAAAATACTTGCAAACCAAATTCAAGAACACACACACACACACACACACACACACACACACACACACACAATACACTATCATTTGAGAAAAGCCACAACCTGAGGAACAGGAATGAAATCTTTACCAATTATATATCTGACAGAAGGTGAGTACCTCAAATATATAAACAATTAAACAATATGAACATCATGAAGACAAAAAAACCCAATTTGAAAAATGGGGTATATAACTGAATAGAGAGTTATCAGAAGGTAAAAAACAAATGACTGAGAAACACTTAAATGTTCAGCATCCTTAGACATCAGGGAAATGCAAATTAAAACTGCTATCAGGTTTTGTCTTACCCCAATCAGAATGGCCAAATCAATAAAACAAAACAAATGTCAGCACATACTGACAAGGATGTAGGGAAAGAGAAACACTTATTCATTGCTGAGTACAAAGTGCTTAATATTCTTACAAAGCATTGGAGTTTGGTTCTCAGCACCAACATCAGGTGACTCAAAACCACCTGTAACTCCAGTTCCAGAGAATCAGATCTGGCCCTTGTGGGTGACTGCACACTCATACACATATGCATGCACATATGCACATATACTCACACACAAAAATAAAAGTAAAACAATTTTGTAAAATGTAAAGGAAACAAATCATAGAGTTCCTAAAAGTAAACAGATACTATTTCACTAATTGATTTTTTCAAATATTTATAACCAGATATTGAGCTTGTCTTAAAGGTAGACTTACATAATAACCAAATATCTGAATTAAAAAAAATCTCACTGCGTAGTAAGAATGCCAGATTGATATGAATTGAGCCTCCGGTGTGTTATTGCTGACACTATGTCTCAAAACAAACACGTCTCCCATAGACGGTGGTAGATGTGAAAGAGTCTCATGCTCTACTATTCATGAGGTGCTCTGCGTGACTCCTCTGTGGAAAGCAAACCACAACATAAAACCCTAGAATTTCATTTCAACCCTGAGCATCACTGAAATATCAACATTGGCTCTTCATGCTGCTCAGTCAAATGAGAATGCTGGGGAGCCAGAGGGTCCCCAGTGTCCCCAGTCACCAGGATCTCCTCACGTGCTCTGTGTGGCAGCCCATATGTCACATCAATCTACTTTTCTCATAACAGTTAAGACGTTTTGCTTTTGTTAAGGAATATAAGGAACTATAGAGCATGAGTATTTCTTGAACCACAGTCTCAATCTGAAAATCTATAATAATGCTGTGCCCACACACATATACAGTGGGTTTCAGAGCAGATTAAAGAAATTGGGTGCTTACCAGGAGCCATGGTGGAGCATTTGCTCCTGGAAGATAAAGGAACTTTGTCATGGGGGTGTGGAAACATGGGAACATAAATAACTTCAGGAGCTTGTGTAGGATGAACTGGTAGCAACTGTAGCCGGCTTAAAATCCTATCATTCCCTCTTCTGATGTTTGTGATCACAAGCAGTTGCCCTATTGTGTAATGAGTGTACAGGACACACACATACACACACACACACACACACACACACACACACACACACACACACATACACACACACCACATACCTTTATGCAGGTAGTGACTTTTGAGAAGGTTCTGCCACATCATAAACACTTGGCATAAATTTCTAATTTAATATTGCTTTCTGCTGTTTTCATAACAATCAATACTAAAACATATAACTTAAAATGTTATAAATTATGCTGTTTGTTGGTTTCTAAATATAAAATATATACATTTTTCTAATATTAGAGATATATATGCCTATGTATGTGTGTGTTTTTAAGAGAAGTTCTTCTGTTTCTTTTTTTCTTTTTTTATTATTATTATATTTGTGTTTTAATTTTACACATCAGCCATGGGTTCCCATGTCCTCCCCCCTCCCGCCTCCACCCTCACCTTTCCCCCAGCCCCTCCCTTCCATTCCCATCTCCTCCAGGGCCAAGACTCCCCTGGGGATTCATTTAAACCTGGTGGATTCAGTACAGGCAGGTCCAGTCCCCTCCTTCCAGGCTGAGCATGTGTACCAAGCCCAAGGTTCCAAACAGCCAGCTCATGCACTAAGGACAGGTCCTGGTCTCACTGCCTGGATGCCTCCCAAACAGTTCAAGCTATTCAATTATCTCACTTATCCAGAGGGCCTGCTCCAGCTGGGGGCTCCACAGCCATTGACAGCCGTTGGTTCATAATTCATGTGCTTCCATTCGTTTGGCTATCTCTCCCTGTGCTTTTTGCAATCTTGCAGAGATCCTCAGCCAGGCCCCAGGTAGAGCTCCAGGTGTTCAACTGTCGAGAAAGAGGAGGGACTGTAAGAGCGTGAATTGTTGAGACCAAGATTCTTCTGTTTCTTTATGCAACTCTGTCTATTCAAGTGCATCCTTCACATTTAGTTATTGGAATGCCCAATTTCACTTTGAAGAGGTGATGACGGGCTAAGGAGATGGCTGTTGGCAATGTACTGGCTGAACAGGCCTGAAGATCTAAGTTCAAGTGCCAGAAATAGTGTAAAAAGATGGACACGGTAGTACACACACCTGACATACCAATGCAGGGGTATGGTGGTTCGAGGCAAGAGGTATCCCCCAGTGTTTCAGCTCAGTGAATTGACAAGCTCCAGGTTCATTGAAAGACCTGTCACAGAGAATAAGGTGAAAAGCTAGTGAGGAGGCAATTGATACTGACCTCTGGCCTTTACATGTACACCCACATGCCTGCGTGTCTGTACACTCATTTACATGCACAAAAGTGGAAAATTGCTAGTATTCATGACCAACGATGAAAAGACACACTCCTCTAACAGAGGAAGAGATGAGCTGGTCAGAATCCTTCAGATCAAGCACTGGGGATCCCTATAGAGACTTTAGCTCAAAGATGCTAAAGCTCACGTTCTTCACTAGAAGGCTCTCACCTGCCAGAGCTCCTCTTCCAAGCATCCTTCACATGTCTTCACACTGTGGTAGAGAAATGCTGAGCATTTCTCATAAGCAAATTGCATTCTTAAATATTTGACAGAGTGTTGGAATGTAGACGATGGTGAGTTTTTATTACATTGTATTGAAAAACTATTTCAATCACCACCATTTTCTAGGTTTTATAACTTGCTCTGAAGAATCAAGAGGACTAACTGAGAGTGAGCACGTCAGGATTCTTTTTCCAAAAGGAATTCTTGTCTCAGGAGCATGGCTTGTGGGACCGTAGATTGTGTAAGCATATGTTATAGTGAATGCTACGGACTCAACATCAGGTATCATCACATACTGTCATTATTGAGCCCCTCACTGTACTCAGTCCAAGTCTTAAAATAACTTTCAGGAAGTTAGGAAGATGCCTCAGTGGGAGTGCTTACCCGACACACATGTGGGCCTGATTTCTGACAAACTGAAAAGTTTGGTGTGGCAGCACAAGCCTGCAATTCCCAGTGGTGGTGACATTGGGGGCAGACACAGCTGGATTCCTGGAGCCTACTTGGTGAAATTCCAGGCCCTCAAGACACCTTGTGTCAAGCAAACGTGGGACTGTGCTGAAGTTGTGCTCTGACCTCCACATGTGTGTGGGCACATGTAAACACACATTCATGTTCACACACATAAATGAAATAACAGCTTCCAAACATGTTGACTCCTTATGAAAATCCTCACAGGGTTCATATATGAGAGATGTAATACTACCTAGTGAGTGGGTGAGTCCAGATTTCATGACATGTGTCATTCTCTCTTATGATTTAGGATAATACAAAAATCCTTTACTAAGACTATTTTAATCCAGAACACTAGGATTAAGATTAAAAGCAAGCAATAATAATAAAACAAAACAGACAAAAATGGGAAGCCAGAGGCTAAGGAGTCAGCCCAGTTGGTAAGGCACTTGCTGTGAGACTTGAGTTTGAGCCTCAGAATCCACATTTACAAAACCCAGAGTGGTGTTGCCCATTTCTGGTCCCAGAGCTGGGGTGCAGGGACAGGTTGATTCCTGTAGCTTGTTCCAAGAGTGACAGTCTGCCGGCGGTGGTGGCAAATGCCTTTAATCCCAGCACTCAGGAGGCAGAGCCAGGGGGATCTCTGTGAGTTCGAGGCCAGCCTGGTCTACAGAGTGAGTTCCATGAAAGGCACAAAGCTACACAGAGAAACCCTGTCTCGAAAAACAAAACAAGCAAACAAACAAACAAAAAAGTGACAGTATGTGAGGCTGAGGGTGGTACTTAATCTTCCAGATTTGTAGAACCTTGGGACAAGCACTGGGTTTGCCTTCTCTCTGGGAGCGCCTGAGTCCCCCACCTTGATGCTGGTCTTGTAACATCCCAGGAAGCACACTGTGAGGGTTTTCTTCACTGAGGATGGCCCTCTGCTTTGCTTGCCTGCTCAACTTCCTGGTGGGCACTGGATGCCTTAGTGGTGTCCCCCATAGTCTCTGAGTTATTATTATAATTCAAATCCCCCTGAAACTGTCCACCAAGCGGTCTTGCCTAGGTCTCAGTGTCTGGCTCTACCCAGCTGCCAGCAGAGAGATCTTTGTTGTTTCTTCTTCCCTCTCTTAGGTGGAGTGCCTTAGGTGTAAGGGGAGTAATAGGGAATAGTCTATTCATAAGTGGATGTGATAGTTCTTTTTACTGACTAATCTACCGGTATGCTAGATGGCAGTCAGTTAGGCACTCACAACAGACAGGTTAGAGTTCTTTGGAGTATACTGCTGGGACACTTTTCACTGTGATAGAACACAAGGTTCAGTTCCTGACTCGCCTACACATTACTTCTTACATTCTTTCCCCCTATCCCATCCTGGACACTAGCCATCCTGATGAGATGACATGCCCAGGCAGCTTTGACACTGTCCACTAAAGCACTGGAAAATTCAGGCTGCACATCATAGAGCTAGGCTACATTAGTTATTACAGCAGCTCTGCTTCCTAGCCCAGATCTATTTACCTTCTCTGTAGAGTACAGATGTTCAGGGTCACTACAGTAGAAGCATCTAAGAATCCTCAGAGCTAGAATAAGCCCAAATACCAAACTTTCCCAGAGTCAAGGGTAACTGAGAAGTTTGGACTATAGGGAATACCATATGGGATACTTAGTCAGGAATCTGATTTCCAAGTATGCAAAAATCATGCCTAACTTTCTAGAGAAAGAGTCAGACAGAGGTGGGGGAGGAGCTGAATGGCAAAACCTAGTATATCCACCGCTCTGTACAGACTGAAAGCAATAAGCAAAGACAGGCAGTTGTGACATCACTTGCTTTGTTAAGCTGAGTCAATCATCAGACACTGCTGGGCATGGTGGCTCATGCCTGTAGTCCCAGACTTCAGGAAGCAGTGGCAGGAAAGTTGCTGTGAGTTCCAGCCTGATCTATATAGGAAGTTCCAGGCCAGCCAGGGCTCTAAACAGATCTTATGGTGAGTGAGTGGTTAGCTGGGAGACAAAGGAAGGAAAAAGAAACAATTAGATACAATTTTAATAAATTTTCTTTAAGTGTAAAGCGAATTCATACCCATACTATCACTTGGGCATTGACAGTGTTGCACCCGAGCTGGTCAATCCTTCATCCCTCTAAAATAATTATCATTTAAAGTATGTGTGTGTGTGGGGGGGGTCATGTAGCTGGAAGATGGAGGGAGATTTCAAGGGTTAAGAGAGTTTGCTGCTCTTGCAGAGGAGTGGAGCTCAGTTCCCAGACCCCATATTGAATGGATCACAACCTCCTACAATAGCAACTCTAGGAGATCCAACACCAAAGTCTTCCACAGACACTCATACTCACATCTACACACACACACACACACACACACACACACTCACATCTACACACACATACACACACACTCATACTCACATCTACACACACATACACATCTACACACACACACACTCACATCTACACACACATACACACACACTCACACTCACATCTACACACACATACACACACACACACACACACACACACACACACACACCACACACACTTTAAAACTTTAAATCTTCAAGAAAATTAAAAATAGGGCTGAAGAGATAGCTCAGTGTTTAAGAGTACTTTGTGCTCTTGCAGAGGACTTAGATCCAGTCCATAACTCCTACATGATGGTTCAAAACCATTCCATAAGCTCAGTTGCAGGGGATCCAATTCCCTCCTCTGGCCTCCCTGGGAACCAAGCATATATATGATGTACATGTAAGCAAACACTCCTAAGCATAAAATAAGTAAATATTAATAAGTTAAAACAAGATAATCATAAAATGTGAATTAATTAACAGAGGCTTTTAGGTCAATATTACTTTGATAATAACATTTTTTTAGGCAGACTAAAGTCAAGAATTAAGAACAACAGAAACATATATATATATATTTATTTGCAAGACAGATGACTGCTCTATCTTCCCTGGCTCAGGAGTTTCAGTCATAGAAGAGCACAGGTAAGCTCTCACTGAGGCTTTGAGCAAAAGGCAGGGATAATGGCATAATGAAATTGCTCTCCTTGTGAGGAGCTATAATGGTACCTTCAGAAGGCTGTACTGAGCAGATAGCTCAGTAGAGGCAAAGCAGAGTAAATCCCAGGTCCGAGATGCCCCTGCTGATACCAGAGTCAGTGAGGAACAAGGGAGTGAGAATGGAGTGGGTGTGTCCCTCTACCAGGAACAACAGAACAGAAACATCTCATGGTTCCCTCAACCCAGGGCGTAAGCTGCTGTTCTGAGAGCAAGCAGCAAGAGACAAATGGATAATTACGGCTTGACTCACTCCCCTACTTTTCCATTTTCATGAGATGCCACCATTCATTATTTGCATTGGTATGTACAGAAGGATGGGGATGCCTTGTTGGTATTCATTTATTCAGCCCTCTGTAATCTGTATTTAATGGAGTACCAGACTGTGGCATAATAAACCGTTTAGAAAGATAGTGGCTGCATACACAGGGGTTACTGCTTGCATAACCTGTACTTATTTTTCATTACAAATCTAAAAGAACCAAGCATAATTCAAACAAGCAAATGAAGTTTACAGTTAACCCCTTGAAAAATGATAGTATGAGTTTGCACTGTGCTAGGTCCTGAGTGGCTGTAAAACAAAGAAAAGGAGTCCACCCAACACTCCCCAATTGCTAAATAAAGTTCTTTTAAGTGCACTGTGAAATATGGATGCCAAAGCAAACTATGATATTCTGCTTTGCTGAGTCTAACTAGTTCTTTAATTGTATTGACTTGCCTGCCGTGAAAGGAATTCTTGCCCCAGGGCAGTCTCTCTGCTCAGGAGTCTGGAAAATAATCTTCTCTGTGCTGCTGAATGTGCACCAGTGTCCTGTGAGTGTGCAAAGACAGGAGCAGAAGTTAATGTGACAAAAAGTCACCTTGCCCCACAGCATCATGTGACACATGGTTCTCCAGTAGTGCCCTGAGCGCAACACAGCACTGCCAAAACTTATACAGGGAAACCAAAGATGAGGGCAGCATTGTAAGGTCTGCAAGTGAATACATTTATTCAATTCAAAACTCTGTCCTTTTTCCTGAAACTGTTTTTTCTAAATTCATTGTGTCATCATTCTTACTGTGAGATACTGATGATAATGCCTGAGAGACTTGGGGCTGGGGACATGGCTAGGAGGATCAGAGCAGTTGCTGCATGAGAATGAGGACTTGAGTTTACATCTTCAGAATCAAACACAAAGCCACTTGCAGGTCCACACCATACCTATAACCTCAGCCATTCAGAGACAAGATTGCTGCATCAAAGCAAGAATGCAGAAGGTGGTACAGCAGGACATTTGATGGCCTCCTCCAGTCTCTGTCTGCATGCATAGGAACATGCCCACATAACACACTCACATGTTCACAATCTCTTCCCCATCCTCAAATAAAAACAAAAGCAAACAGATTAGAGATTCAGGGTGTTCCTTGTATTACAGAGGTGGTGCAGTGCTGTGTACTGTGATCTCTGTACTCCAGCAGCAGAAGCAGGATCAGGGGTTCTGGGTCACGTCGGCTCATAAAGTGAGTTTAGCAGCCAACCTGGACTACATGAGAGCATGTTTCAGAAGATAAAAGATAAGTAACTCCAAGAAAATGATTATCATCTGTTCAAATAAAATAATATTCATGTCAATTTTCAAGGAATCCAAAATTCTTTGAAAAGCCTGCCCTGGAAATTCTCATTCTCAAGAATGATATGAAATAAAATCACAAAAGTGATGTTGTATCATAGCATTAATGACATTTATACTTTTTGACCTTTATGTCCAACTTTGTCTATAAGGTTCCTGCCATTTTTATGTCACCGCTGTCATTGATTGGTTTTCCATTTCCAAGAATTTAGTAGGTAGTGGAACATTTTCCTGGAGCCATTCTCTGACCTCCCATTTCCTCTGTGCAACACCAGTGTCTTTCGACATGACCTGTAAATAATGCATATTATTGTCTCACATACAATAGCCTTTATTTGGGTAGCAACAACACTAGCAATAAATTATGGATTTGATTTCTATGACAGTGAATTTTTTCATCTTATAATCTGAGGAATAAGATACAAATGATTAATAAGCAAATTTATTAGCAGATGCTGGGGATTTCCACTCAGATATTGGCAATGAAAGAACTGTCCACAGTTATATATGACTGAAGATAACTCATAATAGTCAAAATAAAGTCTACAGATGACTCTAAGTCAATGATAATTTTTAACCAACATTTTTAGTTTCTTTTGTATATAACTTACATATCATTTAGTTTTATTACATATTATTTATTACATATCATTTATTTTTATGTTATATTTATATACAATTTTATATAACATATAACAATATATAATATACCAAATATAAAATATAAATATATGTTTATATTACTTAATATTTGCATATTACTTTTACATATAACCTCAATGTGCTATGCCATTCTTTGAAAATAGGAATATAATACTTTCTGGTGACCCCACAGGTAACAGGCAGAGATAGGATAGGCAAAGCCTGACTTTTCCAGCAGAAGACAAAAGGTTCAGTATGAAGACACTTGATTGCAGAAAGAAAAATGACAAAATCTAGTCTGGAACAGACCTGGGGAAAGAATGAACAAATGAATGCCTTCCTGTTAAGCACAGGGGCCATAGGGACAACTGGTCATGCAACTGAATGTGTGTCCGTTACCAGGACATTTGAGGTTCCCCTTGGTCAGTGCTTAGTCTCAATGACAGCAAATAAAAATGGACTCAGAAGGAAGCTCAGGGACCATTTTGTTGGAGTTTGAGTGACAAACAGCAGAGCTGGCAAGCTGTAATCTTGGCAGCTGCTTGGAGGAGAAAGGTAGAAAAGGCAAGAAAATCATACCTTCTGTGCTAGGATCGGGCAAAGCAGGCGGGTTTAGCAGTGGGGGTTAGCAAGCAACCACAAGGCAGAGGGAGCTTCAAAAAAAGATTAAAAACACCTAGGAAGTCATGGAAAGGGAGCTTATTAAGATGGAGAAAAGCCCTCTCAATGATAGGAGTGATCCAGTGAGCTGTGGGGAAAAATTCAGAAAGTGCTGGGCCGTGAGGGTGTGGTCATTAAAAGACATTTAAATGAGCACTCTACCCACCTCCCTCCTTGCACATGCTGTTTCTTAGGTGAAGCCAAAATGAGGAGGGGCTTGCAGTCTTTCTCTGCAAACTGCCTTCTTTCATGGTGATCTTGATGCTGTAGCCTCCACCACACTCTCCTGTCACACTTGGTTGTGTTTGTACACAGAAGCTTTACATCTGTCATGAGCACAATCTTCACAAGCCTTTCTCGGTCAGTACTGAGGTGAGATAACAACACAAGTGCTTATGTTGATCCTAAAATAAGGAGCTTCTGGAGTAATTTCTTCTTCTTCTTCTCTTCTCCTTCTTCCTTTCCTTCTTTCTCTCCTCTTCCTCCTCCTTACTCCCTCTTCCTCCTTTTAGTGGGTGTGTTAAAGGACTTTATGTAGTGTGGGTGTGTGGAGAACAGAAGTTGACATTAACCTTTCTTCCTCATTTGCTTCTCTATCTTATTTCTAGTTAACTAGTTCTCTTACTGAGACCAGACCTCACCATGTGATTAGCAGTGATTCCTTAAGATCTACCTGTCTCCACCCCAATCCAAGATTTATATGTGGGTTCTGGGGACCTGAACTCTGGTCCTCATACTTGCATAGCAAAAACTTTATCCAATGAGCCGTTATCCTAGTTCAGTGAAATGTTTATTTGTACTACAAACAGAGAAGTAGTTATTCATTTAATCCTTACAAAAATATGTGTGAGCCATTTTCTGTTATTTATTCCTATTTTACAGAAAATAAAGCCAAGATAATGAGAGACTATGTGACTAGCACAAGTTCTGTTTGTGGTCCAAATGTGCTTGACATTTGAAGGCAAGCAAGTCACTATCTAATCTATTCCTGCAGCCACTGGAATTTTCTGCAGTTTTGAGAGATGGCCTGTTATGAATGATGATAGTTAAGCTTAATTTTACACTTTTATTACTGGAAATATTAGTAACATATGTGATATTATAACCTTTAATATATTTTTAGTTCCCTGTTGTCAAGGTGTTTGTGGTCTCTGAATGCATTGCTTTGAGACTATTGTTCCTTCATGTTCAATAAGAACTAATAAACCTAACACAGATTCAGTTCTTTATTGTTTATATAAAAAAGTCTTTTGTAATATTTTCCTATCAATAACACTTTCAAATTAAAAAATATTGGATTAGTTTATAAATCTTTGGGCTTAAAGTCCCCTGTAAATTACTTTAATTTTTACAGAAAATGGAGTGTTGAGTAATGTGCTTTACCTCATACACTGGTTGACAGTTAAACACACAGTAATATCTGAGACATCTCAGCCTCTGCCTTTGGTGCCACTAGCAAATGGAAATACATTGTCCACTGGCAGACTTCACCATGGCTTTCTGCACAAGGAAGATTGGCTTGGGTTGCATCTGATACCAAGTAATCTGAGGCATTGATTGACACATCATGCATGGTGAGAAAGGGAAACAACTAAAGCCTTCTTCCACACAGACTTAAACAATGCTTTACTACTAACATGAAAGGCAAGATGGGCCCCTGAAGAAGTAGAGCTATGACTGTCCTGGTGGTAACCAACCATTTTCTGATTCTGTTGAAGGTCCCCACCTTCACAAAACAGAATTCACATCTGGTACAATAAGCCTGGTCAAAGGACTGTGTCTGCAAGTTGGAAGGGAAGTTAATCAACACAAAACAGAAAGTGATACTGAGTGTTAGACTTCTCCACAGAAAGCCAACAGACACCATCTCTCTGCATGAATTCCCAGGGTGCTCTCTAATGTTATTCTGAATTTACCTTCCATGAGCTCTAAACACAGCCAGCATCACAGTCCTTCACTGGGACCATTAGCTCTGTAGCAATTTCTTGTTTTGAAGATGGAGAGGGCAAAGTGTGTAGCACATTCTCCACCCACACTGTTAGCAAATAGGTGATCAAATGTCAGGCGCAAACTGGACCAACTAAAGATTTTCTTTGTGCAGAAACAATGTAATCAGTGGGAAATAGAAACAATGTTCTTTTTTTCTACTCCCTGTCTAGCAGAGAGTACAGGGTTGACTGAGGACACTTTATAATTCAGCAGCACAATTATCACAAATGCTGGGCAAGGCAAATCTTCAAAGCCAGAAAATGAGAAACTCAGACAGTAATGACTAAATCAATAGTACCTGTAAGCTGGGTTGGGGAAACGCCTTATTGGTGGTATTGATAGCTCACTGTGACACATGGAGTCTTACTCAGTGCTTAGGCACAGATAGGCACACACACCTTACCCAGCTAAACTGATTTAGAAATATGACAGGATGGGAAGAAAAACCACTCTTAATTCTGTACTTGGGAGAAGGCCTACAGTTATAGATGTTCTTGATTTGAGAAGGCTGTATAGACAAGATTTGTGTAGCCATATCTAACCTCTTGAGAATACTGTGCTGATGATGTAGAGAAGACGTTCCTTTTCATTCCTTGTTGGCCCAGAGACTGGGCAGGGTGAGTGAGACTACAGATAGAATTTACCATGGCTGTAAGTGTGAACAGAAAGATGAGGACTGAAAAATGGCTGAATAATATGTCTTATGTAGTAAGTTCGGCCAAGAAATAGTTTGCAATGCAAGTATGGAGACCTGAGTTTGATTCCCAGAGCCCACATGAAGTTCCAGAGTGGCATGTGCTGAATAATCCCAGTGCTGCAGAGTTCTAGACCAGTGAGAGAGAGTATTCAAGAAACAAGGTAGACAACATCCTGAGGGAAGATACACCAGATTTTCCTCTGGTCTCCACACATGTGCATTTGCACGTGCCTGAGACTTGCATACACATAAACACACACACAAAGATGGGTGCTGAAAACAGGGGAGATAACTTAAAAACTCTATACATGGTAACAAGGCAAAAAATGGGACCCTTTGCTAAATTGTTGACACTTAATTTTGTTTGGTTAACACATGTTAAATTGTGGTGTGATGCCTCGTTCTAAGGGAATTTTAATCCTTTTGTTTTTATTCATGCATATGTGTATATTTATGGAAATGTGCATTGGGGGTGTCTATAAAGGCCAAAAGAGGGTCATGTCCCTAGAAGCTGGAGTTTTGAGTGCTCTGGGCTGGACTTCCAACCTCTGCAATAACAGCAAGTATTTTTAACCTAACTGCTGAGCCATCTTTCCAGTCCTCTCCTTTTTTTTGTATTTTTGTAGAAAAAAATAAAGAAAACCATCATAATGTATAAATAAATGACACACTAGGTTTATGACTAAAATGTGAAAATTGTCTGTGCCAAACCTCAAATGAACCTAGACAGGTGTAGATTTTGTGATCCTTCCCACTCGGTTTGGCATTTAGCTTACTGAAGCGGAGGGCACCCAGCTAAGCACCTCTGTGAAGGAAAACAGAAGCAAACACAGGAAGGGATGGCGCTTTCCCTAATTAGCATGTTCACAGGTATAATGCCTCTCCACATTGTGCACAACCAAGCCGGGCTGCTTTGAGGTGTTGGAATGTGGGAAGACCTGGGTCTCTCTCAGTAGGAGTGGGTTAAGGGTGCATGGTATTGAATGACAAATGAAGGGCCACAGCAGCAGACTTTTAGCATTTAAGGCAACTGTACCTCTGGCAACAATGAGTTTCCAGGCAGAGCAAGATGGTTGCAAATGTTTCTGAGGAAATATGAACAAAATGTGTGTTCATCCCTGATAGGGCACCACCAGCAGGACAAAGAAGAGATTCCACTCAAGTCAGCTTGTAACAATTTCAATTAGAGTCCTTACAGGTGGTTGGTGAGAGGTCACTTATGGTTGGTGAGAGGTCACTTATGGTTGGTGAGAGGTCACTCATGGTTGGTGAGGGGTCACTTATAGGAACATGGTTTCTTTATGCCTAGCTTCATCATGAAAGAACATAAAATCTCCAATTAACTGTTAACTGATTATAATTCTTACAAAGAGGCAGGCTCTGGAGAGCCAGTCCCAATAGTAACTATGCACTGTCTAAATCCATGGGGAGGGGGAGGCCTCATGAGATGGGCCTCCTGCATGACACTTTATAGGCCAAATCAAACTAAGCTCCTGACAGGTGAAGTGGTCAACAGCCATGTCACCCCTGGAAGACACCATTTTATAAGAGAGACACTGATTTAAAAAAAAAAAAAAAAAAGTGGATAACAGGCATAACATGAGAGAGCAGAGAACTGACTGACCAGAAATTACAGGGAAAATAAATATATGTTTATATCAAAGGAGAGATGCCATATGAGGAAGCAAGAGCATTCCTAAACAGGCTACTGTCAGATTCTCCAATCACCAATACTCTCTTGCAAACTCACCCTTCTCACATGATACACTAACTTCCAGGACACATCTTCCATTTCCCTGAGTCTGTCAACAGCTATGAAGGGTGTCTTGGGCTAGGAATACTCCAGCAGAGTCAAAGTAATTTCTGACTTTCAAGGAACTCCAGAGGACAGCAATGGATTCCCAGAGTGTATTTTGGAAATGGGATGTGCTTTTCTGTGTATAGTCTCTTCCCATCTTCCCCAGTCCTGATTTGAATGAAACTGTCTTCCACCAATTACTGTTCCCTACTCTGTTTCAGTAGAAGACATCGGTAGTAGGTCCTCCAGGCACTGGTAGCAATGGAATCAGCCTGGCCAGGCCCTAAGAAGCAGGTGGCTGGCCGCTGAGGCTGACTGATGAATTCACCGTCCTGAGCTCACTGCTGTAGTAGGTGTGGAGGGCTGCCTAGAAAAAGCTTTCATGTGGAGGACAAGGGTGCCTCTGTTCGGGAGGTTCACATGGCAGTGAGTACCATGTGAGTACTGGGTACCATGTGACTGTAGACAGGTGCTGTTCTGGAACTGGACAAATTTAATCCACAATGTTCATCTTGAATGTTGTGAATCAGTAAGTAAGCATTTCTATACTGATGGTTGTCAAGTGATTCAGTGCTTTAAATTTTAATGTGATCTCCTTCTCCACCCCCTTTTCAATTAATCCTAGTCGGAGGTAATGTATAGTACAAACTTCTAGAGTTAGTGCTGTCAATCAAACAAATACCCAAACTGGGATAGTGATTATAAATCCAGAGGGCAGTGGCTCCTAGTTTAGAGAGTGACAGCTGAGGAACAAGAAGCAGAGAAGTTGAGCAGATGGAGACAGCAGAGCCAAGGACCTCCAAACCCTGGGGTCCTAACTACAGTGAGGAGATAAAACATGACAACACTCAGTTTGGGTTATTTTCCAGTAGAGTTTAGTATAAAATAATATAGTAGACTTTAAAATGGCCTTGAAACTTGAGATTCAGTAAATAAGTACCCAGGATATCTGCAGTGGAAATTTGGAGATTCCAACAATTATTGAGTGACCCACAGTTCTTACCTGGTCCCAAAGCTGAAACACAGGCCCTTCTGGTTTCTCTTTCTCCTGGGCTGCCTGGCCCCAATCGATGTATGAAGAAATTATGTCCTTTTTCCTCTCAGACACATTATGTCCTATTTGTGAACACACTATCTTCTTTGCCTTCTCATAACTGTGAAAGCAATAACAAAACTAAAGGCCAGCTGAGCAGTGAGGGAAAGTGTATTCTTTGGTCAGATCATCCAGAGAAGCTTAGAAAATAACACAGATCAGCATACTCCATCTGTGAAGTCTGAGAAACATTTGAAAAATAAAGTGAAAGGGGCCAGTGAGATGGCTAATTAGTTGAAGGTATGTGCTTCTAAGTCTGAACAAGTGAATTCCATCCCCAGGACCCACCTGCTGGAAGGAGAAAGCCTTCTCACAAGTTATCCTTTGACCTTTATACATATGCCTTAGCACACATGCAAACACACACACACACACACACACACACACACACACACGCACACACACACATGCACACACACACACACACACACACACACACAGAGATGATGATGATGATGATAAAAAATCTCTAGACAAAGAATACACAGAGAAAATGAAGGTATTCAGTGAACATAAAGAGATTATTAATGATTTTTTTAAAAGGCAGAAGTTGGATATACCATGGATATGAAAAGCACCTTCCTTTAATCTTTATATATAACAAGGGATCAGTCTGGGCCAGAACTAGGCACTAACACCAGCGTGTAAGAATTTTTCTGAAGAAATTTTAGTTTTCAGTCTCAAGGTCGAAATCCTAATAGTCTACAATGAAGGTTTCCTCCTTCCTAACTTCAATAGACCATTAACCCAAAAAGTAAGAGTGAGAGCAGAAGAAGGAGGTTTATTTAATGTTGCTGTTTTCAGAAGAGAAACAAAGAGAGTTAGTATCCAGATTATGTTTAAATTAAAAGTCAAAGGCATGCATAGCTAAGCAGTCTTGGTCAGGGTGTGGCCCTGCCCATTGCCATTGTCTCAGCTCCAGGCTCTCCTGTAACGTGTTCTGACAAGTTCTAAAAGAGGTGACATCTTTCTGGGAAACACGTTCCTCCTCTGGTTAGATGCAAGCCATGAGATTTTTCATTGTCTCAGCATGAGAATCCTAGGAAAGTTCTGATTTTTTGAGCTCCCGTGTTCAATAGAATGATTGTTAGAGTAAATAAATACTCTTGGTCATTTGGGCCAGGGCATTCAATGGGCCAAGGGGCCATCTTTAGGAAGGCAGGCTCTCTTAAGACGTACTAAAGCAATGGATGGGATAATCAGTCTTCTGATGATTTTTGATTAGTTTTTTGATTCTTTTCCTCTCCAGAATTCTGACCCTAATGTGAAGCTCAGGAGCCCAGTGAAGTACTTTGTGAATCTGATTGCTTTCTGAATCACTGAGCAAATCCTCAGTTCCCCTTGTCTTCTGCCCTTTCTAGCATGCTTTCTTTCACATTGTTTCTCTAGACATTTCAAGCTTCCTCACTCTCTCTCTAAGGCCTCCCTTTCCACCATGTGGCTGCTTGTCACCACCACGTGTCTGACCCACATGGCAGCTTAATGAATTTTCACTTCTCTCCCAAACTCCTCTTTTTTCAACAATTGATGAAATTTTTGGCTCTCCCAGCATGTTTGTTTTTCTTTTAAACTCTAATAGAATTGTCCTTGAACTTTGGATTACATTCATTCTTAAATTATTATAATGACTAAGAAATCCAAGAGGAGACCCCGGTTAACTCTGTATCCTGATTGCCAAAGGGAGGGCACAAATATCTCTTTAGAATATCCATATTCCTCTCAAGATTGTTATAAAATTGATTTTAGAGGATTGAAATAAGCTGAAGTGAGTAGCTAGTCAATGTGTTATGTTTATTGCTCAAATAAGTGTCCCCAATTCCACCATGTATGTGTTTTGCAACAGTAGATTCTATCTAGGGTGCCTGTGCACCTGGATAGGAAGATGTATTTATGAAACTGTACACTGGGTAGCGAAACAAACTGTTCCTCGGGTGTAGAGAGGGTGTTTGCCTCTGTGTGCAAACTCTGTTGGTTCTGCCTGTGAAACATGCTGAGAGTAGACATTCATCCCTCAATCTCATCTCACATCAACAGAGAGGAGTGAGTTAACTGTATCTGAAACATAAATGGACATATCTGAGTATTTCACAATGTCAAGATTTATTGAATATCAATAAATTCATAAACTAAGTTAATTTTTTGGCTTCAGTTCATCAATACTTCCTGATTATGGAGTCTTAGCCAATGAACATTCTATTTCAATCTTAATCACTAATATTGATTCTTGGAAGCTCTCCAATACAGGGTGTAAGCAGGACATCAGCATGGACTGTTGGGAATAAAAAGTTAATTTAGAAAAGTAATTAATGTGGTGGACATTCAGACAGACAGACAAACAGCACGGCAGACATTCAGAGGAGAGTCAGCCCACAGAAAGATGGCATGCTGTGCGCTCTGAAAAGGAATCAAAGCAGAGTCCAGATCCCAGCTTATAGGTTTCTGAGGACTGGAGAACATTTCAATAGGACCTGAAGCCCAGCTGTCTGATTCCCCAACAGGTATCAGGGAAGGGGATCAATGCCTACCAATAGCCAAGGGAGATCCTTGGATTCATCTGGGTTGCAAATTCACTTTGATAAGTGGGAAATTGAGGCACCTGAAAGTCTGTTAGATAGAGATTCTCCAATAGTGCTCTCTTAGCTTACCAATCAGTATCTATAGTGATGATGAAAGGGAACTGCAAGTATTATGACCTGAGCAATAATCTTGTGTGGAGTATAACAGCTATTAGCTCACTCATTACACTTCATGCAGTAATGTAGGTAAGCTATAGGTAGTTATGAAAGTGTTCAAGGTGCCAAACTGAGAGTCAGAGCAGAGAGGTAATATAGCTGCAAGAGAGTCTCTGCAGATGGCTAGGTAACGCATTAGCATGAGGAACCGCTCACAGCACTGATAGGAAATTTGGGAAGATCATTTCATGGTTGCTAAATAATATAGGCTAAATTGGTTCCCCTCTTAGGATTCTTAGACCTGAGATAAAATAATTTCAGAATGGATTCAAAAAGAAGTTCAAGAACATTTTTATTAGAGTTTAAGAGACAAACCCCAGGGCAGGCAAGTTGTATATCATGGGAGCTTCCTGAAGGAGGAGAATGGAGGAGGAAAGGGTGTGGGGTTGGGGAAGCCACACCATTTAACTTAAGTAGGCATCGGGTCTAGTAACTTGATGCCAAATAGCCACATGGTGGGTATGGGGCCTTCAACACAGGGTAAGGTATTGGAAAAAGTAGGTTTAGAGCAGAGATAGGAAGAAGCAAAGGGTAAGATTTGCTTAACAATTCAGAAGCAGAAGATTTATAGAGATGCATTATTGTGTCCCTGTAACCCATTCTAGGTGGCAGGAAGTCTGGGAATGAAAATTATATTATTTCATTGAAAGGATAATTAGTTTACTCACTCTTTTACGTGGCTTGAGATGACTCCACCTTCCTAGGAGGGGTCCCTAGAATGTTAAGTCTCTACCTAGGCCAAAAAAATCATCCCACTGACTAGAAGGTAATCAGAGAATCATTCACTAACAGTCCTTTAATGTTTCTGATCATCAAAACTCTCTAGATTCAGGGCTGCCAATGCAGTGAGCTGGTGGAAGATGCAGGGTTGGTCCAGGCTAACTGTGCCAAATCGAACAGGAATAGTGTTAAGATAAAGTCTGAGGACACAGGCACGTGTTGCTTCTCACCTGCTGTGCTGATTAGGGTTTTTTGTTTGTTTGCTTTTGTCAATTTGGCATAAACTTGAGTCATTTGGGAAGAGGAAACCTTAATTGAGGAGATGCTTCCATCAAACTGACACGTGGGCAAGTTCATTGGGCATTTTCTTGATAAATGATTGATTTGGGTGAGTCCAACCCTCTGTGGGAGGTGCCACCATTGGGTAGATGGTCCTGGGTTTTGTAAAAGATAGGCTGGGTGCAGCATTCCTCAATGATCTCTGTTTCAGTCCCTGCCTCCAGGTTTTTATCCTGACATACCGCAATGACAGACTGTGACTAGGAGGCATAAGCCAAGTGAACTCTTTCCTCTTAAGCTGCATATGTCACGATGTTTATCACAGCAACAGAAAGCAGACTAGTACAGCTGTCAATCCCATGGCACATGAATAGAGTGGTGTGATGATTGCTGGCAGGTACCACTATTCACTGGTGTGAGGGGCCTTTTTTTCTTATTCAAAATTTTTGGATTTTTGAGAAATGGTCTCATCTAGCCTGGGTGTCCTCCATCTCTCTATGAAGCAAAGGATAACCTCTGACTTTCGAGCCTTTACTTTCTCAAGTGCTGGAATTGGAAGTATGCATGACCACATCCAGCTTAAGTGGTACTTGAGTTCAAATCCAGGGCCTCTTACATACTAGGCAGGCAGCCACCAACTGCTCTGGCTGGAGTCAGTGTGCCTTTTTACACTATTTGTTGTTCTGATATATCTGATATGCTCATAGGCCTGGTTGTGGTGCAGGCATGTGCCCAAGTGTTCCTGACCACACCCAATGAGTCCATAGGTCATTATGAGCAAGCTCATGCTGGATAGGGAACAGTAGTTCACTTGCTCAGATACATTCTGCCTTAGCATTTGCCGGAAAAAAGAGTGCCAGCTGTCTTAAGGAGGCAAGGCCCACAATGTGAGGGTCAGACCAGTTCCCACAGAGTTCATAGCAGCTACCTCATTCTCATGCCGCCCTGTCTGTGGTGCTTGACTCTTCCATCTTCCCAGCACAGGAAGTGCAATAGTCAGGTGTGTGTCAGCAATTAAATCAGAGGTCCACATTTCAAACAGAGCCATATTAATGAGTTAGTGCTAATGTTGAGGATAAAATTGAACTACAATTTCACACACATGAGGCTTGGAAACCGGCCCTGGCTTCATAACCTGTGACTCTGTAATGTGGGAAATGTCAATAAATTTTGAGGGCTTCTTGGATTTCTCTAGCAGTTGTATGATAGAGGCCATGTCTTCTAAGTGGCTGCAGTGGCTGTCACCTGGATGTTACATGTCTGCTTCTGATTCTGCCTTCTCTAATTGAGTGGTTATAGAATGTACCATTCAAGTACTTTGGAGATTGTCTGTCAATTGGTTGTTTGCGGACCCATGATTATGTGAAAACAAGGCAGTGTGGTGATATGTACTGGAAAGCTTAGGGCTGAGGAGGTGGAGGTATGTGCAGCCCTTAAGTCCCTTCCCAGCCAGGCTCACCTACATGGTGAGTCCCACTTCCCTGTTAATCACACCTGAGAAAGGGCAGTGAATATTGTCCTCTAGGCTTGATGAGCACATGCACACAGATGCAAGAGCATGTACCCCCAAGCATGTAAACACAAACATACATGCACATCAATTTAAAAAAATGGACTATTCAAATCTTCACATGAGTGAAGTGCTGCATCAGTAACTTCACAACCATACACATAAATGTGCCATCTCTGCTATAAAGCAGGATAGATGGACACCTTGCTAAAGATGACCTCATCACTCTCCTGATTGAGGCATCTGTAACATCTCAAAGCACACTGGATTCTACAAGACTTTTCTGTTCTCATAATTCCTTCCATCTTCAACTCCAGAAATGTGAAGACCTACTGTGCCCTGAGGCCCCTACACATACTGACACCTGCTTGTGGCCTTTTTCCCTCCCTCTCTGCACAGAGGACATGTCAATTTTCACATTAATGTTTGACCATGAATAATTTCCTCTAAGAAGCCTTTCTTGGACTTGGCTCAGTTGGCAAAGAACTTTCCTCACAAGAAATGGCTCACTTGGTAAAGTGCTTGTCATGCAGGCATGAATCCCTGAGTCTGATCCCCTAAGGCCTACATTTGAAACAAAACCAGGGTTAAGTGGCATACTTTTAAAATGTCAGCACTGGAGAGACAGACAAGCAGATCTCTGCAGCTCATTAGGCAGCTAACCCAGCCTACACAGTGAGGTACAAGCCAAGGAAAGACCTTGTCCCACAAAGCAAGGTAGACATCACAGGAGAAATGACAGCTGAAGCTGTCCTCTGGCCTACTCATGGATCTGCACAGTTGTGCATGCACACACACATACACACACACACACACACACACACACACACACACACACACACACACCCCTACATGCACATGAACAAGCAAAACCTGCTATCATGTCACTTCACGTCATCCTAGAACCAAGCCCACCGGTATTCCTAACCAGTCCTTTCCTTACTGCCTCTTGTCTATAAATTAAACTCTAAGGAGCCTCCTTTTACCCTCAGCACTTGAGTCAGTCCTGATATAGACACTGTGCTTTACTCGAGAATGAATAAAGAAAAAATAAACCACAATCAATGACACAATCTTTATAATGAGCAAATACTACAAAATGTTCTAACCCTCCTATAAATAGAGCTATTTCCCTCTATTCATGTGAATGGATGGATGGATGAATAGATAGGTAGATGTAGAGAGATTGTTAGGTACAGATAGATAGATAGATAGATAGATAGATAGATAGATACATACATACATACATACATACATACATACATACATACATACATAGGTGATAGATATTTGATAGACAGATAGATGGAAAGAGATAACGTCTTTTAAAAAGAAGGCCTACATTTAATGTCAGCGTGCTACCCTCTGTGATTATCCAATTAACAAAGCATAGTAATAAAGAAATTGAATCTGCTGAGTTCATTAGAAAATTGGAAAGCTGCTGGGGAGATAGCTTAGATGACAAAGTACTAGCTTCACCAGCACGAGGACCTGAGATCAATGCTTCAGAATCCACATAAACAGCTGGGTGCTGTTGCACATTCATATAATTTCTGCACTGTGGAGGCAAAGATGGGGATTCCTGTGGCATGTTGGCCAGCCTAATCTAATCAGTGAGCTCCAAGCTTGTATCAAGCAATAAAGTGGGTGGCTTCTCAGTAACAACAGGTAAGAGTGACCTCTGGCCATTGGATGTGCTTGTACGTACCTGCATACACACCGTATGTATACTACCACAGGAACACACAGATGTGTATACAAATCAGTGTGTACACAAGCACACACATCTGTACCACCCACAAGAACACACAGACATGTGTACCCACCTGCATTCATAGCAGCACACACACACTCCCACAAGGACACACACATACACAAACAGTAGTTAAAGCTAGAAAGCAACAGAACGCTATATAAAATCAGTCACCTAGTCTCTGGGCAGCCTGGGTGTCCACTGAGATGAGAGACAAGATACAGATAATTGTATTCTATGTGTCGCTGCACCTAGAGACAGCACTGCTTTCTCTCCAGAACTCGTAGGCTGCATACATAGCCCACAGACACTGAGTAGGCCTGAGTGGGAAGACGTGAATCACTCCCGTTTGACAGTCCAGTTCTGCGGTGACGGCCAGACCAAAATGTAGCCTTCAGGCCTCTTTTTCATTAGAGGGAAACTGCCTGGTTTTAAAATACTTGATCCATTGAATTAATCTCCTGCCTGTCTCTCACACAGGGCAGACACGGCTCTCTGCATCCAGCTTCTCTTTCTGAAACACTCTGATTTTTATTTGTATGCATTCTGTTTAATGAATAATGATCTTCTGCGCTTTGAGAATGGCATTCTCCCAAGCAGCTCCTAGCATTTTGTAAATGTTAACTCATTAGACCACAGAGCATCCAGGGTCATCTCACTCTGAGTTAGGTCAAAAGCAGCATATTTCACATTTCACACATGGAGAAATTTTAGGGACTTCAACCCAAGGTCACTCCTACTCAACAGCCAAACAAGAGAGGACAAGGAGCAGAACTATCACCGCAGAGGCAGGCAAGCCTGACTTTGCCCTCTGACTGAGGCGTGCTGGGCCCTGGGACAGACAAAGACAGTGATGCCTGAGAAATGCTCTCCATTAAGATCCAGATGGGGCTGAAGGATTTGAGGGCAGTCACTGACTTTCTCCCCAGGAAAATGTGATTAAACTGCTTTGTTCCTTCCATTATGTCAAAAGCAGCTCGATTCAGTCCCATTTAAACTGAATGTCTGGGCACTTTGTGAGGCTCCTGGTGATTCTCATGTTTACCAAATCTGGACATGCTTCAGATGCAGTTGACCTGATCTGTCCACTCAGAATAGTGAACTGCTTTGTGTGAACCCTAGTCCCCTTTTGATTATCTAATGACATCAAGGGCGCATCACGCATCTGTTAGCTCTCTGGTTTTCTTGTCCCCATCCCTTCCTGATATACTCTTCTGGTTGGAATATGAAACTCTCCCTTAGGCTCACATGTCTGAACATGTGGTACCCAGGTGATGGTGTTGTTGGAAGGCTGTGGAAATTTCAGGAGGTAGTGTCTGAGTGGAGGAAGTTCTTCACTGGAGGCTGGCTTCTGGGCTTATGGCCTGGCCCATTCACCCTCAGCCTCCAAACTGCCGATGCAATGGGATGAGCTGCTGCTCCTGCTGCCATGCCCTTCCCACCATAATAGACAGTACCCCTCTTGAACCATGAGGCAAATCAACCCCTCTCCCCCTAAGTCGATATGCTCAGGATCTTATTGCACAGCAACAGAAAAGAAACTAGGACCTAAAAATTCACAATCCCAGGTGTGCACCTTGCAAAGTCCACACTTTAACCTCTCCTTTCAGAGGATCCACATTAACTGATGGGAATGTCTAAGATCCGTGAAAGGTGTCTCCATACCTTCTCTGGGCCCAGTATCTTCTGTTGGGTGCACAGCTGCATGCAGCAGGACTTAGGGTTCAAATCCAGTGATGCACAAATGGCACATAACCAGGAACTCCCCCTTGTATACATTAAATCATTGTTAGACCAATTAAAATACTAATAAAGGGACCAGGTGGCGGTGGCACATGCCTTTACTCCTAGCACTCTAGAGGCAGAGGTAAGTGGATCTCTGTGACTTCAAGGCTAGCCTGGTCTACAGAGTGAGGTCCAAGACAGGCACCAAAACTACACAGAAAAATTCTGTCTCAAACAACAACTCCCTCCTTCCTTCATCTGTCTTTTCCTCCTCATTCCATTCTCCCTCCCTTTCTCGTTCAATCTCTCTCTCCTCTTTCTTTCACAAGTCATGTGTTCCCTAAAGTATCATTTGTTAAATGCACGTGTTCTAAGTTCCCTTTGCCAGCCATGTCAAAGGAATTTTTATTCTATTGAAATAATCAGGGGATCTTTACATTATTATTACATTGAAATGCCTGCTTTTATTCATTTCATAATAAAGTCATTCACTTGGACATTTTCAAGTTGTCTGCCTATTCACAAAAGACAAAGTCATAGTTTGAATTTAAGCACCTCACAATAGTTGCCATTTCTGTTATAGACAAAAAAGTTTGTTGTTTTGTGTTTTCAAGTCTCATTAGTAGACCTCAACCCATTAGTGCAAACTTTGTTCTGGGGAGCTTGCTGCCAACCTCTCCCTGTCTTACCAAACAGTATCTATAATGATCACATGATACTTTTAAGATTTTCAAGGAGCCAATAGTTTTCTTAAGAGTTTTAAAAGTTTTGCTTCCTTATTCAAACATCATCTAGAGAGTCCAAATAATGTACTAGGCACAGTTGTTTCTCAGAGATAATAGAAGAAGTTGATAAGGACGTCAAAGTGATGCGAATCACAAGTGTTGCTATCATCATTTCAGACTAGGAACCAAATGTGCAGGGTAGTTTTGTAAGGTAATGGAGAGCCCATGGGGAAAAGGAAAGTGGATCTGAGGTGGGAAAAGTTCTGGGAACCAAGTAGGGAAGGCTTGAAATCCAGGTTTTGCTGTCCTTGCTAATGAAATAAAAAAGTTCCCCCAGATACTATGATGTAGCTAAAATTGTTTACAGAGAACAAATACAGTTTCACAAAATCGCCTTGTCAAGAACAGTAAGCAAATACCTTCATAGGGCCAAAGTAACTTATACCTCAACTGCCTCACATTTCTCCTCTTAGATAACTCTAACCAGTGCCCCTTTCAACCCTCCTTATATATTTCCTTAAGAAGGGTACACTTTGGTGTTGGGGATTTAGCTCAGTGGTAGAGTGCTCGCCTAGCAAGCATAAGGCCCTGGGTTCAATCCTCAGCTCAAATAAAATAATGTCCTCAAAGAAGGCTTTGAGGGAAGTTATAGGAAAGACACACAAAATACCTGAGTCCATGATAATCTTGAAGACACACTGAAGCGATTTTGGTTCTCAACAGATGATTCTAGAAAGTAAGTTGTGGCTTGACTAAGCTTATTTGTGAAGTTTTCTACCAGTTTTGTTTTGTTTTGTTTTGTTTTTTCATATAGTCTTAGTTGGGGTTTAATTTTGATCCTGTTTAGTTTGTTCCTTTAATGTCAACAATTCAGTACTTTCAGGACATTCACAAATTTCTGTAGCTATCACACCGGGACTCACTGTGATGTGGTCTCCTGCACAGGATCCAGGAAGAAATAAAGGAGGTTAGGATGTCCAAGTGTGAGATACAATAATAAAACATTGGTATTTGTGCTGGTTAACTCTGTCAACTTGACCCAGCCTAGAATCACCTGGGAAGAGTGTCTTAATGAGGAATTCTCTATGATTAGATTGGCTTATGGGCATCTCTGTGGGGGATTGTCTCAGGTCTTAATTGATGGCAGAAGACACAGCCCATTGTAGACAGATGGGCAGCACTATCCCCTAGACAGGAATCCTGGCTAGTAAAAGAGAAGATAAAGCTAGCTAAAGCAAGCAAATAAGCAAGGATCCATTCATTAATTCTCTTTCTGCTCTTTACTATGGATGTGATACCTGAAGCTCTTGCTTTAACTTACCCACAATAGCACACCAGATTGTTTTCTTCACTATGTTGCTTTCTGTCAGGGTATGTTACTACTAGTGTTATTATTGTTATTCGTTTCAATCCTGTGCAGCAGACATGAAAGGAACACAGCATTGCCACATTTACTGTGTCAAGTGCACCATGCTGACATCTGATCTCATCAGTGGGGAGGGGCTAAAAGTGGGATGCGATACAGAAACCTGTACCGTTGTATAACTTTCATGTAAATTTGAAATTCCTCTAACATTTTAATGCTTTAAAAGTTCCAACAACCCTAAGTGCTTGTTTGTGATGAATTGGAATTCTCAATTTTGATATGACTAAGTTCATGACTAATTTCTCTGATCACTAACATTTTTCTTTCTCCTTTTTAATACACTTGTAAGCTTGCTGCTTTTGATACCATAAAGATACCTGCATGTCTCCAAAACCTTTATTCTTTAGACTGTTGTGTTGAGATTGATTTCAACTAGAATTAATCTTAGTGCACCACATAAAATATGGAGTAATCTTAGATTATTTTTTATATTCAACACTTATTGGACTTTGCCAATTCTCACTTCATACAGTGTCAGAAAACTCTTCCAGATGACATTGATTTGGATATCTAAAGAAGTAAGGGAATGACTCTCACATGGCCATCTTATCACCCTCCCCAGTCACAAAGCTGACCAGATTAACATTGTGAAGAACTCCATTCTTTCTATTTATGTATTTATATATGTATATATGTCTCTGTGTGTGTGTGTGTGTGTGTGTGTATGTGTGTGTGTGTGTGTGTGTGTGTGTGTGTGTGCTTGTGTCTTAACAGTAAACACACTGACAAAGGAAACAAAGTTTGGGGTGTTATTCTGCTCACTTTAAGGTTCCAATACTCTGACAACCATGTTCTGATGCTAGGAAAGCAGGAGACTTTTGAGAAGCCTGGAAGGTGAGATTTCAGGGACACACAGTGCAGGGATAAAATGCACTCTGATCACCTTGGGATAAGGCCTCTGGACAGGAAGCCTTAGGCAGACACAGGAATACACACAGACTGGCACACAGGCCTCCACATAAACACAAGGAGGATGTCAAATGCAGATGCAAAAGCTCATGCTTCTGACCTGGAGGCCATATTTAAACAGAATAACACAAAAGTGGTATTATGCCAAATTCCTTAATTGTGATTATTTATTTATCTACTTGTTAACTTATTGGATATACATATACAACAGAGTGTATGCATATGCACTACTAGCATTCAGGAGCGTAAGATGATTGAAGAGAGAATCAGATCCCCGGGAACTGTTGTTATTGGTTGTTATTGGTTTTTATCTACTCTGTGGATATTGAGAACCAAACCTGTGGCTTCTGAAAGAACATTAAATGCTCTTTACTAATGGGCAAATAATTCTCCAACCCACGGTTATAAATTGTGTTGACAATTAGCACTAATGACCATAGTGAAAGGGCATGATCATGTGTTCAAGTGAATATTAGGGCTGCCAGAAGTCTTCCTCAATTACTCTCCATTTTATTTTTGGAGTCTGTGGCTCTTGCTGAACCTTGAGCTTGCCCACTTTCCCTGAGGGAACTTGTTTCTTCCTACTGAGTGTTGGGATTATAGGAAGCTGGCTGCAATATGAATTCCAGTCCTTAAACTTGTGCACTTAGTATTTTACCCACTGAGGCCTCATCCCTTTGAGTCCACTGACAGAGTGCCTACCTAGTCTGCCCCTGATTTTGGAAAGGTGTTTGAGCCAATACAATTGTCCAGGCCCCTATTTAATACTCTCTTTTCTCTTAAAAAACAAACCAAAAATATCTAAAGCTTAAAAGGTAACATCCACATATAAGAAAGAATATGGAATACTTCTCTTTTGGGTGTCTGGGATTTCCCATTCAGGATGATTTTTCTCTAGGTCCATTCATTTACCAGCACATTTCACAATTTCATTTTTCTTAACAGATGAATAACATTTCATTGTATTAAATGTACCACATTTTAATTATCCCTCCAGTTGATGGACATCAAGGCTCTTTCTAGATTTTAAGCTATGAAAAATATGGTTGAGCAAGTATCTCTGTAATAAAATACAGAGTCCTTTGGGTATATGCCCAAGAGTGACATAGCTAAATCTTGATGTAGATTGATATAGATGGCTCCCAAATTCCTGAGGAACCATCACTCTGATATCCATAGTGGTTGTACTTGTTTGTGTTCCCAGCAGCAACTAATAAGCGTTCCCTTTTTCTTACATCCTTACATGTACATGCTGTCATTTGTTTTGTTTTGTTTTTTGTTTTTTGTTTTATTTTGGCCTTCTGACTGGGTAAGGTGAAATTTCAAAATAGTTTTAATTTAGATTTTGAAGATGGTTAAGAATTTCACCCTTATCTAGATAAGGAACACAAATATTGCAATAAATATCACAGCCTTATATTTCTGACTTGTTGAAGATAGACATGAATGAAGCATCACTTTAGATAAAAAATAATAGCTAATGTTAAAATTTTCAGCTAAAACATAAATTTATGCACAAATGTTAAATATTTCCAAATCAACATAAAATTCGGTGGTGTGTGGTATTTCTGGAAGAGCTGCAAGTCTTTGAACTATTTGTTTGATAGTCTTCATGTTCTTGTGATATAACTCTATCAAAATGAATACTTTTTTATTTCTGGTAGTGGATATGAGAATTGTGTTCATCACTGCTGGTCAGGGAAATCATTCTGTGCTTCAAGACTCCAGGACTGCCTGGGGTAACTTGCAGAGAGACAACAGCACAAGTAGCTCAGATGTACTTCAGAAATCTAATGATACAACTGAACCGACCTTTCCCAGAATATTCTTGGACAAGAAGGCTGGTAAACTGCATGTCCAGTGAATCCAAGATTAACTAACCTAGAATCCTAGCACAGATGATGAATGTTTAGCAAATTGTGATGGTAGACTTAAAAGCATTTCTCTAATTGTTCGCCAGTTTCCTGTCACCTTGTAATGGACATATACATGATGATGAAGAAACTGTTTCTTTTATTCAAGTGTTGTAAATAAACCAAAGGATGTGTTCTTCATAGCCAGGCTTCATTGGGAATGTTTATGACTGTTTGATTATAAACTGTGAACTGATTACTCATGCTTCACTAGGAAATGAGAGGATTCCTTTGTTTGTGGTGATATTGTGTTCCCCCAAAATACTGTGCACCCTAATAAATTTATCTGGGGTCAGAGAACAGAAAGCCACTAGATACAGAACCAAAAATGGTGGCTAGAAAATGGGTCAGAGGAAGCTATAGCAGAAGCTAGGTGGTGGTGGTATATGCCTTTAATCTCAGCACTTGGGAGGCAGAGCCAGGTGGATCTCTGTGTGTTCAAGGATACAGCCAGCATGGTGACTCACACCTTTAATCTCAGAAAGTGAGCCTTTAATCCCAGGGAGTGGGGGCAGAAAGAGAAAGATTATATAAGGCATGAAGACCAGAAACTAGAAGTATTTGGCTGGTTAAGCTTTAAGGCTTCTAGCAGTAGTTCAGCTGAGACCCATTCTGGATGAGAACTCAGAAGCTTGCAGTCTGAGGAAACAAGACCAGCTGAGGAACTGGTGAGGTGAGGAAACTGTGGCTTGTTCTGTGTCTCTGATCTTCCAGCATTCACCCCAATAAAAAAAAAAAGAATTTCACCCTTACTGTCTAGCATTCATAATGCTGGAAGGTACTCTGAATGCTACTGGAGGAGAAAAGTCATAATTAATATCACCCAAGTATAAGTCCTGTGACCTACAACAGTGGTCTGAGTGTTATATATGCTTGTATAATAGGGAAACAAATGCTATGGGAATAACCATCCACTTTTTACTGTATTTAAGACCTGCACCCTGAGCCAGAATCCACGCCTGACACTACTACAGCTTCCAGGAACTAGAGACTAGGTGGGTCATGGAGCCTAAGCAGAACCTGTTACTATTATTCCGCTAAAGGAACACAGTCATAAATTCTTGCCATGGCAGACTGATACAGCTATAGATCAGGTATCATGTAACCCTCACCTGAAAAGCTTCTTGTTGTAGATGGCAATTAACACAGAAACCCAAACTTAACAATGTATAGTGAGAGAATTCAGATGAAATAGATGTCTTTATCAAATTCCTCCCCTCAAAGCTCAGAGGAAACCAAAAAGATTGTAAGAGCCAGGAGTAGGAGACTACTTCTAGAAAACTCTGTCTTCCAGACACAAGAACTCTCAGATATATGAACTCCCAGATACTGTGAGAGTGTACACAAGACTGGAAAGGTTCAAATCATGCCAGAGGCCAGCCCCAGCAGTTGACAGGTCCCAAGGGGATGTAAGGAGTAACCATGAGGAAGTATGAGCCAGAAATGATGGTTGGAAAGATCTTGCAGCCTGACAGACTGGCAGCCAGGGTGTTTCATTATTTATACAGAATGCAGTAACCAGGGATAGATTCATGTTGTTCCCAAACATAGATAATATCGTTTTTGGTTTTGGACATGTGTTTCATTTTCTCTTGCATATCTTTTAGTCATCATTGATAAACCATGACAGAACAGAGTTATCTTTTCTAATAAGTTTCCCTTAAATTTAATCATCATGGATAACCAGTTATCTTTTATAACCATTTTTACTAATTAACCCCATAACCCAATTTTCAAGATTCTAGAGACATATGACAGCCTGTTCTCAGAATAGGAGGTTTTGTGACCACAAGAACACTAGACCAAAACAAAATCTCCAAGCCAGTCTGGGAAGACTGTCATATCCCAAGCAGTGTGTTATTAACACTTAGTGGTTAGAATGGCCAAGAAAAAAATCTCAGGTCAAAGCTGCTGCAGTTATTATTCAGAGTATCTCATAATACAATATTTACATTTTATATAGTTATAGAATTTGCTTATATATCTAATCCTGGTGTTCTTTTGTTTTTTGGTCATATGCCATCACAGTGACTCTGGATGTGCTCTGCATTTTCTAAGAAGAGGAAGTCCTTCTGCATAGGCAAGACAGTTGTGTAGCTTGACCTGCTTAAGGGACCCCTGGCAGTGGGATCAGGATCAGTCCCTGGTGCATGTTCAGGCTTTTTGAAGCCCAGTGCCTATGGTGGGACATCTTACACAGCTTTGTCACAGGGGGTGGGGCTTGGACCTTCCTCAACTTAATGTACTAGGCTCTACTGACTCGCCATGGGAGGCTTTGCCTTGGAGAAGATGGGAACAGGGGTGGATTGTGGGAAAGGCTGGGGGTGGGAGGAAGGAGGAGAGGGAGATCTGTGGTTGGTATAAAAAATTAATAGAAAATTTCTTAATTAAAAAAAGAAAAAAGATTCAGAACAGGGAAAAAAGAATTCATTCATTATCAAACACATGAACATTCAAGGATTTACTATTCTATAACATTCACAGTTCACACTGTGCATGTCATCATGCTGTGTGGTACCAATGAACCTGCCTGAAATACCCAGTCTCAGAATAAAGACAGTTTTGCATTATCAAGAAGAAAGAAAAAAAGAGGGATGGGGAGAGAGAGGGAGAGAAAAGGAGAGAGAGAGAGAGAGAGAGAGAGAGAGAGAGAGAGAGAGAACAAGCAAGAGAGGCACTGACATCTCATTCTTGTATCATCTTTCTACATCATTCTTCATTCATCAATATACGTCTCTGTTTAGGGCAAAAGTAACTTCAGCTAATCTAACTTTGTTGCTGTATATACCACATAATTGCTTAACTGTCTAGTAGGAAGAGGCTTATAATCTAATCAGTGGGCAACTCCTCTAGCCCACCAAATCTTGTTGACCTATTTTAGTTTACTTTGTTTTGATTATATTGTTCCTGAGTGAATACAGGGCAAATGTTTCAAGAATATCTCATAGCCTCAAAAGAAGCCTCTGGCTTGGAGGTGTCACAACCTCCAAGGCATAAGGAAGACCTTCAAATAGATAAGGATATCTCCCTAAAAGCAGGAGGGGTCATATGCTCAGGACTTCTCTGGAGAAGCTTAGAAGCAGTACTTGTGGGAGAAGGCATACATGATTCATAAGAAATTTTCCATTAACCCAATATCCCCAAACTGTACAAATATTAAAAATTCTCCAAGTATATAACAGGCAGAAATCAAAACTGCCATGGCGACTATCATGTTCCTTATCTTTGCTAGATCTTTCTCAAGAATCTGGGCTGGCTTTATGACTTTTGCCATTCCCATCAGATATGGCTGTGCCCAAACCAGACAAAATCCCATCACTGAGAAAGAAAGTGGACAAAAAGCCCCAGCACTAACCAAGAAGCTATTTGCAATTCGTAACATTCTTGGAATGAGAAAAGCAGTTTTCTTCAAAGGATTGTCACTGGGTGTGTCAACCATACTCCAGGACAGGCTTCATACCCCGAAGTAATTGACCAACACAAAATGGACTCCATGTTTTCTTTTATTTTGTCATGTTTTGGTTTTTAGTTTTTGTATAGATTTTTATTTTATTTCTTGTGGCATTCCATTTATAGTGTTTTTATTTGAAGGAGATAGAGGAAGAACATGAAGTTGGATGGGTTGGGTAGTGGGAGGATCTGGGGACAGTTGGGGGAGGGGAAAGAATGTCATCATAATACATTGTATGAAAAAATAATTTAAAATAGAAAAAGAATTTCAACTCCACACCTTGTTAAACCTCTGTGTAAACCCCCCAGGCCCATAACATTTCCTTCCCTAGTTCTTAGTGCCCACTCAACTGGCCTCTACCTGGTCCTCACAGGTAGCACTTTAGTAACTTCAAATGTAGCATTGCTTCTAGTAGGAAATCACACATTTCTGTGCACTACCCTTTCCAGGATATTTCCCATCCGATACTACCCTAGATAACTTACTCATATTCCGAATGCCACACGAAGAGTTCTTACATAGGAAAGACTCCCCCGGTCCATTGCAGTAAGTATACGTACCTATGGTAATTGTCACTGGTCCCATTGATCAGTGGCCGTTTCCTCCATATTAGAACAATTCCTCCTGGAAGGAGAAGGGGACTCCTGAGACTCAGGAGTGAATGGACCTCCCGAGGGCAGAAGGGCTAAGAGCAACACGACTCCCAAGAGCACTTCCCGAGCTAACAGACTCTTAGATTGCTGCAGGGGCAGAAGGACAACTGCTGCTGCTGCTGGGCCCTCTGCAACCTGAGGAGCAGTCTAGGAAGAGACCCCCAACTTGCCTGGCTGCCTGACCATCATGCGGAGTACTTCAGGACTGTATCTTCTGTGAGCCATCAGCCAGACTTTTGGGTAGCACAGCTGCCTTTGAGACATCCTTGTTCCTGTAAGGACCCCACACATATAGTCCTGGTACGGCACCACGCTGGCTCAGCACACTGCACTTTGGTAGAGTCATTCCTTCTGCCATCATCTATTCCCCACCGGGGTTAGAAGAAATCTGTGTCGAGTTTCCCGAGGAAAAATCTCATACTACACTCTCTTACAACAATCTCTCCTATTTGCCATCTTGGATTAACCACTTGAAGTTTTTCTCTGGTTAGTCTACGTTCCTCCATAAACAGATAGTTTTATGAAATGTCAATGTCAATGTCAATGTTTCCAGACTCTTCCACAGGATAAGATGCAGTGTAGATTCTTTGAAAATGTTTGATTAGTGAAAAAGGGAAAAGGAAATGAATCTACCAGTCTGGTCCTGGGCCATTGGAGTTACTTCATCCACACAGAAGGAACCAAAGACAGCATGCTTGTGTTCTCCAGCCTCTCTGTTTCTCCTTTCTCCTCTTGGTCTGTTCCACTTTCTAAAACACAAATACAGATTTTCTAAAGAGATGACTACCACCCTTTAATCATTGTTCCTTGAACAACCAGCCTTGCATGGGATGGTGGAGTACATGTGTAGAGGTTTTACCCACTGGGAATCTCAGTACTCTTCTTTTTGTTTTGAAAAATGAATTGAGAAAGACACAGAACAGTTGCAGCAGCAGTGTGCTTGCTGCCCTTGTTGGTTTCCAAAACTCATATTGGGAGGACTCACGTTCACAGCCGCTGAAACTCCACCCTGAGGAGATCCAACACTCTCTGACCTCTACAGCTGCCTGGAAGCACGTGTGTGCACACACACAAATGAATTTTTTAAAAATAAATAAATCTCATTGTGGATATCTGGGAACCTCTCCAGCACTCTGCCTATTCCTGTTCTCATGTGGTCTTCATTTATCATGGTCTGTTATTCCTCATTCTCCCTTTCTGTTCTTGATCCAGCTGGGATCTCCTGCTCCCCTAAGCTTTCTTTCCCTCAAATCTTGCCCTTCATTACTCCCACTGTTGTCCAGGTTGTTCATGTAGATTTCATCCATTTCTCTGTCATTGGGTGATCCTTGGGTCTTTCCTAGGGTCCTGTTTTCTCGGTAGCCTCCCTGGAGTTGTGTAGCAGTCTAGTCATCTTTGTTTTACATCTAGCATCCTCATATGAGTGAGTACATACCGTGTTTGTCCTTCTGAGTCTGGGTTACCTCACTCATGATGATTTTTTCTAGATCCTTCCATTTGCCTGCAAACCTCATGATGTCATTGTTTTTCTCTGCTGAGTAGTACTCCATTGTGTATATGTACCATATTTTCTTTATCCATTCTTCAGTTGAAGGGCATCTAGGTTATTTCCAGGTTCTGGCTATTACAAACAAAGCTAATACGAACATAGCTGAGCAAATGCCCTTGTGGTATGACTGAGAATTCCTTCGGTATATGCCCAAGAGTGCTATAGCTGGGTCTTGTGGGAGATGGATTCCCAGTTTTCTAAGGAAGCGCCATATTGATTTCCAAAGTAGCTGTACAAGCTGTAGACTGCTGGCAATGGTCGAGAGAAAGCCTGATCTGACCTCATCTGGTGATCAAATGACTAAACACCCTAAAAGTCGTCTTGGACCTCTCATCCAATAACTGATGGAAGTGGATGCAGAGATCCTCAGCCAGGACCCAGGTGGAGCTCCAGGTGTCCAAATGTCAAGAAAGAAGAGGGTCTGCAAGAGCATGAATTGTTGAATCAAAGATTGCAAAGAGCACAGGGACAAATAGCCAAACGAATGGAAGCACATGAATTATGAACCAAAGGCTGTGGAGCCCCCAGCTGGATCAGGCCCTCTGGATAAGTGAGACAATTGAATATCTTGAACTGTTTGGGAGGCATCCAGTCTGTGGGACCAGGGTCTGTCCTTAGTGCATGAGCTGGCTGTTTGAAACCTTGGGCTTATACAGGGACACTTTGCTCAGTCTGGAAGGAGGTGACAGGACCTGCCTATACTGAATCCACCAGGTTTAAATGAATCCCCAGGGGTGTCTTGGTCCTGGAGGACATGGGAATGGAGTGGAGGGGCTGGGGGGGAAGGTGGGAGGGGGGTGGGGGGGGGGGAGGACAGGGGAACCCATGGCTAATGTTTAAAATTTGAAACACATAATAATAAAGAAAAATAAATAAATAAATAAATAAATAAATAAATAAATAAATCTTAAAAGTGAAAGCAAAAGCCAAAAACATATATTTTGCAGGATGAGAGCAGGGAGGAAAAAGAACAAGAGTCCCCTTGAGTCAGGGTTCAGGGACTTTTAATCACAAAAGGAAAGGAATTTATTTTCTAGAGAGGTAGCCATTTCTTTGACTCGTATGGATGATTGGCATCCCTAGGTTATATAAAGTTTACTCACAATTCACATGCTATACTATGATTCTCTTTGTTAGAATCATGTGTATGAGATGTCAGCCCTTAAGTGGCTTCTCACTTCCTTGAAGTAACCTTGGAGATTCCCCTACTGTGTTCATTTTCCAAGTATGTTTGTAATGCTTTTCTCTTTGTTGTAGAGTATTTGTACATCGAAGAAGAGGGTCAAGAAGAGTCCAAAAGGTATTTGTTGGTTGCTAGGTCCTAGCATTAATGTTCTATGATTCATAGTCACATGTATCTAACATATTGTGTGTGTACATGTGTGCCCATATTTTTGTACAGCTGTGTGAGTGTATAATATAGCAGTCAAACTGTTTATAAGAAGGTTTTTGCATATCACTGGAGTCTACTCTAGTTCTCCATGGAAATCCCCATGGCTTGTAAGCAGTGCTGCATGTATGGGTCTCACAGGCTGAAGAGCTGCTGATGAAATTCAATTTATCAGTGCTCATATAGTACTATGTGGGTGGAAGCACTAGAGGAATGATGTTCTTTTAGAGTTGGAAAATGTTTCATCAGAAAGATTTCCTACAGATGTCACTGTCCTGGTGGCATTAACAACTCCTCTGTCAGCCATAAATATGTATGAATGAGCTTTGAAGACGGTAAAAGAAAAATTATGCTTATTTTTTTGCAACATTTTTAAAAGAACATTGCCTTTCAGTTGTGATATTGTATAAAAGGCTTTACTCTTTTATTTACAGTACTGTTAAAAACTTTAATTAAGGAAAACTTTAATTAAGACAGGAAAATGGTGTTAAAATGTTTTGATAGAGCTGTGATGTTTTATAAACAACAAAATATGTATGTCAATAAAAACATTACATTAAGCTTACTTCTCAGTTTTTTATTTTTAATTTAAAAACTATGAAGGAGAAATGAGAGAAAAAATGGAGTTTGTCAATATTTTAAGCATTTCAACTTGTTACATTATACTTCCATTTAACATTATAACTCAAAGAAAGTGTTTTTAAATGTATAATATTTTAATGTAATAGTTATCGTGTTGTATTATTCTAAATACTATATTACTTTAATATCAATGAACATCTGATTTAAAAATAACATCCAGGAGAGGGAGAGATGGCTCAGTAATAAAGAGCACCAGTCTTATAGAGGACTTGGTTCAATCCCAGAATCCATGTGGTGGCTTACAGGCACCTATAACTCCAGTTCCAAATACTCTGATGTTGTCTTCTGGTCTCTGCAGCTACCAGCCACAGACATACATAAGTAAAAAATAAAACAATATAAAAATTAAAATTTAAAAAGGTAACTTCAGGAGCTGGAGAAATGGCTTAGTGATTAAGAGCATGTACTGCTCTTGCCAATGACTGGAATTCAGTTCCCAGGAGCCATCTCAGCAGGCAAATCTGCCTGAAACTCAAGCACCAGGGTGTCTGATTCTTCTGGTCTCTGCAGGCACTGGCTTATATGTACACAAACCAATACCCACAGCTACAAACACAATACACACACATATAATTAAAAATAATGAAATATATTTTTTAAAAGATGGCTTAAGGAGTTTTTTATTCTATTACAATAATATATAATATCCATTCATTTTTATGAAACAAAAAATGTGGGTCTGAAGGACACTGTGAATGAAAATTCCTGAAAAGAAGCTGTGTCTGTGTCTGGCTGTGAACACAAAACTCCTTGAAGGAGCCTGTGTCTGCAGAGAATACGTGACCTACAGGAACTTTAGCAATGTAGAGAAATTGAAAGTTTGTAAGTTCAGATGCTAATTACTTTATACTGGGATAATTTTAGCCTTCTGGGACAGCCATTACTTGTCAAACTCTGTATCATAACTAAGATAATAATAAAACAAAACAAAACAAACAAACAAACAAAATAAAACCTTGGAAATCTCTCTGCTCCTCCAGAGACCATTCCAGGTCCCAGAACCTCAGGTAAGTGTCCTGACCACAGAAGATCACCACTCCCTCAGTGCCCACCCAGCCTACCTCCAAATCATTCTCCTCTTCACTATATCCCAGTCCACAACTCCCAAGACAACAACAACAAAAAGCATTGATTCTTTGAGAAAATCAACAAGTAAGGTAAACACTTATCTGAACCAACTAAAAGACAGAGAGACTATAAAAATTAACAAAATTAGAAATGAAAGGAGGGGATATAACAACAGACATGGAGGAAATCCAAAGAATAATTAGGTCATACTTTAAAAACCTGTACTGTATAAAATTTGAGAATCTAAAATAAATGGATAATTTTCTCAATAGATATCACTTACCAACATTAAATCAATATCAGATAAACAGTTTAAATAGACCCATAGCCCCTGAGGAAATAGACGCAGTCATTAAAAACCTCCCAACCAGTAAATAAATAAATAAGCCAAGAACCAGAAAGTTTTAGTGCAAAGTTCTACTGGACTTTCAATGAAGAGCTTATACCAATACTTCTCAAAATATTCCAAAAAATAGAAACAGAGGAACATTATCAAATTCATTCTTAGAGATTACTGTGATGCTGATGCCCAAACCACATAACGTTTCAACCAAGAAAGAAAATTACAGGCCAATTCTCATGAACATAGATAAAAAATACTTAATAAGATACAAACAGAATCCAAAACCATATAAAAAAGATCAAAGTAGGCTTCATCCCGGAGATACAGGGATGATTCAGAATATGAAAATTAGTCAATATAATCCATCACATAAACAAACTGAAAGAAAAAACCTATATGATCATCTCATTAGATGCTGAAAAAGCTTCTAAAAAAATCCAATAACCTCTCATAACAAAAGTCTTGTAGAGATTAGAGATAAAATGAATGTACCTAAACATTATAGATGCAATTTACAGCATGCCTATAGCCAATATCAAATTAAATGGAGAAAAACTCAAAGCAATTTCACTAAAATCAGAAATAAGACAAAATAATCCAATCTCTATATATGTATTCAATATAGTACTTGAAGATATAGCTAGAGCAATAAGACAACTAAAGCAGATATAATTTGGAAAGGAAGAATTCCAAGTATCTTTATTTGCAGGTGATATGATAGTATACCTAAGGGACCCCAAAAATTCAGGCAGGAAACTCCTACAGCTGATAAACACCTTTAATGGAGTAGGTGGATATAAGAAAGAGAGAGAGAGAGAGAGAGAGAGAGAGAGAGAGAGAGAGAGAGAGAAAGAAAGAAAGAAAGAAAGAAAGAAAGAAAGAAAGAAAGAAAGAAAGAAAGAAAGAAAGAAAGAAAGAAAGAAAGAAAGAATCAGTACCTTTCCATACATAAATGACAAATGGTCTGAGAAAGAAATCAGGGAAATAACACCCTTCAAAATAGCCTGGGATAATATATAATGCCTTGAGGTAACTCTAAGAAAATATGTGAAAGACTTGTATAAAACAAACAAACAAACAAACCAAAAAAACCTTCCCACAGCCAAACACTATGTGGAGCCAGGGAAATCCCACAGAAGAAGGGAAGGAAGAACAGTAGGAGCCAGAGGGGTCGAGGAGACCAGGAAAATATGGCCCACAGAATGAACTAAGCAGGGCTCCTAGGAGCTAACAGAGACTGAAGCAACAATCATGGACCATGTATGGTTCTGAGCTCCTTTGCATATACCTTATGATTGTGTAGCTTGCTGTTCTTGTGGGATTCCTAACAGTGGACGCAAGAGTCTGTGACTCTTTTGCCTTATCATGAGATTTTTCCTCGTTTTTGGTTGCTTCCTTTAGCCTTGATGTGAGAATTTGTGCCTAGTCTTATTGGTTGATAACCCTGGGACGACTGCTCTTTGAAGGAAAACATAGAAGGAATGAATTGGGGGGGTAGGGGAGGTGGAAGGAGGAACTTGGGGAGTAAAGTGAGAAGAAACTATGGTCAGGATATAATAAATAATAGGATAACAATAAATAAATATATAAATGAGGCCTCTTAGAAGCTGTTAACTGTGTAGAACACTAGTTTCCATCAATCCAAGAGCAAAGAATGTCACAATATAGAACTTTAGAAGCTCTTTCCCAATCCTATCTCAATGTATCTGCCTTTCTGGTATAAACATTAGTGTATTCTAAACTTGTTCTGATTTATCATTTTCTTTGTTCTGTAAAGTTTAAAAAAATAAAACTTCTCAAAACTGCTTACATGTTGGAACATGGAAATTTAGACAAGCTAAATTTGTGTTCCCAGGCCATGGTCATTCAAGATGAAAGTTGTGATTTTTATGTTGACAATATAAATCAATGAAAAAATGTGTCACAGAGGCTACCAAACTTCTCAAACTTCTACACAGAGAAGGAAAACTAGTAAGAAAAAATAAAAGATTAAAATAAACAGTTCAGGACATATGACAAACTAAATTTGTGAAAAAATCTTACTAAATATAGAATACTCAAGGAAAACTGTTCAGAACGTTAGGCAGTAACCTACAGTATGGAAGCTAGCACACATGGCTAGCTTTCCACTAGGATGAGAGAGAAGCACTCTGGGCTTCATCAACCACATTCATACCCAGTCTCTGCAGCAACTGTTTTCTCTGCTATCCAAGCAACCCATGAGTAAAGAATCCACTTGTTCTGATTAAGTTTGCTTGATAACAATGAAACTTGAATTTATTACCATTTTCTATGTGTTCATTTGTACACATGTGAGTATGTGATGTGTGGCCATACACATGTGTTACTATGTGCACATGAATACTTGTAATCCTAAGGATGGTGGGAATTTTCTCTCTGCCTTCATTTGATTTTTACAGAAACTATCATTGAAATCCTTACCATGGCTTACCTGAGCTGTAGTGTTTAGTTTGAAATGCTTTTCTGACATAACTACTTTGACTTCTTTTACTGGAATGTTGATGTCCCTTTGGCATCTTTTTAAATTTTGAATCTACATAAAGTAAACGTAAAACAAAGCCAATGCATACCAACTTCTATTTTATAGGGTACAAAACAAGATACTGGTGAAATGGACACTTGATCTCTGGAGACTACAAGGGTGGAAGAAATTGCATGTGTCCAAGGCTCATAAAGAGAGGAAAGACATTGAGAAGACAAGAGCAGGCAGAAGCTGGATTAGAACCAGTTGATTAAGGAAGGCAGTCACACTCACTTTTGGCTACAGGGCTCTCTCTGCTCTGGACTCTTTTGAATGCCTCTGGCTGTTCTATCTCTCATGTACAATTAAAAAAATAACTTGCCCTAAACGATGCTATGAAACAGTTAAATCATTAGTTTGTACAGAGGTGTTGCATTAACTTGCACATGGAAGAGGCAAAAAAAAAAAAAAAAAAATCCTATTCACCTAAAATTGGCACCAACAATAGACCCAAGTATGATTTCACCCAAATTCCCCTTGGTGAGACCATTGAGTTGATTGGGCTTACAAGAACAAGAACATTCCCAAAGCAGCAACTTTATCTCCACAAAGTTCTTCCTCATCATGGATGGTGAAATCATGGAAGTTGAATCATGGATTCAATTCAACTTCCTCATGTTTTCTCTCTCTCTCCTCTCTCCTCTCTCCTCTCTTCTCTCTTCTCTCTCTCTCTCTCTCTCTCTCTCTCTCTCTCTCTCTCTCTCTCTCTCTGTGTGTGTGTGTGTGTGTGTGTGTGTGTGTTGTGCAAGCTGTGCATATTGGGTCGTTCCTCTATCACTCTCTACTTACTTTTATTTTTTTAAAACAGTGTGTCTCTAAACTTAACATTCAGTGATTGGCCAGGCTGGATGGTCAATAAATCCTGGGGATCCTCCTGACTCTGCCTCATGGCACTGGGATCCTCAGTGTCTGCTCAGCCTTTTCCTAGGCTAGGCATCCAAACTCGAGTTGCTAGGCTTTTGCAGCAAGCACTCAGTAGGTGGAGTCATCTACCCAACCTTCTCTAGTCATCTTATATCCTGAATTTTCAAATGCATATTAATGAGAAGGAATGAGCTAGAGCTTGTATGTCTCCTGAGCATATAGATAGGAAGGACAAGTGAGCTTGCACAACAAGTGCTCAGCATGTTGGAGAAGTTCCGATTAGAAAAGGAAACCCATGAATGACAACAGTGTCTAAATGACAGTAACAGAAATCAAGCCTTTAAGAAGGAAAACAGATTCATTCCCATCCTCAAGTTAAGGGCCCAGGTACTCATTGTCTGAGCTCTATGCCTCGTTCCCCCGGGAAACAGTCTGCAAATATATCCAGCCCAGAGTTTGGAACAGAATCTAAACTGGAACAACAAACAATTCCAGGAGCAGAGTGAAAATTTAAGTTTTTTTGTTTGTTTGTTTGTTTGTCTGTTTTATCAATCATTGAACTAATTCCAACTGGTCATTCAGCCAACAAGGCTTTGTTCTTTTAACAACAAAGCAGGAACTGGGGAAAGCTTTTTTTTCTTTTTTTTTAATTCTCACAGCAATGAACAATTCAAGGCTTGATATGGAGTCCTGGCCCCGTCATCTGTTCACTATGGAAATGAACAGTCCCTGGTTTTCTGAAGTACTATTTCTGCAGCAGCCTTCCTGCCACTGTCTGGCTTTTTGAAAATCAACAACTGGCAGTCCTATGTCAAAAGAAAGTAGCATCCTATGGGAGTTGGATAAGAATGCCCAAAGGGAAGCATCTTACTGGGGCTACTTTTTCTTCTAAAGCCACGTGCTTGCATTTACAAAGTAGGAGAGGTTGGGCGTTTATCTCAGGTTTTGTGGAGTTTCCCTGTGGTCAAGTGCTTAGAGAAAGCTCCACTCAGCACCTCTACATTTTTACTGTTTGTTTCTAGTTTGGTTCCTCCCTGGTACTTAGACTGTCCCCAACTTGTCCTCACATTTTCCCCACTTGGACCCCAGAGAATGAACACACAATCAACCACCATTAGTTTACAGCAAAGCACATGTGTCATTCTGTACTCTTTTGTGGACCTTAAAGAGACAGCCCTAACTGCTAACTCCAATAAGATCTTCCAAGAAAAAGGAACAGTCAAAAGAGAAAAGTTCCAGCTTATCTACGTTCACAAACTCTGCTGACCCAAATGCCCACATGTGCAAATTCTCACCTTTTAAAATGGAGAAGAGATGCAAACTTCCTCATATTAGAAAAGCTCTATTTCTATTTGTAGACTTTGATGTTTGTGAAAGATCACTTACTATATACACAGCCTATTGATTTTTTGTTTTGTTTTGTTTGTTTTATTTTTTGTTTTTTCAGGAAAGAATGGAGAATATAAGATGCCATTGCATTAGAAAGTGGTTGATTAATTTGATGCCTATTATTTTCATGAAGTTGGGGTTGTTTTATTCATAGTGCTTTCCTTGAAGCTTTGATAGACAGATACCTACTCTACAGCTAGATGCTCATGAAGGTATATAGGGTAGCTCAAGAAGCCTGAAACTGGCCCTGCAACACCAGCTGTAAATGAAACTTGGTGGAATTCAGATTCTGGGTCCCCTCCATATGTGCTGACTGAAAAGTGCTGCTGACCTGACAGCCAGGGGTCTACAGTGTGTGTGTGTGTGTGTGTGTGTGTGTGTGTGTGTGTGTGTGTGTGTGTGTATAAAAAGATGGATGTCAGATGTCTTGTTCCTCAAGTGCACTGTGTCTTATGTTTTGAGACAGGAACTCTCACTGAGGCTGGAGCTCATTGATTTGGATATACTAGCCGGACAATGAGTTTCCAGGATCCTCTTGTCTCTGACTTCCCAACACCAGGGTTATAGGCATGCACTCCACATCTGCCTTCCTAATACAGGTCCTGAGAATGGAACTTGGGTCTTCACGCTTGTCAAACAATCACTTTACTGACTGAGACATCTCCCATACCCTAGACATCTGTATTTGAACAAACATTCCAATTGAGATTGACTATTTCTCTGATACCAGAGATACTAGGCTGCTCAGAAGAAAAGGTAACAAGATTGAAAGGGTGTGTCAAAGAGCTAAGCTGAATTTTGAGATGCATTCATCCATACTTCTCTGTGGTAACAGCACTTCTGGAATATTCTTCCTAGTTCTAGTGCCTGAGTCTAGTCTGGCTTAGCTGTACAGTGATTGGGCTCCCATAACCCTTATTATGTTAACTATTCTAGATCTTAACCCTAAATATATGGACTCTTTGTATGCATGTCTGTCTTCCATAAAATGAAATCCTGACAATGCCATTAGTGTTGATAGTCTCATCACTAGTACAACCGACAGAGAAGAGTTGATTTAAAGAATGAAAGGGAACTGGATGAAAATGAGTTAGCAATTTCTCCCCTTTTCAATATCAATGACCTAAATTGCATTTCTTAGTTTAAGTTTTAGCAGTATGAATACAAATGAGGGAAAAAAGAGGCTTGCCTTTTGTGGGGGTCTCCCATGGAAAATACAAAAATTTGACAAAAATATAATCTTAAATTGAGACTTTTTTATAGAGACAAAAAAGCCATTGACAAACTCAGTAGGTGCAACACTTGCCATGCAAGTGTAAGGGTCTGAGTTCAGTGTCCAGCAGCCAGGTGAGAAACCAACTGGCCAGAGTTTCAGCCACACTTACATGTAGCTACCAGGCAGCAGTTGAAAGGCAGAGGGATGCAGATCTTTGTGAATTTGAGTCCAACACTAATTTATACAGCAAGGTCCAGGAGAGCCAGGGCTGTATACAGATACCCTATCTCAAAAAACAGGAAGAAAGAAAGAGGGGAGAAAGAAAGGTAGAGGAGAGAGAGAAAAAAGGAGGGAGAGAGAAAGGAAGGAAGGAAGGAGGGAGGAAGGAAAGAAGACAGGCAGGTAAGCAGGAAAGGAGGAAGGAGGGAAGGAAGGAAAGGAGGAAGGAAGGAAGGAAGGAAGGAAGGAAGGAAGGAAGGAAGGAAGGAAGGAAGGAAGGAAGAAAGGAAGGAAGGAAGGAAAAAGAGGAAGGGAAAAGAAAAGTCAAACTCCCTTCTGATTCCTACCAAGAAGGAACCAGGGACACTTTCAACTCCTAACCAACTGCTGCTCACATGAGCAGTTTCCACTCTTGGCTGCCTGATCCTTATCTCTTTAGTGCAGTCATGTCTCTTTGAGCCTGTGCCCTCTGTTACAAGCAGCCTCTGGTTCCTTGGAAAATTCACATCTGAGTCTTGATCCACAAAATGAACAATCCACTTCCCTCACTGTCTTTACTGTATCAGTCTCTAACTCTGTCCAGGGAACAACAGCCACTGCTTAAGAGATGCTTTCATTGACAGCTGCTTTACCCTTGCCATGTGCCTCTTCTGATCAGTGTTTCCTTTGTTTGCAGTAATACAATGGCAACCTTTAAAACCAACTTATAGGTACATAATAAGTATTCTTTGCCTATCGCTTTATGGTTTTAAAGATGTCCTAAAACACTGACTGGTAACCTGAGGAAGCCTAATGAACCTAACATGCATCTAATTCAGTCAGTCTCTGTAGAGTGTGTATGGAGATGAATAAGGGTTAGCCAAAGACAGCATGTTGCATTTATTGAGTTATTCAATGGTGATGAAACCTATCATGTAGACTGTCATTTGCCATCCCTAGTATCCATGGCATGCATCACTAATTGATCAGGGAGCTTTCAGTGCTGGCCAGATGCAGGCTTCTGTACAATATAGCACACAGACAGTGACCACCCCTCTATTAATAGTGTTATGCATAGTGAAATCCATCTGACATCCCTGTCTCACCCTGAGGTTTTAAAAATGAAGAGTGCATAGAAATTAGCAGGGGCCTCTGGACAGAGGAGGAAGGCCAAAGAGAATGGTGGCAAAGGGGTCCCCCATGTGGCCATAGTATAAATGATCTCTTACTTCAGCTACTATAATATCAGCCCTGGTTTTGATTATCACACCAATGCAAGAGAAGGTGGGGATTTATTGTGACATTTTCCCAGGGCTCTTAGTCTGTGGTGCTCTGACCTTTAGGTGTTTCATCATCTGATGGGTTTAACAGATGTCTCTGCTTAGCCTCTACCCAGACCCCTTAGTTTGCTCAGTTTAATAGAAATCCCATAGGAACTGAGTTATTGTCTTTCTCTGCAAAGTTTCCAGGTTACTTAAAGGGTGGTTAGGGAGTTAAGCAAGTATCAGTGTATTGTGTTGCTCAAAAATGTCACTGCTAAGGAACAGCCCCATCCAGCTTCTTCTAGTACTCTTACGGAGAAGATATGGACACACATAAATACTTAGGAAGCTTTCACAAAGATGAATAGCCTAAAATGAAAGATGGATAAATAGTAGATAGATAAATAGACATAGATGATAGATAGATAGATAGATAGATAGATAGATAGATAGATAGATAGATAGATATAGACAGCAGGCAGACACACAGATAGATAGATGTAGTGATATTTGTGTTCTAATAAATAAAACTTATCTGGGGATCACAGAATAGAGCCAGTCACTGGATTAGACATAGAGGCCAGGCAGATACACCCTTAATCCTATTACTCAGGAGATGGATCTCTGTGAGTTCAAGGACACACTAGGAACAGAGCCAGGCAGTAGTGGCACACACCTTTAATCCCAACACTTAAGATCACAGGCAGGACACACATCTTTAATGCCAGAAAGTGATGGCAGGAAGGCAAAAGGTATGTAAGGTGTGAGGACCAGGAACTAGAGGCTTTTTAGCAGGGGTTCAGTGGAGACACTTTCAGGTGAGGACTCAGCAGCTTTCCGTCCGAGGAAACAAGATCAGGAAAAGAGTTGGCAAGGTGAGGTAGCTGTGACTTGTTCTGTTTCTCTGATCTTTCAGCATTCACCCCAATATCTGGATCCAGGTATTTTATTAATAAGACCATCTAACAATTTGTGTTACAAATAGGTAGATAGATAGATAGATAGATAGATAGATAGATGATAGATAAATAGATAGATACATACACATACATATGTAGATTCATAGATAGATATATACATACATACATATGTAGATTCATAGATACATACATACACACATACATACATATATACATACATACATACATACACACACACACATACATACATACATACATACATACATACATACACACATACATAGGTAAGTAGATGATATTGAAGGTTGATATCACCAAGTCCCATATTCCTCCCTGGGCTAAGCACAGGAGAGACTAGCCTGTGGTGATCATGCTGATTTCATACCATACCTGTCACATGCAAACTTGTGCTCTTGTGACCTACCCCATACTTGGTGGGTCTTTGTTTGACATAGCTGTCTTTGAATCATTTCTGCTTCTGGACGTAACCTCCCACCATAACCCAATAGATCTCCTTGGTTGACCATGGGGGTGGTATCTGTACTTTGGTCAATTGCTGGTCAACTATATTGAGCAAGAAGAATTAAAAAAAAAAATGCCTCACCAGGAACAGGGTCATACAATGGGCACACTGGAAGCCACAGGGCCCTGAGTCCCTCGGGTCTCTATGACTACTTATGGGTTCTGTGATTTGCAGGCTCTTGGCCTGCTTGCTCTTTCCTTCCAGCATGTGTAAGGGGCTTTACAGGAGGAAAGCCTTCTCAGGCCCAGGGGATCGTGTCTAGCAGCCTGTACCACTCCTAAGTCACTTTGCCTGGCCGAAATGCTCAGGGCCTGTGAGAGGACTCAGATGTCTAAACCAGCACACACATGTTCTGAATGGCCTGGGAGGAAAAGGGCAGGTACTCCACAGGAGGAGCACAGCTTACCCTGAGCACTGAGAATGGCCTTTTAGAGAAGGAGAATACCTATAGTCTCACAGGAGCAGGAAAGTGGGCAGTGTCATCTGAGAAACCCACACTTCCCACACAGAGACCCAAAGACAGTTTTGCTTTAGTATGAGAGATGGATGCCAGAGGAGAGTTGCTGCGTTAGACTCTCAACAGGATAGTGCAGTTCTTTGTCTCAACATGTGAAAGTAGGAAGAATTTAATACTTTATAGAAAATGCCCCCAGAAGTCAGGTCAGCTCCAATGCTTACAGTGACAATGAGCAGGAAAAGGCATTTTTTAACATAATGTCATTTGATAATTGCCTCTGCTCATGTATGTATATATATATATATATATATATATATATATATATATATATATATATATATATATATATATATATAAAAGGGTTCATGGACCACAGAGCTCAGCTGTGTTCTGCAGTTATATTTACTGAAGCTGGCATTGCTGGCTACAAGATCTGAGCATATGGGGAATTTTAAGCGTTATAGAATGTTTCTTGTAGATGGTAAAGGTCTAGTATTAGTTACTTTTCCTGCTGCTGTGATGAACTACACTAAAAAATAAAATAACATAAAATCTTAAGGAAGGAAGGAAATGTTTATTCTGGCTCATAGCTTGAGGCCCTGTCCATAATGGTGGAGAATTCATGGCTTCAGGAGAGAGAGGGACCTCTTCATGTGGTCATATTGTTTCTGCAGTCAGGAGTCAGAGAGAGATGACAGCTGGTCTTCAATGCCTTTCTCTTTTCATGTTATCAAGGACACCAGCCCAGGGAATGGTACCACCCACAGAGTACATATCATTCAATTTCAGTTATTATCAACATAGCTCCCAGAGACATGCCCACAGGCCCATCTCCCAGGTGAGTCTAGATCTCATCAAGTTGGGAATTAAGGATCAACCATCATAACTGTATTCTAGTTCAAGCCATTGTGGCTTAAGCACAGAGAAAAGTAGGCATTAAACCCACTTGAGGCAAGGTAGCCTGTGATGTGTTAACCTTCCACTAAAGCATAACCTCAACCTAACCAAGTCACAAAGACCATGCTGGTTCTCTTCCCACCACACCATTTCTCTTTCTGTCACATACTCTCTCTCAATCTATGTCTGTCTCTATCTCTCTATGTTTGTTTGTTTAAGTGTGTGTTTGTGTGTGCGAATGTGTGCATATGTATGCATGTTGCACATGTAAAAGCCAGAAGTTGGCACTGGGTGTTTTTCTCAGTTGTTCCTCACATTATTTTTGTTAGTATTTAATTCATTTGACATCCCAACTGCAGCCTCCCCTCCCTCATCTTCTCCCACTCTCTCCACCACCTCCCCTCTGCCTTCCAATCCCTCCTCCTCCATATTTGCATAGAAAGGGGCAGACCTTCCATGGGCATTAGCAAAGTATAACTTATCAAACTGCCCTAAAATCAAGCCTCTTCCACTGTGTTCAGGCTATGCAAGGCAATCCAGAGTGTGGAATAGGTTTCCAAGAGCCATCCAAAGCATCAGGGACAGACCCTGCTCCCATTTCCAGGAGGCCCACAAATAGACCAAGCTACACAACCATCTCATATGTGCAGAGGGCCTAGGTTGGTCCCATGCAGGCCCCATGGTTGTTGGTTCAGACTTTGTGAGTTCCTATGAGCCCAGCTATCAATTTCTATGGGATTTACTGTGATGTCACTGATCCCCCATGCCCCTGCAATTTCTCCTCCCTCTCCTTAGCAGGACTCCCTGAGCTGTGCTCTGAGCTTTGGTTTTACCTTGGGTCTCTGAATCTGCCTCCATCAGTCACTGGACGAAGCTCTCAGGTGAAAACAGGGGTAGTCACCAATCACAGGGGATGTCAGTTCAGCCTATGTATCCACTGCTACCAGAAGTGTTAGCAGAGGCCATCCTTGTAGGCTCATGGGAGAACATCATCTTTCTCTGAACCTGCAGCCCAACAAAGTGACTAGAATGGCTAGTCAGTGAGCACATAGGATACTTCTGTCACCCGACACCCATCCTCCAACCCAGTTCTGGGATCACAGGCACATGATAATAAGACAATTTTTATTTTATACAGGTTGTGGGAATTGAACTCATGTCCTTGTGCTTCAATGGCAAGCACTTTACTTGAGGGAATTCAGACCCAAATCACTTTCTTTTAGAAACCTATTCTTCACCCTTATGTCTCTTGAGGCATTTATCAAAATGCTTTATTTAACCAAACATACATATATACCCACCAAAAGTCCCTTACAACATCAAAGGTTCATATATATTGCAATCTTTTTTTATTTTTTATTTGTGTATATATGTATGTGTATGCGGTTATACTTGTATGCATGTTCAAGTGTGTACCCCTATGCATGCAGAGACAAGAGGAAGTCTTGGAGTATCCTGATTTATTACTTTTCATCTTATTTCCCTGAGACAGGATCTCTCACTGAACTAGGAGCTAGTCTAATAGCCAGAATGCCCTAACCATCTTCCTACTCCAGCCCCACAGCTACTCTATTTTCACATGGGTGCTGGGCATCCAAACCGAGTCGTGCTTGCAGGACAGATGCTTTTACCCACTGAACATTCTCCCCAGCCTTTCACTGGGTTAATGCTTATTTGTCTCTCTGGGTTGGACACCAAGTGAGACTTATGAATTGACAGTTGATACAAGATGATGTCTACTACACAAACCCTTAGATCTCTAATTCTTTTTCTGTTGTTCAAAACTCAGCATAGATGCAATACATAGGATGAGGGTGAGGAGGAAGGAAGAAGTGGATCCTGATAAAGGCAGCAGGAGAAAAATGGGGGAGTCCATGCTGGTCAGAAATGTAGAGTAGAGCTGTCTTCATTCTGAAGCTTGTACATGGGAACCAGATGCCCAACGAGCTGGTACAGAATTTTCTTTTGAAAGGTTAGAGTAGGATGTGGGTCCTCCATTGAGGCCAACTTATCATCATCTTGCAGAGCTATTGGTTCAAAATACAAGAAAATGTTTTCTCGAAAGTTTGGAATAGTGAATTCTATGGAGTGTTTTTAGAGATAACAGCTGTCCCTTATTATACTCACCTTAATTTGGAAACACAATATTACTCTCTGTCACCATTATAGCTTGGTTTAGACATGAAATCATATTCCCTAAAGAAACATGAGCATGGGGCTAGGAAAGTAGTTAAATTGGTAAAGTGACTACCTAACATGGAAAAAGTCTAGGATTCAGTCTCCAGCAACATATAAACTAGGTGTGGTGGCAGTAGGTGGATTCAGAAGAATCAGAAGCTACAGAGTGAGTTCAAGACTAATTGGAATGAGACCCTGTTCACAAAAAGGAAGGGGGAAAAGATGAAGAGATGATGGGGGAGAGAGTGAGGGAGAAAGAGAGAGAGAGAGAGAGAGAGAGAGAGAGAGAGAGAGAGAGAGAGAGAGAGAGAGAAATTGGAGCTTTCATGACACTTGCTAGTTCCAGGTCTTTGAGGAACTGTCCAAGCAATTGCTCCAAGCTTTTCTTTCTGATGGTGGGACCCCATAAAGGCCACATCCCAGAATAAAATGCAGTCATCAGCTACAAAGTCCTGAGTTTCTAGGTCACTGAATGGAGTAGATACACCTATTAAACATACACAGCCACTCAGAATGACTTTTAGGGCTTCTATTATGCTCAGGAACTCATGCATGATGCCAGTTTCTTTTCACAGGGACCTTATTGTGCCATGATATTTGGTGGTCCCTCATATGTACATTTGGGCCTCCTCTGCTTTGCTTTTTGCCCTGAGAGACAGGCCATGCAGTTCTTCTCAAGGAAAGGTTGTCCTCTGGTTCTGAGTACTGTGAGAAAATAAGACAGGTTAGTATGTGAGATGAACAGTTAGAGAGGAGAGGGAAAAAATACTTACCCAAATATTCCTCCTTGGTAGTGTTCATCACAAATACTCTGACAAAGGCACATCTGTCACCAGTATCAACTTTTCCTTTCTCTTTTGGATGTGAATTATAAGCGCTTTTCACTGCATGCCTTTAATCCCAGCACTCACAGAGCAGAGCCAGGAGGATCTCTGTGAGTTGGAGGCCAGCCTGGTCTACAGAGCAATATCCAGGACAGGCACCAAAACTACACAGAGAAACCCTGTCTTGAAAAACAACAACAAAAAAATTCTTTGTGGTTAAAACCATGTTGGTCATATCCTGTATTTGTTATTGTGATCAAACAATCAATTAATTAAGTGTGTGTGTGTGTGTGTGTGTGTGTGTGTGTGTGTGTGTCCGTCCGTCCAGATCAGACAGACAACAACTTGCAGAAGAAATTTGTCTCCTTCCACCATGAAGAATCCTGGGCTGGAACTTGAGTCTTGGCAGTAAGTACATTTATCATTGAACTATTTTTCTGCCCATCATCTATTCTGTTTGAGGCCTCCCTCAAAAAGCAAGTAATATAACTGAATTCCCAGACAACTCCTTTAAATTTCAAACTCTTTAGCCAACTTCCAAGAAACAGAATAAGAATATTTTACAACTGTTCCTATCTTCACCACAGACAATATGGAAGTAAAGTTCCATGGAAGGGAATGTCTTTCTCAAAGACTCAGCTTGTCTACAGAACAAGTACTCTGACGGAGAAAGAGGGTGTCAAGAGGCCCAGCTGGAAAGAAGAATAATGAGTTTGGGAAAATGGGGAGATGGCTCAGCCAGTAAACTGCACAGAATATAAGCATAAGGGCTTGAGTTTGAACCCAGAATTCTAAGGTAGGTATGGGGGACACACATGTAAACCATTTTCAAGGAGGTGTAGATGAGTAGATCTGGATTCATAGGGCTCATTGGCCACCCAGCCCTACTGAATTGGCAAGATCCTGTCTACTGAGAAACCCTGTTTTAAAGAGAAATGAGCATCACTCAAGGAACAGCACCTGGGGCTGCTCTCTGTCTTCCACATGTACACACACACACACACACACACACACACACACACACACACACACACAAGCACATACCAAAAATAGTAAAATAGTGTGGGAACCACCAATCTCATAGATCCTTTCCCACTGCCCAGGAGAATCATCCATTAAAATGTGCCTTGAATTTTTTCCATAGACAGGAACTGGAAAAGGTGTATTCTCATTCAAGACACTTGAATCTGAGCATTCTGTTCTGAGCCTTGTTTAACCTCAACAATACCCATACTTGAGAAGACTTCTCTTTCACATTTGAGGGACTAGACACATGCGTATTCTCATGATAGCAAACCTCACAGGCTAGATTTAGCTTGCTTTGGGAAAAATTTCTGATCTCCAGAAGGGATTTGCCTTAGCCAGGAGAGAAAGGGATTGGGGATTCTGGATCCTAGCTCATAGCTCTGAAAAGAGGCAAAGGACTTCCTCTAGTTCCCATAGTAGCTGGCTTGTTTTCCCCTCTGTCCGTCATTAGCCTCTGTGTCAGTGTCAGATCCTGATCCCTGCAAGCCCTAACAAGCCAGAACTGGTCCATTGTCTGTAAACAATGTATAGTAAAAAGCAAAGAAAAGAAACTTACTCAGTGTGGTCACATTGAGAAGAGGATCTAAGAGGTTGAATTCCACAACCTCTCATCCAACTCTGAGGTCCTGATTCGAGGGTGAGGTTTAAAAAGAAGGTAAAGTGTATGCATAGCTAAGAAGTCCTGGTCAAAAAGTGGTCCTGCCCATCAGTGACCCATTATTGTCTGACAACATGGTCTGACAGGATTTCAGTCTCTCCTACAAGGTGGTCTGACATGTCAGAAGTGTTAAACCTCTCTCCATGTAACAAATATAACCTTTGTCCAATCCTGAGGTTCAGCCATTTCCTTCTATAAGCATGGAATCTTGGAGGAAATTCCAATTTCTTGGGGTCTGTTGTTTCAATAATCTGCTGGCAAAGAGAGGGTCACAAATGTGTCTATGGAATGGCTGCAATCCTGCACGGCAGGTTACATGTATAGATCTCAGAGGCTCTAGAGAAAGTATAATGAAGCTCCTTAGAGAGGATGACACCAAAATTCCAGCTTCCTGTAGCTCTGATATAGAAGAAACTCCAAATAATAGTATTAATGTTATGGAGGACTTGCTAATAGATCTGCTTAGGTGACATTAAGTCACACAAGTAGGTTTTAGCTAAGGAAGTGATGATTTCAAAATATCCCAGAGATAAGTAATCCGCTAGCCAAGTCTCTTAGAGACCACCAGAATTTAGGATGCTAGGATATAAGTGTTTGTTCACCAAGATTTCCAGCTATTAGACCACAACTAAGTCCTGGACAGTCATAACATCCCTATTTATCTTCTTGAGGAAAGCATAATTTTGCCAGGCAGGAAAGATGATCCTGAGTAACAACTACTTGAAAACAATAACAGCAACAACAAAAGCAATCAGCACTGGTGTCCTTGAAATAACCCTGGCAATGTCTGTGCTGTTTAATTCTCCCATCAGCCTCAGTGGCCAGACTTGCAGTCTCATGACTCTGTTTAATTTTTCAAAGTATAACCTGGAGCTGGGACCTGAAAGAGTTTAAGGATGACATCATGTGAGGACTGCTTGAACTATGCCTGTACATAAGCTAGCACAATCTTCTATTCAAGGCCGGCTCCTCTTTTCGGCATTAGGCAGAGCTGGAGACTATGAAAGTGCTGTTATTAGAGAACTTTATCCTTTACTAATGTCCAAGTGCACTGAGTCATTTCTCACTGTGGAGGCATTATCACAATGTCTCTAACATTTCCAGTCGCTCTCTGCTGATGTCTTCTCAACACCAGCCTGACTTGGAGAAGGCTTTGCAGGCTGTTTGATGGTAGATCCAGTCACACCTGAAACTGGAGCCTCAGCAGCTTCTCGGGGCTGCGCAGGCCACCAGCGTTCCCGGACACTTGCACAGCTGCCACAGCCTCCGGGGGCAGGCACTCCACTGTCGCCACCTCGGTCCTCACATTCTAAGTTTGAATTTTTAGGATTTGGAGCTGGAATGGCACATCAGAGTTTAAGATCACTTGCTGCCCTTGCAGAGGCCCTGGGTCCAGTGCTCACTTCAGGTGGTTCTCGCCAGTTCTGTACATTAGCGCTTTATTTCCACCTGCTCCCCTCCCTAGATGCTCTGAAGTCCCTGTTTCTTTCACTAGTTGACTTTGGGGCAGCACTCCAGGCAGTGGGACTAACCATTGCCATCCTGAATGACTGGACCTGTAAGTAAAACTTTCTCTTGGCATCCTTCTGCCTTGCTTGCTCTACACTCCTTGGTTTCACAGTGACATTCCTTTTTTCAGCCCTGTTATGGTGCCCCTCCATCCCTAACTTTTCAAACTATGGGCTCCATTCTTATCTCTCCTGTGAAACTATGCTCAAGGGAGCTGGATGCCTCTCCTAAAGAGAAATTACCAGCTCTTAAAGGCAGCCAACTCCACTTACTCACCCAAGTACTGGGTCCTTCTGTTCACTAGGCTCCAGGGCTCCTGGGCTGCCCTTCTTATTGCTATGGATTCACACCTCTCTCAAGCTACAGCCTTGCACAATGGCTGACCCCTTCCCCCATCCCACATCTATAACAGACCCCCCCAAAATGCTCTGCTTTTTCGGGTCTCTTGTAATCCCCTATTCTTTGCACAATCCCAAATGCTGAGCTATTGCTGTCCTCCAACTTTTCAACTTATTTTCATCCTTCCCACTCTGATCCAAATACCCTCAGCCATTTTAGACAATATGGGACCCCCCCCCAATACAAGAGCTCTGTCTGTAGAGACTCACCTCCTTTCAGTCTCTCTTTTCTCTCTCCCACTTTCACTCTCGCCACCCCTACCTCCACCTACTGGATAGTCTCCTTTTCAATCTGTGACCAAATCACCCCTTTTCAGCTCCCTCACAATTCTTTTCAGAAGATTCTCTAGGACAACTTGATACGAATACCACAATCTACCACGGCTAATCAAGTTAATGCTGTTCTTTTGTTGTATGAAATCCATCCAACCTATACTCCCCAGATCCTGGGGACAAAGCCTAACCTCTCCTCCCTTCTGCAGGAAGTAGCCAATAAGAGGATGCATTTTCCCTTTCTTTTTAACTGTTCTCAGCATCTGGACTAAAGAGTTAGTTACCTAAATGCCTCAGGCGGACTGCGTAGCTCTGGACAGGAAGGTTGACTTGACTGACAACGCCTTTGGAACCTTTGCTCAGGAGATGCACATATCAAACCCACTGTTTTCTACTAGGTGATAAAAAATGGGGAAATGGGCCTGCAGATGGAATATTCCACCCCCCAGCTCCCCCTTTTTCATCCTATAAATCCCCCAAGCCCCAAGGCAACATGCGCAGAGTTTCACTTCTATGGAGAGAGAGCAGTCCTTCAGCCATTCTGATTAAAGAACAATTCTGCCCATCTTCTTCTGTTACTTCCACACTGTCTCCATCAATTCCCATCTAACACTTTGCACTAATAAGGCACAAAACAAGAGTAAGTGCTACAGTGAGTTGTCAAAAATATCATCTGCTAATTAAGTCACCTAGAGTCAGCCACATTCTCACAACCTTATTAACAATGAGATAAGTATGTAGGAATTTCCCTATATAACCAGCATGCCTGGAAGGAATGAGGTCTCATTCAATCTAGGTATCCGGATTGTCAACACAATTATTCTGCATTAATGTTAATTGTCCACACTTGACAGAATCTGGGGTCATTTGGGAGATGGGCCACTGGCTATCCCTGTGGGGGATTGTCTTGATACCATTAATTGATGTGGAAAGATCCTTCTTAATTGTGGGTGTGACCGTTCTCTGGACAGGGGGAACTCAGATCTAATAAAATGGAGAAAGCTCAGTTAGTTGAAACATGATATTTTATTGCAGCAATGGGGGAAGAAGTTAATATACACAGATTCCTGGGGAGTTGGAATATTCTCAGGATTCTCATTCTGGGAGAAGGAAAGGTTTCTGGTGCCAGTAGAAGGGTTTTGGGGGTGAGGGTTGTCTCTAAAAAAGGGAAATAGACTAGACACAATGTGGACATTCTGACAGTCCAGTTCTCTACAGAAAGGCTCCAGGCTTTGATGGGTCAATGATGGTCAGGACCACACCTTGACAAGGTGATAAGTTATCCATAACCCACCCCCTGTATTTAAGCCTTATGTCAGTTTCCCAAATATAGCCAGCTCTGGACCTCAATGTTCCTCCTCCTACTGTGACCACATTAAATTAACATCCTTTTTCTGTCTTTCACTATTAATATGACTTATTGGAGAATAACAGTTGAACCTGGCTTGTTACCTAGCTGTAGACAATACCTGTATACCCCTGCAGCCAGCAAATTGCTCATTTCTAAATCAACATAAGAATCCCAAGGCATATAAGATGCAGCCAAACATCAGAAGCCTAAAAATATCTTACAGCTCATCTTCCCTGACCCCTCAGCTCATTCCTGCACTTCAATCTAAACACAAATCAGACAACTGTCCCTCCCTATTAGCCCCATCTTCTGCTGTCATTCACCTGTTTATCTTCCCTTCCTTCTGGAATAGCCAAAGAAGTGTTCCAATCCAATCTCATCAGAAAGTTCAAATAATGTCATGTGGCTTTTTCTGCTGAATTTATAATAGGTGTCCCACTTTTCTAAGCACAAACTCAGAGAGGGAGGAGACAGAAAAAGGCATTTATTAAAGGAAATATGTTTTAGGACATACTTTTAGAAATGAAATAGCACTATAGGACCATACAGCCCAAGTTCTTGTTAGATAAACGAATCGACGCTCAGAGCAGTTAAGTGATTAAGAGCAGAATAAGCTCACAAAGCATGAAATTTTAAAGTTGAGATTAAACGAGGGCCTTACAACTTCCAATCTAGTTTCAATTATCTCTTACCAAAGTCCACTTACTTTATATTCCTCAGTAAGTACCATAGTTTAAAATAATGGTCTATAACTGGGAACACAAAGATATATTAAAGACCTTGCTTTAAAAATCTATACACTGTCTCACAAGTAATTAAGATAAAATATTAACTTGTTTTATTTATAAAGACTAATGTCAAAATTAAAATCTCTAACTGATTAAACAGATCTATGTTTTTCAAAATTCATAGATATGTAATCAGTAGCTTCATTTGAAGCCAAGGCTTCTTCTTTGAGTGTGCATACATGGTCACATGTGTGTCTGCATGTAGGAACTAGAGATCAACAGTAGATGTTCTTCTCCATCATTCTCACTTTATATTTTGAGATAGGATGTCTTAGTTACTATTCTGTTGCTGTGAAGAAATACCATGACCAAAGCAACTTATTAAACAAAGCATTTAATTGGGGACTTGCTTATGGTTTCAGAGGGTTAGTCCATGATTATCATTGTAGGACACATGCTTGCAGAGAGTTAGACCTGGTGGTCGAGCTTTAGCTGAGAGTTGCAATTTGATGCATAGGCAAGAGCCAGAGAGAGAATAAGCCTGGGTCTGATGTGTGCTTTGGACATTTCGAAGCTTACTCCCAAGTGACACACCTCCTTCAACAAGGCCACACCCACTCAAACAAGGCCACACTTATGAATCCTTCCTAAACCATCACAAACTGGGAACCAGGCACTCAAGTGTGTGAAACTATGGAAGCCATTCCCTTTTAGAGCAACCACACAGGGCCTCTCACCAAGCCTGGAGCTCACCAATTTGGGCAGTACAGCTAACCAGTGAGCCATAGCACTGGAATTATAAAGACATGTCAGAGCTGTTTCTTACATGTTTGAACCCAGGTCCTCATGCCAAACATTTTCCTAACTAATCTTCTAAACTTGGATGGTTTCCTGTGGCCTTATGGGGAGACTGTTTTATTTCACTCCTCTCTGAGGGAGTATTCTGTTCTCATCCACATCTTACAGCAGTGATACTACAGATAAGCAGAGAGGAGAATTCTGGGAAGAGGAAGGTTGAGTCAGGAGTCACCAGCCAGACAGAGGAAGCAAGATGTGAAGGCAGAACTGAGAAAAGGTACCAAGCCACATGGCTAAATATAAATAAGAATTATAGGTTAGTTTAAATGTAAGAGCTAGTCAGTGGTAGGCCTGAGCTAATGACTGAGCAGTTTTAATTAATATAAGCTTCTGAGGGACTATTTTATAAGCAGCTGCAGGACTGGGAAGTGGGAGAGATTTGTCCTGACCATGGGCCAGGTGGGACACAGGAAAATTTCAGCTATAGATGTCTGACAAGATTTGTGCCATTTTGTAGCCCTTATGCCGTTTACTCAACAATGGGTTAACCTGTATTCTTATCCTGAATCTTTCATGTCTCCCCCGGGACCCATAAATTCTACCCCATTTTATTAGATAGACAACAGTTCTCACCGTGGTCATCACTTAAGCAAGAGCTCCATTATTTGTGTAGTTGAGCAGATGGTAACGATGACATGACTCCTCTTGAGAACAGAAAGGACACCATGCCCACTCAGTTTCCATGCTTCCAGTCTTACTTTCAGTCCAGAGCAAAACTCCTCCACCTGAGGGTGAAGAACCCTGGGCCCCTTGGAGACTTCCACATTCACAGGATGATGGGTCTGATAATGAATGTGTCTAACTATTCCCCATGAAGCTGGTACTGCTTTTGGGGCCTGCATTTCAGCAAAACTAAGGAGATGTCCTTCTCCTGATCCTGCTTAGGACTCAGCTGTTATTCATGCCTAGGCCTGAACTTGGATATCTTGGTGTTTATACCAGTAGTCCAGAAAGTGATATGGGGAAGGCTCTTGACCCTCTCCAAGACCAGCAGGTCTTAAATGCAATTCCCAGGCCAATGGGCTTGGATCAGCATTAAGTGGAAAGGAGATAGAGACATGACTGGCTGCCCTGTACTCACCGCCCCCCATAGTCAGCACAGCTACTTCTAGAGAACACATGCGGAATACTCCTCTTTTCGTGTGTGTGTGTGTGTGTGTGTGTGTGTGTGTGTGTGTGTGTGTGTTATAGATGACAGAGGACAAATTCCAGTGTTGCCTCTCATTTGCTTTCAACCTTTTGTTTGAGACAGTGTCTTTCTTTGGCCTAGAATTTCATCTTTAAGTAGGCTGTGTGGCTAAATTCCATGGACCAACCTGTTTCCACATCCTAAGTTGCCATAGTTTGGATTGCTAGTGCACACCACTCCATCAGGATTGCTGTATAGATTCTATTGAGCTGAAATCAGGTTTTTGTCTTTGTAAGGTAAGTACTTTATTGGCTGAGCTATCTCAGCTAATAAATTCCATATCAAGAATTTCAATTGCTTATGACTCACATGTCCCAGAATTCCTGTGATAAAGTCAAGAGTTCTTGATGTAGTGGGTAGGGTTAAGTTAGGGTTGAGATCCACAGTTGCCAAATGTAGCCTTCATGGATTCTTTCTGTTTTTCTAACTACATGCCTACTCTGCCCTTCATGAGTTATGTTCTTATTGCCATGTCCACTAAAGTTGGTCAGCCTTGTGTGACTTGATGGATGTAACCTAGTAAGAACAACAATGAGCCAGTTTTGAGATTGACCTTCCAGAAACTCACAGAGTCTACTTTTGATGGGAAAGACAAAGAAAGATGGGAATTCTCTTGTATTTTGTATTCTAAGGACACTTTTGTAGTCCATATTGTAGAAAGGAATCCACACATACATGTTGTTGCTAACTTAGAACACATACACTGCTAATAGTTGGCTTGTTCTGAGTTACCCCTTCCAGTCCCAATCCCCTGAAATCAAGGGCTGATACCAGGGTAAACTGACTGTACTCAGAAGTTCAGACCACGCGTGAGAGCAGACATGCAGAGACAGAGGAAAGGGTGAAAGGGTGAGAGCTAAAGCAGGTATCGCAAGTCTCACAAACAGGACTGAGCACCCGACCAAGGGGCAAAGCTGGGCTACGGTGATCGGTGGCCTTTGTCTCTCCCCATTCTCCCTGTCCACTCTGCTGACTGACAATGGGACTGAAAACAGGTATTAATCCACTGCCTTTCAGAGTGCTACTCTCTGGATGAAATATAAGTTTTTGATTCAATTCCTCTCTGTTCACTGGTTGGCTCCTCTAAGTGATAGGCAGCACAACCCAAATTCCAGTTTCAGTTTCACACTAGGAGATTAGATGCTGTTTAAAAACTCTAATTGTACAGAATCTGACATGTATAAAGAAGTCCAAGACACCTGTTATGAGGTAGTGGGCAAGAGCACCAAGACTCCTGCCCTTACATGGCCATGTTAATGTTCTAGCTACCAACTTCATGTGTCCAAATAAATAACTATTTTTTGAGATGATCTGTCACAAGAAACTAATTTTTAAAAAAATACAATGTTTGAAATTTGGAGTAAATGCTCCATAAACACTACAAACACACACACACACACACACACACACACACACACACACACGCACACACGTGTGTGTGTGTGTGTATGTGTGTGTATACATGTATAACATAATATATATAATATATAATACAAATAGCATATATATAATTAATATAATGCATTGAAATTAATCAATATTATTCTCAATAGACTAACTTTATAATATAAAAGATTAGTAATATTTAAATTGGAATTGAATTGAAGATAAACAAATAATCCAAAAGATAACTTTCTGTACTATAACCTGAAGAAAACATTCATAGATATTCTTTATACAATGAGAGACAAAAAGTACAATATGTAATAGTTCAAAATGATGAGCATCAGTTATTGCACACATGATATGAATTAAGTATCAATTGATACTTTTATCCTTCAATTCTCATAAAATGTCATTGCATAAGAATTGTTATTCTTGGGCTTGGAGAAATGCTACTAAGACCCTGGCCTGAGACCCCAGCCACTTCCTGAGATGCAGAGACCAGCCCCCAGCTCCCATCTGCCCCTGAACTCCCATTTGGATCAGAGGTGAGTGCCTGGGGTTATAGTCAGAGAGGCAATTAATTGTCCCTGCCCCCCCTGGGCACCATCCTGGGAAGACCTGCCCAACTTGTCCCCAGTTTCCGGCCAAAGGGCAGGCCCTGGGAGAAGACTCCCCTTTTCCAAGACTGCAGGCAGACCCTGCAGTCTCCATATCCTGCCCCCACACCCATTTGCCCGAGACACCAGCCACTTCCTGAGACTATAAGACAACACAAAGAGATTAAGGGGATACAAATTGGAAAGGAAGAAGTCAAGCTCTCCCTATTTGCAGATGACATGATAGTATTCATGAGTGACCCCCAAAATGCAACCAAGGAACTGATACAGCTAATAAAAACCTTCAGCAACATAGCAGGATACAAGATCAACTCAAAAAGTCAGTAGCCCTCCTATATACAATAGACAAATAGGCTGAGAAGGAAATCAGAGATGTATCACCCTTTACAATAGCCACAAATGATATAAAATACCTTGGGGTTACTCTAAATAAGCATGTGAAGGACCTATATGACAAGACTTTAAGTCCCTAAAAAAAGAAATTGAAGAAGATGTCAGAAAATGGAAGTACCACCCATGCTCATGGATAGGCAGGATTAACATAGGAAAAATGACAATCTTACCAAAAGCAATCTACAGATTCAACACAATCCCCATCAAATTACCAACACAATTCTTCACAGATCTGGAAAGAATAGTACTCAACTTCATATGGAAAAACAAAAAACCCAGGATAGCCAAAAGAATCCTGTACAATAAAACAACCTCTGGAGGCATCACAACCCCTGACCTCAAGCTCTACTATAGAGCTACTTTAATAAAAATAGCTTGGTACTGGCATAAAAACCGACATGTGGACAAAAGGAATCGAATTGAAGACCCTGACATTAACCCGCACACCTATGAACATATAATTTTTGACAAAGAAGCCAAAAATGTACAATGGAAAAAAGAAAGCATTTTCAACAAATGGTGCTGGCATAACTGGATGTCAATGTGTACAAGGCTGCAAATAGATCCATATCTGTCACTGTGCACAAAACTTAAGTCCAAGTGGATCAAAGACCTCAGCATAAATCCAGTTACTCTGAACCAGATAGAAGAGAAAGTAGGAAGTACTCTTGAATGCACTGGCTCCAGAGATTACTTTCTAAATATAACACCAGTAGCACAGACACTGAGAGAAACAATCAATCAATGGGACCTGTTGAAACTGAGAAGCTTTTGTAGAGCGAAGGACATGGTCAACAAGACAAAGCAACAGCCTACAAAATGGAAAAAGGTAGTCACCAACCCTACATCTGACAGAGGGCTGATATCCAGAATATATAAAGAACTCAAGAAATTAGACATCAAAATGCCCAGCATTCCAATTAAGAAATGGACTATAGAAGTAAACAGAGAATTCCTAACAGAGGAAGCTCCAATGGCTGAAAGACACTTAAAGAATTGCACATCTCTAATTATCCAGGAAATGCAAATCAAAATGACTCTGAGATACCACCTTATACCTGTCAAAGTGGCTAAGATCAAAAACACAGAAGACAGCTTATGCTAGAGAGGATGTGGAGCAAGGGGAACTCTCCTCCACTGCTGGTGGGAATGCAAGCCACTTTGGGAATCAATATGGTGCTTCCTTAGAAAATTGGGAATCCATCTCCCCCAAGACCCAGCTATAGCACTCTTGGGCATATACCCAAGGAATGCTCTATCACACCACAAGGGCATTTGCTCAACTATGTTCATATAAGCATTGTTTGTAATAGCCAGAACCTGGAAACAACCTAGATGCCCTTCAACTGAAGAATGGATAAAGAAAATATGGTACATATACACAATGGAATACTACTCAGCAGATAAAATAATGACATCATGAGGTTTGCAGGTTAATTGATGGATCTAGAAAAAAATCATCCTGAGTGATGTAACCCAGACTCAGAAGGACAAACATGGTATGTACTCACTCATAGGAGGATATTAGATGTAAAACAAAGATGACTAGACTGCTACACAACTCCAGGGAGTCTACCGAGAAAACGGGACCCTAGGAAAGACTCAGGGATCATCCAACGACAGAGAAATGAATGAGATCTACATGAACAACCTGGATGGTAGTGTGAGTAATCAAGGGCAAGTTTTGAGGGAAAGAAGGCTTATGGGAGCACGAGATCCCAGCTGGATCAAGAACAGAAAGGGAGAACAAGGAATAATGGATCATGATAAATGAAGACCACATGAGAACAGGAATAGGCAGAGTGCTGGAGAGGTCCCCTGAAATCTACAATGATACATCCTCTGTAGACTGCTGGCAATGTTTGAGAGAAAGCCTGATCTGACCTAGTCTGGTGATCAGATGGCCAAATACCCTGACATTCGCGCTGGAACTGTCATCCAATAATTGATGGAAGTGGATGCAGAGATCCTCAGCCAGGCCCCAGGTGGAGCTCCAGGTGTCCATTAGTTGAGGAGGGACTGTAAAAGCGTGAATTGTTGAGACCAAGTTTGGAAAGGCACAGGGACAAATAGCCAAATGAATGGAAGCACATGAATTATGAACCAATGGCTGTGGAGCCCCCAGCTGGAGCAGGCCCTCTGGATGAGTGAGATAATTGAATAGCTTGAACTGTTTGGGAGGCATCCAGGCTGTGGGACTGTGACCTGTCCTTAGTGCATGAGCTGGCTGTTTGGAACCTTGGGCTTACACAGGGACACTTTGCTCAGTCTGGAAGGAGGGGACTGGACCTGCCTGTACTGAATCCACCAGGTTTAAATGAATCCCCAGGGGAGTCTTGGCCCTGGAGGAGATGGGAATGGAGGGGAGGGAATGGGGGGAAGATGGGGGTGGGGGCGAGAGGGGGGAGGACAGGGGAACCATAGCTGATATGTAAAAAATAAAAAATAAATAAATAAAATATAAAAAAGTAAAAATTACAAAAAGAAAGTGTAAACCAAATAAACTCTTTCCTCTCCAAAAAAAAAAAAAAAAAAAAAAGATTAACATTCCTTAGACTTCAATTCCCATGACCCTTGTCAGGTGGCTCATAAAGGGTTTTAACTCCTCCTCCATGAAACTGAATGCCTTATTCTGGCCTCCATTGTATCTGTACACACACACACACACACACACACACCACATACAGAGAGAGAGAGAGAGAGAGAGAGAGAGAGAGAGAGAGAGAGAGAGAGAGAGACAAAAACAGAGAGAGACTGACTCCATGACCTCAGCAGCTCAGCTCATGGAATGATACTACCCATATTCAGAGTGGCTCTTCATAACTCCATTAATCTAATCCAAAGGCTCTAACTGGTTTGGAGATTTGTTTTCCAGATGATTCTTTAGCTTGTGAAGTTGCCAATGAATATAACCATCACACAGTCTTGAGAACGTGGAATTTAACACTGCATGCTAAGGGAGCTGAAATGCTGACATCCAAATCAAATAACGGTTTGATCACCCATGAATCTTCTGTAACTGCAGCCAGAGATCTTGTCTATGTCACCAAGCCCACTGTGGCTCCTGCTCTTTAACTCTCTGTCCTAGGTGTTTCTGTAGGATCACTGTCTCTGTTCCAAGCACCTGTAGGCAGGAGGTGTTGACCCTATCCCAATTTGAATGAGAAACAGCTGAGTTGGAGAACTTTAAACATATTTCTTTCTATGAGAAACCTGGAGGCCTGTTTTGTCCTATTAAGCTCCAATTCTTGTGAGGCCTAGAAATGATTGACAATGACTTCCTCTCAAACCATCAATTGGCATCACACAGAGATAGCAGCACACCACAAAACACAATTTGAAAAAAATGCTACTATAGATGAAGTCTAGCAGATCAAAAGGTTGATTTTTTCTTGTTTTACTGAAGCATGTATCTTAAGAAGAAAATCAGCCAGTGCATAGGTGCTCTCCTATTTACTACTGTTTTATTTTTCAGTATTGTCAAATATTAATAATTAATAATTAATTAGTATTGTCACAGACAATTTTTTAAACAAAGCCCTGTGCAGTTAAAAAAACTAATGTGAAACATTTTCTAGTATGGAGGCTGTGTAGGGAAGAGGCCATATTCCAAACAAGACAATACTCACAGTCAAATTGTGATTGTTTTTCTGCTTTACTCTGGGCTCACAGTCATTTTTGATGTGAGGCTTGTGGCAGGAAAGAGACCACACACACTTTAGGGTCTCAGCTCCCATTCCAGAAGTGAGAGAGAGAGAGTGTATGTGTGAGAAAGAGTGTGTGTGTGTGTGTGTGTGTGTGTGTGTGTGAGAGAGAGAGAGAGAGAGAGAGAGAGAGAGAGAGAGAGAGAGAGAGCACATTTGCACACATGCATGCAAGAGCACATGTGTTCATGCTAAGTATGAATGTCAGAGGAGTAGGTTAGTTGTAGTTCCTCAGCACTGCACAGTTTAGGCTTCTGTTTTTTTTAATAAATGTTTTTATTTTATAATTAATTTTATTTCACGTATCAGCCACAGATTCCTCTGTCCTCCCTCCTCCCACCCCTCAGCCTTGTCCCCCAACACCCCCCCATTCCCACCCCCTCCAAGGCAAGGATCCCCCTGGAGAGTCAGCCCAACCTGATAGATTCAGTCGAGGCAGGTCCAGTCTCCTCTTACCTGCACCAAAGCTGAGCAAAGTGTCTCAGCATAAGCCCTAGGTTCATCCACCAAGGACAGGTCTTGGTCCCACTGCCTGGGGGACCCCTAAACAGTTCAAACCAATTAATTGTCTCACCTATCCAGAGGGCCTGGTCCAGCCCCATGGAGGTTCCCCAGCTATTGGTCCACAGTTCATGTGTTTCCGCTAGTTTGACCATTTGTCTCTGTGCTTTTTCCAATCATGGTCCCGATATTTCTTGCCCATACAGTCCCTCCTCTCTCTCCCCGACTAGCCTCCTGGAGCTCCACCTGGCATGGATCTCTGCATTTGCTTCCCCCAGTCACTGGATGAGAGTTCTATCATGACTGTTAGCGTGTTCAGCCATTCGATCACCAGAGTAGGTCAGCTCAGGCACTCTCTCAACCATTGCCAGCAGTCTATAGTGGAGGTATCCTTGTGGATTTCTGGGGACCTTTCCAGTACTCTGCTTCTTCCCATTCTCATGGGATCCTCCTTTATCATGTTATCGCTTTCCTTGCTCTCCCTCTCTGCTCCTGATCCAACTGGGACCTCCCACTTCCCTAAGCTATCTTTCCCTGACTCTTGCCCTCCATTACCCCCACCCCCTCTGAATCAACTTCCCTCAAGACCCAACTGTACCACTCTTGGGCATATACCCAAAGAATGCTCAATCATACCACAAGGTCACATGCTCAACTATGTTCATAGCAGCATTATTTGTAATAGTCAGAACCTGGAAACAACCTAGATGCCCTTCAACTGAAGAATGGACAAATAAAATACATATACACAGTGGAGTACTACTCAGCAGAGAAAAACAATGACATCATGAGGTTTGCAGGCAAATGGATAGATCTAGAAAATATCATCCTGAATGAGGTAACCCAGACTCAGAAAGACAAACATGGTATGTACTCCCTCATAAGTGGATATTAGATGTAAAGCAAAGGATAACCAGACTGCTACTCACAACTCCAGGGAGGCTACTAAGTAAAGAGGACACTAAGAAAGACACAGAGATTGCCCAGGGACAGGGAAATAGGTGAGATCTATTTTGCCTTTTGACAGATTCCCTCAGCCTAGAACTCACCAAGTAGACTAAGCTGGATGGTCAGTAAGACACAGGGACCTTCCTATCTCAGTATCCTATAGTGGGTGTTATAGGAACATATCACCTCACAGGGAGCTTTACTTCATTCTGTGGAGTTGACTGAAATCCTCATGCCTACACTGCAAGCATATTACCTACTGAGCCATCCCCAACCCTAGACCATTCCCATTCTAACACAAAGGGCCTATTTGCAAAGCACTTTGAAAGGCTCTTTCAAGTTAAGGAGTAAACATAAAACAGTAGTCCTAGAACTGAATTTTAAGTCGTTGTTTGGGGGATAACAGAGGTCAACCTCAGTTATCATGAAATTCTGATGAATTCAAACTCATGATGAAATGCTGAAGTAAACTAAGTGTGACTTCACAGCATAAGAACCTGAGGCATTGTGCTTATGGTAAAGGTGTGAGCTATCAGCTTCCTGTTCCAGTTGGCATGCCTGCTGCTTGCTGTCATGCTTCCCACCCCCAACTCTAACTTGAATCCCCCAAATCACAGCCCAAATAAATTCTTTCCTTTATTAAAAAAAAAAAAAAGAATCTGAGGCAGGAGAGTACCTGTGTATGGAGACATATTAGGACTGCAGATGATCTTTCACAGGAGAAAGAAAGAGGGATGAGCCAGATCTCAGGGTGACCAGTTTGAACTCATGCATATGTGTGGTTGAGAAATCATATAATATATAAATTCCTTCTCAACTAATCTCTTTAAAGGTATCATAGATTCTGTCAAGCATCTTTACACCCAGTGAATACCATTTCTGGACATTTGGTTTAAGATTCTGCCTCCTACATTACCCTGTTTTCCTTTTTCTTTAATAGTTTAATTTTACCTGAGTGAATTTGATATTACAGTGTTTTGTTGTGGTGGTATTGTGTTCCCCAAAATATTGTGTGTTCCCCAAAATAAACTTATCTGGGGTCAGAGAACAAGACGGTCACAATATTAAACATGAGGATAGGCAGTGGTAGCACACGCCTTTAATCCCAGCAATCGGGAGGCAGAGCCAGGCAGATCTCTGAGAGTTCAAGGCCACATTGGAAAAAGCCTAGCAATGGTGACTCACACCTTAAATCCCGGAAAGTGAGCCTTTAATTCCAGGGAGTGGGGACAGAAAAAGAAAGATTATATAAGGTGTGAAGACCAGAAACTAGAAGCATTTGGCTGGTTAAGCTTTCAGGCTTTGAGCAGCACAGTTCAGCTGAGAGCCATTGAGATGAGGTCACAGAAGCTTGCAGTCTGAGGAAACAAGACCAGCTGAGGAACTGGTGAGGTGAGGAAACTGTGGCTTGTTCTGCTTCTCTGATCTTCCAGCATTCACCCCAATAGCTGGCCTCAGGTTTGATTTTATTAATAAGACTATTAAGATTCATGCTACATTTTGTTTTGGGCCAATTGGGTTGATGGAAAATTTTAAATGTTCTGTTTCTAAATAATATTAAAAGCAACAACTAAGAAGACTGGGAAGATGGCTTAGTCTGTAAGGGCCTTGCCATGCAAGCAGAATAACTGAAACTTTTGATCCCCAGAACTGATACAAGCCCAGCACGGGAGAAATGCAGACTAAAGGAATCCTGGCGCTCACTGTGCAGCCAATCCAGCCAAGTCAGTGATCTCTAAGCTCGGTTGGAGACACACTGCCTCAAAAATTAAGATGACTAGCAATTGTCAACTTCCCAACCTCCATGCATTCATGCACATATACACATAAGTCCCCACGCACACATGTGTACATATTTATACAACATACAGAAAGAGAGGCAGAGAGAGAGCTAGAGATAGATAGATAGAGAGAGATAGACAGAGACAGAGACAGAGACAGACAGAGAGACAGAGAGACAGAGAAAGGAATAAAGGGAACATTGAATAAGACTATTTCTGAGAAGTACAATGACTAAGAATACAGAACCAGCCAGACCTGAATTTCACAGGTAATAGTTAATCCTCCAAACAGTATTTTCTATGTTTATGTTTATTTTATACATGAACAATTTAAAATTCTGAATTAATAAAAATATCTTAATTCAAAGTATTTTAATTTACTTAAGATGAAGTATAATTTTTTTTCACAATGCTTTCATGGAATCTTTGTCAAAGACAAAGATATAGGAACAGTGTATTTTGTGCAGAGTATGGGATTTATGCAGTGGGCTGTGTCTCTGACCTAGTTATTGTGTTTTGCATAGGAACCGTTTAATTTGCTAGTAAGTCAGTTAACCTCTACCTGCACATAGCACCATTTAAGTGCATCTTGATCTAGTTTCTGTTAGCTGTAGTGATCACATCACAGTAAGCCAATCAATTAAAGTAACTGTTTATAAGATGCTTTAGCATGCAAAGGTTTATAAAGCATACATAAGAAATACCTTCAATAGAAACAAAATATATTGATTTGCATTTTTGTGTTGTTTGCATTCTGTAATTAAAATTCTTTAATAGTAATAAGATGAGGAGTTTGGGGGAAGTGATCTATATCTACATGTGAATAAAAGTTGGGGGTCTTAGAATGGACATGCTGCTCAGTTTGTAAAGGGCTTGTTTAACATACACACAGCTCTGGGATCGATCCTTAGCACTGCTTAAAACAGATGTAGTAGCACATGCTCGTAATTATATCATTCATAAAGGGGAGACAAGAAGATCAAAACTTCAAAGTCATCTTCTACTGGTTTCTCAAGACAGCTGATATCAGCTGTGCCAACATCCCTGATACAAAGGTTACAGGTAACTAAACAGGAGGAATAAGATCTAACTGCATCAATGATGGAAAGGATGTGAAGTACAAATAATAGATAATAGATACATAGATAGATAATAGATAGATCAATATATAAATATATTATAGACATATAATTGATAGAGAAATAAATGTATAGGTAGTTTGTAAATTTTAGATAAGAGAGAAATAGAAAGTTAAATAAGGGGTGATTTATTGACAATAGAGAGATTAAATAAATGATAGATAAATAATAATAGGTGATAAATAATAGATAGCAGTGAAAGAGAAATAAACAGGTTGATGACAGGAATGGGTAAATAGATGATTGATAGATAGATAGATAGATAGATAGATAGATAGATAGATAGATAGATGGATAGATGGGTACATTGATAGATAGATACATTGATAGATTGATAAGATAGATAAGATAGACAGTTAGATGATAGATAAGTAGGTATCTTAAACTTCCAAAATAAATACACAAATACAGTGACGTTTACATTTGAAGCTTGCACAACACATGTGGGATTCCATAAAAGCATTTGAAAGTCTGCATTTTCACATCAGTGAGGACATCCTGAAACCATTTTTGAGTTTGAGTCACTAGAGTCCCACAGGGCTAGTGGAACCATTGCATTGCATCTAGGGCTAATAACATAGGGTTAGATCCATGGAACATAAGAGCAAGCATAATAACAGGCCCTGTGTATGCAAGAGCATGGAGAAGCCATGACACTAATTCAATGGTAAGTGATGAGTAGTCTCATAAACGGTGCATGCCTAGCTGACCAGCCATTTGGAAGATAATACATGGGAAGACCTTTGTTAGATTAGGCTAAAATACAAATTCCAGGTTGATCTGAAATTTAAAGAAAGAAAGAAAGGAACGAAGGAACGAATGAACGAACAAACGAACGAAACAAGGAAGGAAGGAAATCTGGGAGACTTCATGGACATTTTCAAGGAAAACTAGTTAAGAACTTATTTTATTTCTTTAAAATATCTACAAATGACCTATAATGAAAGATCCATAAGACAAGCAAAAAAGTACATCTAAAACTACAATGTCAAATAAATAGAAACTATTCAGGAAATATTTAAAATTAAAAAATGTCTATAATAACACAGAGACAATTTTATTCTCTCCCCAAAGGAGAGTACTGTGAGCAAAGCAGCAAATGGCAGTGGGTGCAGTGAAACTGCCTGTGACTCCATCACTTGGAGGCCTGGAGAACCAGGAGTTCAAGGCCAGCCTCAAGCAGAACAGTTTCAATGCCAGCCTGGGATATAGCCAGGTGTGGTAGCTCACACCTGCAATGCTTGCTCTTGGGAGGCTAACTCAAAAAAACCACAAACAAATTCAAGGCCAAATGGCTACAGAATGAGTTCCAAGCTAGCATGGGTTAAAGTGAGATCCTGTCTCAAAGAAAACAAAACCATCAACAAATGACTAATGGACTAGAGCAGGCAATTTACATAGCAGCAGATTTCAATGGCCTGTAGGTATGTGCAGAGAAGCTCAAATGTAAAATTATGATTGAGATGAAGATTAATGTAGTGATGCATGCTTCCTACACCTTCTAGCCTAGCAAGGCTAAAATAAGAGCAATTGTGTTTACCAAAACAGGCATAGGAGCTAACCTTCCCCCTGTGGCCATTTGGCAACTGCTAGGAAACAGTTTGAATAATTAAAAGAAAAACACATATTTCCTTCAGACTAGGTTCATTCAGGGAGACAGCTCACAGAAATAAGAACTTTCATTCACGAAGGGACTCCCACTAACAGTGTTTGATAAAAATAGGGATTATGATACAAATTTCAAAAATAAAGCAACAAAAATAACTTAGTCATATTAACAGAAATTTCAGTTTACATTGTAATGAATTATAAAATAAGTTTAGAATGAAATTTTAACATGTATATCATATATTTCATTCATATCCACAGCTATTTCCTTCATGGGACCCTTCTTTCTGCTTCCTGCCTGCTCCTTTAGTAGTTTTCCTTCCACTTAGAGAAAGTGTGTGTGTGTGTGTGTGTGTGTATGTGTGTGTGTGTGTGTGTGTGTGTGTGTGTGTGTTTGTGTGTGTGTGTATGTGTGTGTGTGTATGTGTGTGTGTGTATGTGTGTGTGTGTTTGTGTGTGTGTGTGTGTGTGTGTGTGTGTGTGTGTGTGTGTGTGTGTGTGTGTGTGTGTGTGTGATACCTCTTGTCAGGTCCTAAAGACACCCAAACAAATTTTTGACAGAGGTGCCAATTAGCACACCAAAGCAGACGCTGGCTTCTAGGTTCACTTAGTACCCGTACCCGCGAGTGCTCTCAGCTCACCCCACTCCACCCCTACCCTGAACCTCTCCAGCCCAGCAGTTTTGCCTCCCTTCTCTTCCTTCTCATCCCTTTGTAGACCTGCCATTTCAGCCATGCATTCTCTGTTCTCCTTTGTGCTCTTGGCTTTTTCTTAGCTTTCTTGGTCCACTTGCCCCTCTCTCTTCTGTTCCTCTCTCACTCTGCTCACCCCTCTCTCCTCTCACAGCCTGGCTCAGTCTGCACCTTTCCAGATGAGCTGGCTGTACTCCCCCTCATATCTACAATAAAAACCTCTTCAGCCGTGCCTTGGAGTAGGAAAGAGAAGCAAAGTTTCTGGTTTAGGGCAGGAGGCAGGGATGAGAAGAGCAAAAAAGTGATGAACCAGCCTGCCTTCAATATTAGGTTTAAAAGCCATCTTACAGTAAAGAAAACCTAGGTTCATTCTTATTTATGACTACATCTCTGTTTCTCAAGGATTGGGCTATGTCCAGTTACCTTAATTACAAGTTGTTCTGTACTGCCTGTTCCAGAAAATATTAATCATGTCTCTGCTTCAAAAAGTTGTTATAACCATCTTGCAACCTCATCTTTGTTTCAAAAGGTTATTATGACTACCTTATTGTGACTAACTTATGAACATCTCACTGTCATTTCCTTGTTTCAGGTCATCATGACTAACTTGTTATGCCTATGTTCTGCTCCTATAACCTTAACTATTCTGCCTGCCAAATCCCCCATTTGGAAACCGTCTGCCCTTAAGCTTAAAAATCCTTGTCTCCCTCACATTCAATGCTGAACTCTTGAACCCTGCCTTAGGGGGAAGTAGCCTATTGACATGAATAAAAAAAGCTTGCTTTACTTAATTGCTTGTCTTAATTAGTTTGGTCATGATGATTTGGGTTGGTGGTCTTTCTCTTTGCACCTTTGGGATTAACAATGAATCATGGGTACTAAGTGAGCCTGGTGGCTAGCATGTGCACTGGTGTGCTATCAGGTCCTTCAGTTGGCCATTTGTCCAAGGGTTCTTTGGGATGTAATCCATATTATGTCCAGATTCTACATATAAAAAGATTGTTACATTTATTTTTCTATCTTGCCTATTTCACTTAACTACACCATTCCCTCAAGTTTCATTCATTTTTTTCTGCAAACAACAAAATGTCATTCTTCTTTATTGCTCCAGTGTGTGTGTGTGTGTGTGAGTGTGTGTGTGTGTGTGTGTGTGTGTGTGTGTGTGTTTTGCATGTATGTTGTGTCATATTTTCTTTAACTACTGCTCTGTGGATGGTTATCTACACTCGTTCCATGTCTTGAATATTGTCTTAGTTACAGGGAGCATGGTCACAAGCAGGCAGGCATGGAGCTGGAACAATAGCTAACAGCTCACACCCTGATCCACAAACAGCTAGTAGACAGCAAACTAGTAACAAGACCTCAAATCCCACCCCTAGAGGCACACATCCTCCAAGGCTACACCTCCTAATCCTTCCCAAACAGTTCTACGAACTGGAGACCACATTCATTCAAATATATGAGCGTGTGGGGAACGTGGGAGGTGGGTGTCATTTGCGTTCAAACCTCCACAGACACTGTGGGCAGTGCAGCAAAGAACACAGGAGTATAGGCATCTTTGTGGTGTGCTGAGTTAGATTCCTTCAGATTTATACCCAGGTACTAATGGATTTGAAAGGAGTTCCACCATTGTGTTTGTTTTTTTTTTAAATATACTTTGGTAGAAGAAATAGATATTGAACAAGTAAATTTGCCTATATATGCCCCTCTACAAAAGATAATGTGGATACTTAGAAACATGCAAGAATACACAAACGTGGTATACACTGAAACTGACAAGAGAGGAATACCATCACACATACATTGATATGTGCTTTATATGTGTTCACATGTATGTATGCATGTGTGTGCATACATTTATACCTATTATGACTCATGAGAACATATGTAATTATATACTTATATATAATGCATAAACCTATGCATCTTTTCTTTTGCCAATGCTTATTTATTCAGATATACACTCATAAACCACATAAAGCTGGGGACCTCATAAGAGGAATTAGAAGGCTTGCAAGGTTCATTGTCTTGTGGGCTAAGTTCACATCAATTTCAGCTGTCCATGTAGTAAAATTTAAACTGCTTCTACCATCCATGTAGTTCTTTCTAAAGCAGATACAGGGTTAATTGGAATACACTGTGTGTGTTGTCTTTATCATTCACTTTAGTTTGTGGTTTTCCTAAGTGACTACTAGTGTCTGTATCACTAGAAGGGCACATCTGCATCACTTTCAAAAGCACCAAAGAGGTGAAGGTGCAGATAGATCACTTAGCCTACTTCTCTCAGCCTTCATGTCTTCTCCTCTGAGATAATGAAGATAATATTTTCTTCGTTCCTGTTTCAAAGGGATAATATGAAGATTGATAATGGAAATAATTAGATGGGAGCTCCTACTGAAGGCACATTTTGCAAATACAATTTGATACTCTTGAAAGCTTTCAGCTTCCTGATTTCTTATCATCCTCTCTCTCTCTCTCTCTCTCTCTCTCTCTCTCTCTCTCTCTCTCTCTCTCTCTCTGTGTGTGTGTGTGTGTGTGTGTGTGTGTGTGTGAGAGAGAGAGAGAGAGAGAGAGAGAGAGAGAGAGAGAGAGAGAGAGAGAATATATGTGGAGGCCAGAAGTAGAGAGTTGGTGTCTTCTTGGGTGACTTTACAGCTTCACTATTTAGATGGGGTCTCTTACTGCGCCTAGGACTGATTGATTCAGCTTATATAGGCTGAGCACTGAGCCCTAAAACCTGCCTGTCTCCTCCTTGCCAATGCTGGGAGTATAAGTATACACTATCATCTTCGGCTTCTTTTTCTTTAAACATTGGTTCTAAGGATCAAACATGGGTTCTTATGCTTACACTTTACCAACTGAGCAACCTTGTTGAAAGGACTGGATGGCCAAGCCAGGGCCCTAACAGGCTCCCCAACAGCTCTGGTATGGACCAGGCCTTAGTTTTGGTTCACTAGAACAGGCTGGAGCTGAGCAAGCAATTCCCAGGAAAACCACAACTTAGAGGCAACCAATCGACAGGTGCACCCCAGCCTCCTGCTGGCTCAGCAGGCACCCCCAAGCACCTTTAAATAATTCAACAAATGTCCCCAAGACTTCTGCTAGCTAAAGATAGCTTTCCCTACCCTTTGTCAACAAGCCTCTAGACACTGGACCCCCATCAATTGGCCCCTAACCACTACAGCTTCCCACCAATCAACTTGCAGACTAGTCTTTCCTCCACCAATCATCACCTCTGGAATTCCCCTAACTCTGCTTAAAAGGAGCTTGTGACCTCACTTTGGGGTCGCTATTTGCTACTCCATCATGCTGGAAATAAACACTCTTGCTAAACTGCATATATGACTGTTGATCTTTCTTGGGGGCTTCTCTTGGACCCTAACACTCATCAGCTTTCATCTCTGTGAGTTCAAATGTGAAACTTTCAAGTGCTTAGATAGAGTGTACTTCTGTTATAATAAAGCAACAGGTAAAATTCTGGGAAATCACAAGAAACAAGGCAAACTTGTTGACTGATAGACGGTTTATGTCCTGCAGCAACCTGTCAAATGCAGTTAAGTAGCCGAATGATTTTGGTATCTCTGCCAAAGGGAAAGTATTCACATATACAATGTGCACACACAAACTTCAGGATACTCTCCTCTGCTCATCTTTAGGGACTAACATTGTAGTTCCAGTCCTTTGTCCATTTCTCAGGTTGATGCTGTCACTGTCCAGCTTCTATGGCTCCCAGATGTGTCTTCTGTGCTGTCAACAAAGCTATCCTTTCACAACAGAGACTACCTCTGCAATTTTGAAGAGTTTTTGATGATTTCTCATTGCTTCTCAATGAAATCCCCACTTTTCCATAGCAGGTCAAATTCATACTGTGTGAAATGGGTTAAGTCACCTCCACCCTTTCAGATAGGTTCTCATGTTTCCCAGGCAAGACTTGAACTTGCTATGTAGCCAAAGGCAATCTTGAGCTTCTGAACCTTCTGTCACCATCTCTGAAGTTATAAGCATGGCCTACCACGTCTTCATGCAATGCTGGAGATAAAAACCAGAACTTTCTGCTTGCTAATTCTACAAACTGAGCAAGATCCTCAGTCATGGGTCCCCCTTCATGATAAGACCCTCCCATTTCTCACAATTCATATGTATGTTCTGTTGACCACTCCTCAGGTCACTGTCCAGTGTGATCTCCAAAGACAGTGGAGGAAGGTAGCTTTCACTAGCAGTACCTAGGTTTCTATCTGAGCTCTCTCCTAAGGTCTCTGTTGGTACTACTGTATGTTCCTAGTGAGTCTCAGAAGCTTATATTATGTTGCTCTTGGACTGCTGAATGTAGGGCACAAAAAAATGGCCCAGTGGAGTCGCATCATAGACAGTCTGAAAAGGGCAGGAAGCAAAGAGGAGTCTCTGACAGGGAGCAAGGAGTAATGAGACAGGGGGAGGTCAGCAAGATTTCTTCAGGTGTGCTTTTCTCTGCACAGTTTAGCTGGGACATTTTTAAAGTTTACTGAGGTGGATGCACCTGTGGGTGCATTTGCCATGTGTGTGGGTGCCGATGCAGTTCAGAAGAAGGCATCTCTAGCTAGAGGCAGTTGTAAGCCACCTGACATGGCTACCTAGGATCGAGTTTAGGTCATTGGAAGAGCAGCAGTCAGTCTTAACTGCTATCTCTTTATACATACATTTATTTTTTATTTTATACATACATATCTCTTCTTTATACATACATTTTTTATTTTATTTTATTTTATATGTATTGATGTGCACCATGAACTTTCAGTGTTTAGAAATGCCAGAAGTGGATATTAGAGCCCTTAGCACTAGATGGTTGTTAGAAGCCATGTGGGTGCAGGGAACCAAACCTAGGTCCTTTGCAAGAGAAAGGGATTTTTGATAATGAGCTGGCATCCCTTTACTTATTTATTTTTGATTGGCACTATGTGTACATATTCATGGTATTTAGTATCATGCTCCACTCACTTTGTATTATGAATTGTGTACAATACATAATATGAAAATCCACTATGGTATTAGCATATTTATTATCTCAATTGCTTGCTGTTTCTTTATAACCAGTGCATTTTAAATCTTCTCCTCCAGTTACTTCAAAATACAGTGGGCCAGCAATCTATTTCTCCTACTGTGAAATATGACCGCAGAACCCCTTCCTCCATTCTAAATGTATTGTACACTGATTAATATCATCCCTTCTTGCTTCTCATCTCCTCAAACTCCATAGTTGATTGTTTGTTCATTTGTTTGTTTATTTATTTATGTTGGTTCATTTTGTGATTTTTAGGGTTTTTTTTTAATTTTAATATGAGTGTGAGTGTGTGTGTGTATGTGAGAGAGAGAGAGAGAGAGACAGAGAGAGAGAGAGAGAGAGAGAGAGAGAGAGAGAGAGAGAGAGAGAGAGAGAGAGAATATAAATGCTTACAGAAGCCAGACCAGGTCATAGGATCCCCTAGAGCTAGAGTTACAAATAACTGTGAGCTGCCCAGTATATACTGAAAACCAAACAACAGGGCTCTACAAAAGCAATGAGTCCAGATACTGCTGAGCTATCTCTTCAGCCATCTTCTTAAAAAGAAACAATACAAAACAAAACAACTTCACCACATCTTCTGTTGCCTCTTTCTTTCTGAATTGAACTAAGTACCAGGCCTACTTGTTCCCCTAGCTCTTATGTGTTTGTTTGTTTGTTCGTTCATTTATTTGATGGGGTCTCATGTAGCCCAAGATGGCAAAAATCCTTCAAGAGAATGTCTCAATGTATTTGTCAAATGCAATCATCATCATCATCAACAACAACATTTACCAACTGTAATTGTTTTTTGTTGCTGTTATAATCACTATACCCAAACACAATACAGGGAATGGATAATTTATCTTGGTTTTTGATTCTGGAGAAATAGAGTCCATCGTGATGGGTAATGCAAAAGCAAGAAGCTGGCTGATCATGTTGTCATTCTACACACAAAAAACTGAGAAAGCAGGAAGTAGGATGAGGTTATAAGTCCTCAAAGCCACAGAGAGGAGCTTCCTTTAGGAAGGTTCTATCTCTTAAAGGTTCTATAGCATCCCTGAACTGCACCACTAACTGGGGACCACGTGTTCAAATACATGAGCCCATGGGGACATTTCTCATGAAGCCACAACAAACTCAGACCTTGGTGCAACAGCTTTCTGCTATATAATAATGTATTTAATCACTACTCTTTGAATGACTTAGCTTCAGATTTATGTTTTTGAGAAAATACAATGAATGACAGATACATGACAAAATTATACATTTTTCTCCTGAACAGAAAAAATGGGAATACCACACATTCGGTTCTTTTTCCATTGCTGTGATAAAATAGCCTAACGATACCCACTTACAGGAGAAGAGGTTATTTGGCTCAACAGTCTATCATTCCAGGGAAGTCAAGCCTTTGAGACTTATATCAGTTCGTCATATCTACACAGACAAGAACAGAAACCAATGACCTAACCCATGATTGTTAGTGATAAGCTCACTCTATCCTTTTCATTCAGCCCTGGATTCCAGTCCATGAAATGGTGCAGCCTACTTTTAGGGTAGGTCTTCCCACTTCAATTAACCTATTTAAGAACTCACCTCATTGGCACACCCTTAAGTCCCTTGAGACTCCTTCCTAGGTGATACCTACATTGTGTCAAGTCAATGATGATAACTAACCATCATGGCCCTTTTAGGTGGCAATTGCTCATTCTTTGGACAGCTGTGGTTATCTACCATTTAAGTACTTTCCAAGGACAGATTGTTGTCCTCTCTCACTTCCAGAAAATCCACAAGGCACAAAACCCCATTATTACTATATAAATGAGAATGAAGAAGCTCAGGTATTTTCCTTCCCCTAAATGTACAAATTATATATATATTTGGCTGGAGCTGAGGACCGAACCCAGGGCCTTGCACTTGCTAGACAAGCACTCTACCACTAAGCAAATTATAAGTGAGAGATGTTCCTCAGCATTCAGGTCTGCCCCAAACCTACCTATGCTGTCTTTTCCTTGGATATGGTTCCACACTCCTTTTTTCAAAATCCATGCTGTTTGTGTTCCGGTTTAGCAATATAGAAAGATTGTTGGACCATTTAGAAGCAATTAGAGCAGGACTTACTCCAGGGAACTGTCATAAAGCAATCTTGGTAGGATCTCTCACTCTCTTGAACACAGTTCCACTTCTTCACTATGAATCAAAGCAGTACAAAGCCTTTATCAGATGCAGCCACCCTATCTTGTACTTCCTAGCTTCCCAAATCATGAAAAAATTAAGTCTTTTCCTTCATAAATTACCTACTCTCAGGTATTGAGTAGTAGCAACAGAAAACTGGAAAAGACACCACTAGGTGGCAGCGGTGCCTCCCTCTTCCCTTGTCTTCTGCTCTGCTACTCTCAGTGGCCCACACCCTCCATATCTCAACCTAAAGAGAACACGTGCAGTTGTTGGAACTGTGAAAAAAGTAATTTCTTACAGGCAGTTGGCAGTTTTCCTCTTTGATCAAAAGTCCAAGCATGTACCACTTGGCACAGGAGTCACCTCTGCCAATTGGAGCCCAAATGCAAAGCTATTCAGTAAATACTGATTAGAAAGTTGAGGGATTTATTACAAGCTGTGACCCATGAGACCCCATGGAGCAACCTTCATCATAATTAGAGCTTAACTAAAAATCCCTCCCTTCCTCTGTACTAACAGATAGGATTTTAATCACAAATTTGCCGCTTCATCTCATTATGAAGGAAAAAATCCCTCACAATGTTGTTAATTGACCTTAATCTAATGTGATGTGTAATACACTCAGCTGGAGCCTCAGGTACTCTCAAAATAGAATAGTAAAACACCTCTTAAATCTAAATTATAATTGAAATAGCAGATCAGATTATTCTCAGCATCCTCAAACAAATCAGTGCCTGTTGAAATTTATTTTGTACTTTCCAAACTAGGCAGAGACCCAGACTGACATGTTGAACGCATTTTGAGTTCTTATCCCTTGAAAGTCACATGAGCAAGTCTTCCCAGATGGCTTATGTCTAGTCTGAGGCTCACATTCCATATCTGTGCCATCCCTGAGGTCAAGTAGTCTGGACAAGGACCAGCTGGTATATTTCAGAATCTCACACCCTGGATTCATGGGTCAGCTCGGCATTTGGCAGGTCAATGACCTTGGATATCAACTTGGAATCATGAAGCCACTGGCTCGTCCATAGTAAAGTGTTGATCATTTGTTTGCCCTGCACAGAGTAGGTCTGGAGATCTAATTATGCAGAATCATTGCTAAGACTATCTACCAGTATATTTTGCATTTGTTTTTACCATCTCTGACACTCCTGGTAATATCTAGGGGTAATGTATAGAAGTGTATTTTCCATCCTTATACAAAATAATCAGTTACAGAGATGAGTGGGAGAGGGCTGAACATTTTAGAAAATTGACTAACCCTGATTTGTACAAAGTGAATGAGAGCTGATGATATAAGCACATGGAATCAATCAGCCTTCCTTCTTTTTCTGTGCTTACAGACTCCACATGGCAGCATGGCATTTCAGTACATATATACTTTGTACCTTGATAAACTGTAGATCTCTGAGTTGTCCTTCATGCCAAACATATCATTTTCTTAAGAGGACAGTCAAAATCTCTTCTATTTTGAACTATACACATCACCCTTCTGTGTAACAGTACTATAACATGTGCAGGGGATTAGCTTAGTTGCTAGAGTGCTTGGGTTCCATCCCATGCACTGCATAAACCAAGCATTGTGATTCATGCCTAGAATTCAAAAACTGGTATCGGGGTGCACACATACTATGCACACATGCAGATGTCAGAGGACAATTAGTGGGACCTGCATCTGTCCTTCACCTATAGGTTCTGGGGATCGAACTCAGGTTGACAGGTATGGAGGGAAGTGTTTTCATCTGCTGAGCCATCTCACTTGCCTAAGGTGACTCCTCTTGATTGTTGACTTGATGAGACAGGTGGAATCAACTTAGAGACATGCCCCTGCTGTGGTCTGTAAAGGTACTTGCAGGAGAGTTAACTAAAGGGAGAAGACTCTCCCCCATAGCAGACAGCCTCTTCCAGCATCGGCTCAGATGTCACTGCATCCAACAGCAGCACAGTGTCACTGGCCTGCCTTTGCTGCCCTCTGGAGAGTGTGTCTGTCCCGTGGCCATCAAGGGCTACTTCAGCTGCCATTCTTCACTGAGACCAAAACCCGCCTCTTCAGCCTTCTAACGCGGACTTCAGCCTTCTAACGCGGACTGCCAACCAGCAGCTCTCCAGGAGTCTGCCAAGCCTGCAGCACTAGACCGGGTCAGGCATCCAGCCTTAAGAACGCAGCAGTTACTGAGCCTTATGGACTGAGAGGGGTTATCAGGCTCTGTAGTATGCTCACAGCCATTGCTGGACTACCTAGTCCCGGTGTACAAGCCAATCTAATAAATCCCCTTTTAGTTATTTATGTATTTTTTAAGTATGAGTGCTCTATCTGACATATGCCTCCATGCCAGAAGATGGCATCAGATCCCATTTTATATGGTTGTGAGACACCATGTGGTTGCTGGGAATTGGACTCAGGACTTCCTGAAGAGAAGTCAGTTCTCTTAACCGCTAAGCCATCTCTCCAGACCCATAATCTGTTATAATGTATTTAGTTCTATTCTTCTACAGAGCACCAACCAATATGTTGCCCGGTTCTGTTCCTTTAGGGCATGCAAATACAGACCTTCTAGGAAATTTTGCGAGGTTCACTGAATGAGTTTTTACTAAAACTGCACTTGTTTTTCGAGATAGGGTTTCTCTGTGTAGCTTTGCGCCTTTCCTGGAACTCACTTGGTAGCCCAGGCTGGCCTCAAACTCACAGAGATCCACTTGGCTCTGCCTCCAGAGTGCTGGGATTAAAGGTGGTGAAGAGGTATACTGACGAGCCTTAAGGAGAGTTCTGAAAAAACAAATGTCCTAGTTTGCTTTCTTCTTCTTCTTTTTTTTAAAAATTTATTTTATTTTATTTATTTATTTATTTTTTATTTTTAGAGACAGGGTTTCTCTGTGTAGCTTTGTGCCTTTCCTGGAATTCACTTGGTAGCCCAGGTTGGCCTCGAACTCACAGAGATCCACCTGCCTCTGCCTCCCAAGTGCTAGGATTAAATGCATACACCACCAAAGGTTGCCAGGTGGTGGTGGTATATACCTTTTTTTTTTTTTTTTTTTTTTTTTGAGATGAGGATTGAACCCAGGGCCTTGTGCTTTCTAGGCAAGCGCTCTATGGCTGAGCTAAATCCCCAACCCCCCTAGTTTGCTTTCTATTGGTGTGGAAATCACGCTGACCAAAAGCAACTTGAGAAGGAGGATTTATTTCCTCTAGTTTACATCTCACCCTGCAGGAATATTTCATCAAAGACCTGAGAAGGAATATAATGGTGCCTGAGAAATGGAAGATGGATGCAAGCAACTTTCGGGAATCTTGCAAGAGTAGACAGAGACAGCTGGCAACAGTCACCACAAAATAAACCTCCCTTTTAACTATGTGGAATGGCCTTAACAATTTCACCAATAGCAGGAACCCAAGGAAGAGCCTGGAGGCAGGAACCAATGCAGAGGCCCTGGAGCGGTATTGCTTACTGACTTGTTCCTCATGGTTTGCTCAGCCTGCTTTTTTTATTTAATCCAGTGCCAACTGCCCAAGGATGGAAATGCCTACAGTGAGCTTGGCCCTCCTATGTCAATCATTAAGCAAAAAAAAAAAAAAAAGAAAAAAAATGCCCCAGAAAAGTGACCACAGGCCAATCTGATGGAGGCAATTCCTCAGTTGATATTTCCTCTTCCCAGATTTTTCAGTCATGTGTTGTGTTGAGAAAACAAAGAGAAAACTAACCAGCACACCAACTAACATTGAGTCACACAGACTGCTATCGAAAAGGCATAAAGTTTAGACATGTGACAACCTGTGGTTCAGAAAAAGATTCCAATTTATTTTCTCATGGTCTCAAACTGTTTTCTCTCATCCTATAGAATTCCGATGGCCAAGCCGCTCACTCATGGGTGTGAGCATTTAGAAGAGGGGGAGGCTCTTTGCATTCATATGGACCTTCCTGCACTCAACTGCTTCCCAAACTGGAACTATAAAATGAAGTGTTCAAGAGCTGATTCTCTGCTGAAAGTAACTTTCTGAGGCAAATATTCTCAGTGGCAAATCAGAAATAATTTATCAAGCTCAGAAAGAAAAGAGCTTAAGAAGGTAAAGGTGGGAACTAGATTTGATTATTTCATCCACAACTATCTCATTTCATTCTTGAGAACAGGGTGTTTCTTTTTCTATGATTAAAAAAAAAGTCACTACAGGCAGGAGATTAAGGAATCTATATTGTATCCAAATAGTGCCAAAAAAAGTAGCAAATGCTAATCAGTCCATCCTGTTCCCCTGAAAGTAAATTGGTTTTTCAAGCTATCCTACAAATTATAGTTAATTTTCAGATAAAAATCACTTTCCCTCTTTCCGATGCCAGCATATTTTCAATGTGTGGTCCCTCATCTAACCACTGTTTTAGTGATTTTTCTCCCATTATTGGGCATATCTAATTATCCAAGTAGCTATGGAAACAGTGCATTGTCAGTACTGTCTAAATAGAGAAGCTGGAGTGGGGACAGGCATCTGTACCACTTAAAATTGCACCTTCTTGTTATGAATGAAATCTGCACAGAGAGGTCTCTGACTCAGAACCTTGGATTATTGAGATTTATGTGTCTGAGGTGTTTCCAGATTTCTTGTATTGAGACTGAGGAAATAGTTTAGTGGTTGAAGCACTTGCCATCCAGGAATGAGGTTGAGAGTTCAAGTTCCCAAAGACCCATGGATAAATTACAAATGGGCATGATAACCCAAAAGCAGAGATGGGAGATCCCCAGAACAAGTTGGCTAGACAGCTGGAACATATAGATGAGGTGTGGTTTTGTCAGAGAGACTCTGCCTCAATGAATAAGGAGGATGAGTAATGTTCTATAATTCCCTATGGTGGGTCACCGCAGGTATGCAAATCTATGTATGTGCACACCCACATACACATGTACCCACACACCTGTGTAAACACACATGCACACTACACACATACAAGAAAATGAAAATGGAAATTCATATTTATTTATTTCTTGTGTGTGTGTGTGGAGACCTATGTGTGGAGACCAGAAAGGGGAATCCTATCCCTGGGAGCTAGGCTAGAACTGCCGGCATTTGTGGGAGGTACAGCTTCCTACCTGGGTGTCGGGATATGAACTCTAGTCCTCATGATGGTGCAACAAATACTTCTAACCACCGAAAACCCTCTCCATTTCCTTAAATTTTCAATTGCAAAACACGGTAACATCTGGCAATGATAGGTACTTACAAATGTTTGTGTGAAATGTGGTTAATAATATAACAGGATGTGAACCCAGGCAAGTCAGCAAAGCTTATTTTCTCCTGATATTTTTAGGAACATAGATGGGGTTTGAAAGACTCTGCCATGCTGTGCCATTCTGTTCAACCTTGCCTGGTGATATTGTGGTGGCATCTGGTATTGAGTGCCACCTTTGAAAAGCATCACACAGAGAATGGCATTTTTCCCAAAATAATGATGTATGGCTCTGGGGTGAAGGACTGAATTAGTTGTTGTCTTAGTTACCATTACTGTGACGAAACACCATGACAAAAAAGCAAGTTGGGGAGTAAAGTGTTTTTCTGGCTTAAACTCCCACAGTACTGTTCATCACTGAAGGAAGTCAGAACAGGAACGCAAACAGGGCTGGAATCTGGAGGCAGGAGCTGATGCAGAGACCATGGAAAGGTGATGCTTACTTACTTTCTCAGCCTGTTTCTTTATAGAACCGAGAACCACCCACAATTCAATGAGTACTCCCCTTTCAATCAGCAGTCAAGAAAATACCCTACAGGCTTGCCTGAAACCTGATCTTATGTATGCATTTACTTAATTGAGATTCCCTCCTCTCTTGTGCCAAGTTGAAATAAAATTATCCAGCATGGATAGCTAAGATATATGATATTTATTAAGTAGATTTGTTTATGAATATAAATCTGCCAAATCCAGTATTTTAACACAAATTTACACTATGACCAGTATTATCTTTCTTCATGTATAATTAATATGTGACATTGATATTTGTCAATTAATGGAATACATTAGTCCCAGGCATGTATCCTCAAAGGGTAAGTTAGTAAAACTGTTAAAGCAAAGCATTTTTCAAGAAGGTCGCAGGTCAAGCAGTACCTTGGAGGAAGAGTGGTTCAGCAAGCAAAGAAGCAGTTCAGTCAATAGACCAGAGCTGCATTGCCAAGGGCACGAGATGTCTTAGTTGGTGACGTATTTTCCTTAGCATCATGCTAAGAGTTTGATCTTTAAAACCCACATAAAATGTAACTTACAGTAATGCCTACTTGTAATTTCAGCACTGAGGAAAAGGAGACAGGCAGGTAAGCCAGCTTAGCCTACATGTGTATCTCCAGGTCAGTGAGGAACCTAGTCTCAGAAAATGAGGTGACATGCCTGGTCAACAACATCCAGGGTTATCCATTAGCCTTCATACACAAGCACACTCACATATATAACCATCACCACCCTACAAATACATGTGCATAAACATTTTTAAGGGACCAGAGAGATGATTCCATAGTTAAAAACACTGGTTGTTCTTGCAGGAACCAAGGTTAAGTTCTCAACATCCACATCAGGCAACTCACAACAGCCTGCAACTCCAGTTAGAGAGGATCTGACACATTCTTCTGTTTTCCACAGGCACTTGTAAGCACACGGTACACATACTTACATCAGAAGAACCAGATGTACATGATATGTTTAATCTTTGAAAATATTTAAGTATGTATTGCTGGAAACAGTGCTCCAAGAGTGTGACAAGGCAGAAGATGAACTGTGTAGACCAACTTTCATGGCTTTGGTGGCGAGTGTTCAGTACAGTGCACAGTAGGGGTTCCCATGATTTCTATGTGTTACCATAAAAACACCAATTTTATTTTTTAAAATGTGGATGTGGGCCTGGAGAGATGGCTCTGCAGTTCACATGCTTGTTGCTTTTCCAGAGAATCAAGGTTCAGTTCTTAGCACACGAATGTTAGATAATAAGTACACTTGATACCAGTTTCGGATGCCCTTTTCTGCTGTCTGAAGACACCAGGTACCCATGTGGTACACAGTCTTTCCATCACTGTGAGAAAATGCATTAGAAAAACAAAGTTAAGGGGGCAGGTTCTATTTTAGTTCATGGATTCATAGGCTTCTGTCTGTGCATGATTGGCCCCATGGCTTCAAGACCTGTGGTGAGGCAGAATTTATGGCAGTGAGCAGAAGAGTAAGTTGATCATCTCAGAATAGCCTACAAACTTTACAGAAAGATAAAAAGGCCAGTAACCCAATGCCACAATGGCATAATTTCCTCTCAGTTAGCCCACCTCTAAAATTTCCAGTACCTTCCAATAGCACCACAAGTAGGTGATCAAGTTTTTAACATGTAGGAAGTTGGGGAACATTGCAGGTCCCAAGCACAGCAGTGTATAGCATGGTGCTTTGTACATATCTGCCTACATATACATATATAAGTTGTCTGTATAGACTCTTTCCATTCTCGTAATAGGTCTATACACAAGTATAATATGCAGTGTGAGGTTTCCCGTGATTATAGAAAGCTCTGATGCATGTACTATGAAGAAAAGAGAAATATTTTAGAAATTATGGGAGTACAGATACACAGTTACTGTGCAAATGAAGAAATAAATCCTAAAGATAGCCTTGGTTCATCAGGACCCATATATCATGTTTTATGTGACAGGGTGTCTTAGTCACTAAATATACTGTAGAATGGCGAAATCCAGATTTTGAAATGTGTATTTCTTCAAATATGTATTGTGTCATGTGTGTGTGTGAGTGTGTGTGTGAGTGTGTGTGTGTGTGTGTGTGTAAAACACTTAAAGCCTTAACTCAGACATTTTCAAATATATATCATTATTTTAAAAACACTTTGTTTTTTTTGTTGTTTTTGTTTTATTTTTTCTAGTTGTTGTAGTTGTGTGAGTGCATACATTAATGCAGCTATCCATAGAGGTTGTGATAATCATAGTTTTGATCTGTCTGCTGTCTCATAAAGGCTGCTTTCCCCTATTCACAATGCTGTCTTTATTTAATGTGATTCAGAACTTCTTTACAAAAGCAAATATTTCTCCATGGAATTAGTTGACAATAAAATTGACCTCTCCAGCATGGAACTACAAGTGGGCACCACCATGGTTTTACATGGGTTCTGGGGATCAATCTCATGTTTGCAAAGCAAGCACATTACCAACTAAGAGATCTTCCAGTCTAGCATTTTTCTTAATAGCCCACAATGGAAACAATTTGAATATCTATCTGTCTTAGTTATGGTTTCTGTTGCTGTGAAGAGACACAATGACCACAATACTTCTTATAAAGGATAGCATTTAATTGGGACAGGCTTACAGTTTAGATGTTTAATCCATTATTTTTATGGTTGGAAAACTGGCAGCAAGCAGGCAGACACAGTGCTGGAGAGGTCACTGAGAGTTCTACATCCACATCAGCAGACAGCAGAAAGAGGAAGTAAGCCACTAGGCTTGGCTTGGGCTTCTGAAAACATTAAAGCCCACCCCCAATGACACACTTCCTCCAACAAGGCCACATCTACTGCCAAAGGCCACACCTCCTAATAGTGCCACTCCCTGAGCCTTTGGGGCCATTTTCATTTAAACCACCACATCATCTGTGAATAAACAGGTAAGCAAAATCCATTCTTCATTATAGAACATCATTTTGAAATAAAGAGGAATACAATACACATGCTGGGATACTGGTGATCTTTGCTAACACTTTAAGATAAAGAAGCCACATAGGGAAGGTTGTTTATGCTTGGCACTAAGAACATTGCATTAACAGTGTTTCTATTTGTATCAGTTGGCCAGAATAGGCACTTCTACACAGTAACACTGAGCTGTGGTTTCTTGGACGTGGCAGTAGAGGCACATTGAACTGACAGCATATTCAGCTTCTTTTGGGAGTGATGTGTATGTTCTAGATTTGATACTGATAACAGTTGCACATCTGTTTAAATAGTATAATTGTCATCAATGTGAGTGAATTTGCAGATATAGGACTCATATATCACCCAGGCTCCTTTAGGGGATAAAAGGATGGAGAAGTGAAAGTTTCTGGTTCTGGAAACGTGATGGTCTCTCATGTTAAATCTGACCTGAATTGACCTCCATACTTGGGTGACTAAAATACACCTTAGGTTGTAGTCAACTGCAAACACATTTCATGTGTAATCAAGGTGGGACCTAGGTTAGGAGTGAACCTGGTTAGTAGGCAAATGAACCTCAGCAAGCCTCAATAGCTGAACTGTCAGTACAGCTCAGCCTGAAGGCTGACAAATTATACTCAGTGAGGAAAAGAAAATCCTGCCAATCAGGTAGTCTCTGCATACCGTTCACTGCTCTCTGGCTAGAGATACAGCTTACCATCACTAAAGGAAGTGCCTTCTGTATCATCCTGGACCCAGATACTTGTGATTTCTACAACATTTCTTGTTTGAATAAACTTTAAGAACTCTGTGTTCCTTGGTATATGCATGGGTGTCTGTGTTTGTGTTACTGCATGTGTGTATGCCAGTGTCTATGGAGGCAATGAGTCACCCTTAGGTATTGCTCTTCAGACTCAATCCATCTTGTTTTTTGGGACAGGGTCTCTCAATGGCCTGGGGTTTGAATAAACTAGGCTGCCTGGCTAGGCAACACCAGGATAAGAAAACACTTGTCTCAGTTTACCAGGAGCTACGATTCCATGATTGAGCTACCATGTCCAGCTTTTTTACAAAGTTCTTAGGGATCAGAATCAGGTCCACATGTTAGACAGGTGATCACTTTACCAACCAAGTAATGTCTCCAGCTCCAGTACTGTCACTGGTCACAGTTTGCTTCTTGCCCACTACCTCAACAACAGGGTGAGATGGGAGCATGTTAGTGGTGGGAGCATTCTTTGGGAACTTTGCCAGAAGTCTATTTGGCACTAGTATTTATTATGATACATACTAAGCTAGAAGAGATTTTCAAGGGTAAAACATCTCTACCCCTTCCTATTTAATTATTTTTGTTGTTGTTGTTCTTCTTCAGATTTGTTTATTTTTATTTAATGTGTGTACATGTTTTGCCAGTATGTACGTAAGTGTACTGTATGTCTGTCTGATGTCACCAGGAGCCAGCTCTCTTGGAACTTTACTTATTGGTGGTTGTGAGTTTGTTAGCCTCCATGTGGGTGCTTAGAAGTGAATGCTTTCCTCTTAAAAAGCAGCAAGTGCTCTTAATTGCTGAGCTATCTCTTGTCCCAAATCCAGAGTTCTTTCTTAAGCTTTTGTTTCAAACTGTCAGAGATATTACTATCAAATATGCCTAACTTAAATCTAATAATTGTAAAATATTGCTAGTTTAATAAATCAAATCATGGTAAATCAAATTCTCAAAATGCAGAATATTTTACCTAATAGTTTGGCTTATTAAAAAAATATCAGTCAAGAGAGTAAAAAAAAAGAATATAATGTCTTCACAGAGAAAATAGAAACTCTGATGTTTACCTTTCACAGATCAAATTCTGAATGTGTTATATATTACTTCTAACTATATTTTATTCTATTAAATAACTTATAAAATTTTTATTTAAATATCTACATTAATTCTAAAGAAATTTAAAGTACTTAAGTTTAACAAATATTATCCTTAAAAAAATTAAAGCAAGAAATACAAAAGATTGGGGAGAGAGTGATCCAGACAGTAAGAAGTCAGGAAGAGACTGAAGAGACATGGTTTGTACTGTCCTTGTTTTAGAGGAATCATTGAGTGAAGACATGGAATCTCAGGGACATGTAGATTAACCTATAACAATGAATCAGTGTTAATTTCTAAATGATGATAATATGCTATGGTTAAAAAAATTGCTTCATTTTTAAGAAAACAATGAAGTTTTAATTACACAGATTTCTTTCTGTCATGTACACACTACAGAGGGATAGAGTAAATGAGGAATACCTATGTGTATGTTTGTGTATGTGTATGAGCACATGAGTTCAGTTGCCTGCTTAGGCCAGAAGAAGGCGCTGGAGAGCTTGGAGCTGGAGTAAGGGGCATTGTGGGTACCTGACTGGGTACAGAGAACTGTCCTCTATGAAAGCAGCAGTTTCTCTTAGCTGCTCAACTATTTCTTCAGCACCTAGATATTTCTTAATGGTAACATTTTACAGTAATCCATATTGTCCTACCTCTCACTTTGCCTCCTTATTATTTGGGGTTTGTGGGGTACAAGCATTAAACTTATTTTTAAAATTCTTCCTGTTTATAATATCACACTTTTGTTTGTCTACATTTTTATAAAGCTGGATAGTTTTCGTAATTTCCTTCTTTTAGACCCAATTATTTTTCAGTTGGGGATTCAGATGATTTTCCATGTTTCTGTGCTCTCCCTTGAATGGCAAAGCACTGTACTCCACTATTTCAATTACCAGTTAAAATGATGTATAATAAGGCTATTTTACATATTATTCAAAGGGCTGTGATAAGAAAGTCAAGTATATTAAGGATATGTTGCTAAATATGCAATTATTTTGTGATAAAAATCTTCAATTAATGCTTTTGTGGTTTTAAGGATATATTAAGAAATATGATGGAATTTCATGGCAGGGGAAACCCCTCAGAACTATAGAAATATCCCTTTTTCTTCCCAAAACTGTCAGCTCATTCCAATGTGCTCTATCTCTTGGCCAGCAGGTTCAGCACAGAAAGAACTTCCAAACTTTAAAGAGATATGTAAGAGGTCTCTGTGTGTGTGTATGTGTGTGTATGTGTGTGTGTGTGTGTGTGTGTGTGTGTGTGTGTGTGTGTGTGATTGAGAGAGAGAGAGAGAATGCATGCTATTTTGAGGGCCAACCAATCCACTCTGTCTCTTATTTTTACCTAAAACTTGCCAAGTAGGATAAGCTAGTTGTCCAGTGGGTACAAAATTTACCATCCTCCACCAGTTCTGGTTTTATAAACACATACTGCCATGGTCCTGGGATCAAACTCAGGTCCTCATTCTTACATGACAATCACGTGACCTAGTGAGCCATCCCCTCAGCTCTCATCCATTCATGTTTTAGAACCTTAAAATGGGGCACCTTAGACAGGAACACGTTGAGACTCTGCTTGTACTGGAGTCTTGACCCAGCTTATTGATCATACAACAGTAGTAGTGAGCCTCATATTCCAAAGTTTCAGTAATCTTTCCCCTTTACAATGGCCACCTCTCTTAAAGTTACAGCCATGGAAAAAAATGCCCCATAGTAGAGTGAAGCAGAAAATGAGTATAGAGTTAACAGAAAGGAGAAACCACAGTAGGTGAGATATTTGCCTTTGACTCCTTCCTATCAGCTCCTGGATGGCCCTACTTGGCTACACTCTCAGTTCTCATCCCTGGAGATTCACTGAGCTCAAAGGAGTACTGCACAATGTTGGGACATTACAACAGACAGCTTTAGCAAAACAATGCATTTGTTTTAGAACGTTATTCTCCAAGCAAAGCACTTGTTGTCTTCAGTTATGCCTACTATTAAGAGTCCATAGCAATCAAGCTTCTTGGTTACAGACATTTTCTCAACAGAGACTAGTGGGTCATCGGAACCTCCCCAGAGAGATTCCGATCACTGCTACAGCCATTTCTATGCACTTCTTCCAGAGGTCTTGGAGAAGGGACAGAGATTAAAGGCTTGCACTCCTGGCTTGCTCAGTTGTTTTGCTGTATAGCGAGCTCCACTTGTCCAGGAATGGCACTGCCAAGGGTGGTACAGGATTTTCCGTATCAATAACTGATCAAGAAAACACCCCAAAGAGTTTCTCACAGGCCATTCCGATGGAATCAGTTCCTCAGCTGTTTCCTCTTCCCAGGTGACTCCAGCTTGCCTCAAGTTGACAAACGAAACTGACCAGCACACAGGTCCCCAGGTTTTCTATCACCCTGCTATCCATGTTCCTACCAATGTATTTGAAAACTGCCTTCATCTAGAATTCTCTTTGTTCTGTTCTTATGAAAACTACATGACATTCTTAACAAATAAGAACCATTGTCATTCATATTTGGCTTCAGAATAAACATGGTCGGTCTCTGATCCTCTGTGAGGCAAGAGCTACATATTTTAATCTGTTGGGTACTATACCATTTTGGTGCCTGACCTGTTTTCAAATTAAGAATTTAAATATCCACTCATGATCTTCATGAATCTTTTCTAAATGGATGTTCCAGAGCCAGCACTGAATCTGTCCATTTTGTTAAGTAAATCAATAAATTCTTCTTCTAAATGCCATTTTTAACATAATTGATATGGTGGTTTGAATGCAAACAGCTTTTGTAGGTTCATATGTTTGAATGTTTGTTGGTATCACTATTTAAAAAGGTTTAGGAGGAGTGGTTTAATTGAAGGAGGTCTATTACTGGAGGTGGGCTCTGAATTTTCAAAAGCCCATACCAGGCCCAGTCTTAAGTTCTTTGCCTCAGCTGTGAGCTCACCATGCCCCCGTCTGCTGCTGTGCTCCCTGCCATGATGTCCACAGACTACTCTCCGAAATTATAAGCAGGCCAACAATTAAATGTTTTTTTTATAAGTTTCCTTGGTCATGGTTCCACTTCAAGGCAATAGAACCATAACAAAGACAATTGGTAAATTTCAGAACATTAGAGGAAATAAGAAAATAACAGATAGATTCCAAAGAAGTAATTGAAACTTGTGAAGTATTAAGACCAGAGCTACTGTGAGTTTTGTCTTAGTTTTGTGTGGTTTTATTCTCTGTTTGTTTGTTTTGTTTATTTTCTTTATTTGCTTGTTTGTTTTTATTTTAGTGTATGGCATGAGGGGCTACACTTGAACATGCAAGAACATATGGAGGCAGAAGACAGACACTCGGTGTTTTCTTCTGTTGTTCTTTACCTTATTTTTAAAGAAAGATCCTTGTTAAACCTCAAACTCATCATGTTGCCTAGACTTGCTGGAAAACAAGCCTCTGGGATCCTCTTATACCTGCACCGATGAAACCCCCAGTGCTGTGGTTACTGACATGCATCTATGGGTCCTCCTTTTATGTAGATGCTGTGAATCTGAACTCAGGGCCTCATGTTTGTATAGTGATTGTTTTATCAATGATTCATATCTCCAGTCTTTGTCTTTGGTTTCTTAATTTATAAAATGAGGATATATACTGTATTGTTTTTATTATTAGAATAGATGATAATATGACTGAAATGTATCTAATACAACTTGTGACAAATATTAAGAATTAAAAACTAGCTAATTATTAGCTAAGTAGTTAATAAACTATAGTTACGACTGAAATATTTTTTAACTCAAAAAATTGTTCATCCTTGGAGCCTGGCTAACATAAATGTGGGTGTTAATTTGGCATGTTCTGTCATATTCTGGCCCCACTAGAAAATGCAAAAGGCACTTGCCTCTGTGTGAGTGGTTGCTTACAAGAATGTGAGTGCACATGTATATTCATGTAGAGGCCAGAGGTCAACACCAGGTTCCTTCTCCGGTTGCTTTCCACTTTATTTATTTCACTGAACTCGGAGTTCACTGATTTGTATCCTGACTGGCCAGTGAGCCCCAGGAATCCTCCTGTCACTGTCTTTCAAGTGCTAGGATTACAGGCACACACCACTGAAACTGGCTTTTAAAAGGGATAGTGAGGGTCCCAATTCAGGTCCTCGAGCGTGCACAGTAATGCTTTATTGCCTGGGTCATCTCCCCAGTGTCTGTCGTTTTGGCTTCGAATTATTACATTCCACCAGGCCTCCCTCCCACTTCTCATTTCTTCAAGTATGCTAGAGTTGTCAAACATCTGTCCTTGTGCCTGGAGAGTAGGACTTGAGCGAGAATGGAAAATTACCTTGACACTAGGGTTGGAAATACTATTTCATGTACCTGTTAATAGCTGTCCTTCCCAATAGCACCCACATGACCTTTAAATATCACAGGAGATAAGTGGCAAAGGAGAATGATAATGGCATTTTAATTGATTGGTAAATTATTGAGAAGCATTAGCTAATACTCTGTAACACCTCTTCCCTCACTCTGTCTCACTGGAATAAATCATTATATTCTCTGGGGGGGGGTGTGTGTGCTGTTTTTCTTACCTCTGAATCTATGATTCATTTGACACTTTCTACTGGTATAACATCCAGGTTATCTGAAATGCAGATAAATGTTACAGGGTGGAAAACTGTGTGAAAATTCTATGCACAAAACCCAAATGTCACTATAGACCAGCTTTCACAGAGGCGTTAATACATAGAGTGACATCACACATTGCACTTTGAGTGTGTTTTTAATGTTTTATATAGAATGAACTGGCACTTCCTCTGAGCAGGACTCTCAGAGGTTTCCAGATTTCTTCAATACCAGCATTAATTCCTTCCAAGAGTAGAATAGCATGATGTAAAGACTAGACCGCACCTTGTGTGTATGACTGTGTGGGGTGGTGTGTGTCTATATGTATGCCTATGAAAGTTAGAGGAAGGTCTTGGATGTCATCCTCAGGTAACTTCCTCTGTTTGTTTGAGGTAGGGACTCCCACTGGCTTGGAACTTCAACAAGGAGGCTGTAACAACAAATTACCCAGTGAGCCATGTTCCCAGACCAAGGCCCCATCTATCAAAGGTTTCACTCCAACATGTCACACCACACTGGGGACTGAGGCTTCCAGGATATGAGCCTTTGGGGACATACTCAAACCATAGGGAAAGAAAGAAATGTGTCCCCCTCTCCCCCCCCCACCGTGTGTGTGTGTGTGTGTGTGTGTGTATTCAGGCAGAGTATTCTAAACTAGAGTCCAATGGGATTATGAAAATTTTCACATGAAATTCACTTGTGCCTTGGGGCTGTCAAGTTGACTGTGATGGCTCATCTTGGATGTCAACTTGACACACTTGAGAAGAGACTGAAGCACTGGCATCATCATATTGGCCTGTGACTATGTCTATGGGACATTTCATTGACTCCTAATTGATGTAGGAGGGCCCAGCTCAGTCTAGGCTAAGCCCTTCCTGGGCAGGGTTTGGGAGTAGAGTCTGTGCTATATGAGAAAAAATAGCTGACCAATTCCGGGAACAAGCCAGTTTGGCATTCTTCCATGGTCTCTGCTTCAGTTCCTACCCCCAAATTTGTGCTTTTAGCCCCTGCTCAGGATTCCCTCACTCAACAATGGACAGGAACCTGTAATCCAAAGAAATAGTTTCCTCCCAACATTGCTTTTGCTCAGAGAAGTTTTTCCCCTCATATTGAAAATACTTTTTTACCTCACATGATATATCCTGTTAATGACTTTCCCTCCCTGTGCTCTAAATTCTTCCCTACCTCTCCTCCCAAATGGATTCATGCCTTTCTCTCTCTCTCATTGGAAAACAGTTTATCCCAATAAAAAGCAAACTAGAGCAATGGCTCAGTGGATGAAAGCACTTACCACCAAATCTGATGCCGTGAGTTTGAATCCTGGGACACAACTTTTCCTTTGATTTCCATATGTACCTTGTGACACTTGTGCCCTTCCACTCCCTAGAATCATGCACACAACAATGATTAAATTGTATAACCAGAAAGTTCATGTTGAGCTCTTCTAAACAAATGAAGTCTGCGCAGAAGCCTGATGAGCCGCTGTCTCCTCCCTTGCAGCCTTACTGCAGTCATTTGGAAGATCTCTGCAGTGTTGGGTGGTTTAATTGTCCTCACTGTGGATAAAATCATTTGTTTTCTGGTGAACCAACATCTGTTTCTGTAGAAAATTAAGTTATTAGATGCCGATCAATTTAATAAAGCCATGAGGCTTTCCTGGCCTTCATGCACAATCGGTGAATTTACATGCAAAATGTGAAAAGTTTATTTTGAAGAAACTATCCGCAGCCTCCATCACTGTGAAAATTCTGTAATTAGCGAGGTACTTCCCATCAAAAGCTATGTAAGCAAGCCTGGAAATAGAGATGCTCCAAAGGCCTAGGATAATGGCACCAGCACTTTGTGTTTCCAGAAGCTCTTTCATTTATGCTACCTCAAGTTATTTTTTAAAACATTTACTCTCCATGTGTGTGTGTGTGTGTGTGTGTGTGTGTGTGTGTGTGTGTGTGTGTACATGTGGGTTTTTTCACTTGTGCTGTGGTATACATGTATATATGTATACACGGTATACATGGTAAACAGAAGACATTGTGTTTGAATTGGTCTCTCCATCTACCATGTGGATTTTCCAGGAATTGAATTCATTTTATCAGCCCTGGAAAACAGTGTTCTTACCTCCAAGCTAGCTGGCTGGCCCCAGCTAATTTTTCTAAAATGTTTATTATACCTGGCATTTCTAAAATGTTCTAAGGACTTTGCACAAATAGTCATTATTTAATTCTTGTGGTAACTTATAAATAAATATTCCACATTTTACAGGGGGCAGACAGAAGTGACTTCCCATGATACTAGGGGTTTAGACCTCAGTTTCTGGCCTCCACTCTCAGCCATACTCTCCTGTTTTACTGTACCACCAGCTGGACATATATCTTCTGGGATAAAGCCTGCATGTCTGCTTCTTCTGTACTGATTAGAGATCACTTTTAGAACAGCAAGCACTATTGAATCCCACAATACCAAAAGACATCATTCAAGGTGCGTGATTCTCTATGTTCAGTACACATGGTACTCTATGTTCAGGGTGCATGATTCTCTCTGTCTATGTTTGTGCCTGTTTTCCTGATTTAGTATTTTTCCCTTTAATTTTCATATTCATCCTAAGTACTATTTTTCCTTTTTAAAAATAGGATTTTTAACTTACTGGGTTTTTTTTAAGCAGGGTTTAAACTTAAAGCCTTAAACATATGCTAAATGAAATAGAAATGTCTCAACACCTTGGTTAGGGAACCAACGGCAGACAAAGACAATGATAGCACCAAATCCAATCTGGTGCACCATGAGGTTTTGTGGTTACTTACCAGATCAGGGACAATTTTTGAAAGACAGTTGCATTACCAAAAGCCCACTTCAGTCAGGGTGACAATTCACAAAGGCTGGACCCCTGAAGCTCCTTGTATGACCCGGGATGTTGGAGGCTTTCTTCCAAGAAGTTTGGCAGTTTGAGCTCTTTCTCTAGCAGCTTGTCTGGCCTTGGTTTCTTCAACAGAACTTATCACTGATGGCACCTTGAAGAAAGGGTGTTATACGTCCAGTCAGTTTCAAGGACTTCCTGAGGCTTTTCAGTTGTTTTCTCCATGTGTCCTAAGCAATCCAACCTCACTTTAGAACTCTAAGTCCTCAGGAGCATCACACTTCAGAAGATGTTACACAACAACACACAGAACACTGCCATTGTACACCCCATTTCCTTGTTCTAAAATCACAGCTCAGCTTCCCTGAGTAACAGTCCAAGTTTTTTCACTGGACACTGCATATGCATGCCTTGAATGTATTCTTAGCACCCAACAGGCTTCTCAGTCTCATTCCATTTCTTGCATCCCCTGGGGACATCAGGAACAGTCAACACCCTAAGCATGACAGCATAGATTAGGTTAGCATGATCTTGGACATCTTTGTAAGTAGAGTCATGATAGAGTATCCTTGCTAAAGTTATTCGAAAATGGCACAAGATGGTTTTGTCAGGCCTCTCTTAGTCCTTTGAACTTCTATGACTTCCTCTGAGCATGTATGAGACATGCGCTATAAACAAGCAGGACATTTTTCATGGGTATTTGAATGATGATCAGATACAGTATCTTTTCCTCTGCTTAGAGGTCATGGCTGCCACCTGAAGCCATCCCCAACCCCTTGAAGTAAGTATACCTCAGCAGTGGATGGATTCACCAACCCTCCAGACCTTAGCGTTTTTGATGGTTTGCTTTTCTGTGTCAGTTAAATAATTAAAAGGCAGAAAAGATCTTGAGCTCTCTGGGCAGCAGAGGAGAATTTTCAAACAAAGCAAGCAAGAGCAGACAGAATCAACATTTGAAGAAAGGCATTTATTGAAGACAGGAAACATACACATGTAGTAGATACACAGAGAAAAGGACCCCAAAAGCAGAGGGACAAGAGGAAAAATGCCGCCTTTTCTCAAGGGCTGGGTTTATTTTTAAGTCTCCTAAGAGTCTTTCTCCTCTTACTTAAGTTGGTCAGTTTGAAGAAAGACTGGATGGCTGATGGCCCACAACTGTTGTGTGCCCTGTTCTGATCATCCTTGAACTTGTTGAGGTCCTCTATCAGCAGGAGTCTTCTGTCAGGAGACAGGAGTCTACAGGGCCTGTGTTTTCAGCTGCCAGGCTTTGCTCTCAGGTCAGAAGGGTGAGGTAGAAGTAGTCAGCCACCTTGCAAGCTTGAAAACTTACCTATCCACAGTGCCTTTCCCTATCTGCCTACCAGGGAGTCTGTGTAACTTCTAGTTTCTCCACAGTTTGTACCAAAATGTCCGTTGTTCAGTGGACCCAGGTCACTCATTCTCAGTGTGTCCAGTCTTTTCTTATCATTGGAAGGATAATTATTTCTGCACTCTAGTTGTTGAAGGTAAGATTAGAACATTCTTCATTTTTAATTTCAGATTCCTTTATCATTTAACTGCTAAGTTACTCTTTTGAATATTGCTAGTTGTATTTTGGCACAAGAACATCTGTCATCTGCCTGTACTTCCTGGAATCACCTTGTTCTCTTCTTTCTCCCTCAGAAAGCTGTGCCTTTCCTTCAGTCACCATCCCTATCATGTGTAATGCGCCTCAGCTGATACAGACATGGTACTATAGTAACTAATTTAAGAGGACCCCATGACTTCTTCCCCGTTTCATGAAGAAGTTACAGATATGGTGAGAAGCGTTGGGTAGATGGTCTGTTTGTTTGGATATGCATCACCCTAACTTGTAAGCACTCTCATTTGTTTTGTGGCTAGCTCTTATGCTACACAGAGAGTATCTGCCCTTCTGGCCATTCTGAGAAAACATACAAGGGAAGTTCATTGCTTTTGCAGATTCTCAACAGTTGTTTTAAGGCATTCTAAATCTCCCCATTCTCATATTCTTATCTTACATTTTTCTTTATTGTATGGTAGCAGCAGCTGTGGTGGTGGTAGTTACTATGTTTATATATGTGCGGTGCATGTGTGAGTGTGTGTGTCCACTTAAGGAGGCCAAAGAAAGACTCAGATGTTACTGTTGCTCTCTGACTTAGTCCTTTACAAGACAGTCTCTGTGGAAGCCTGTTTTCAGGTTCCTCGTGGCTTTACTCAGCAGGTCCCATACAGAGGATGATTGGACCACAGGCCTGAGAAGGTCTGCACTTGGCTGTGCTGGGGGGAGGTCTTTTGCTCTAACCCTTGACGGCTTTGTAAATACCCTGGGGCAGAGACAGTCAGGGCCTGTTGGAATAGGTTCCAGGCCCTCTTGAGGCTATCCTGTGTTTTCTACTGTTCATCTCCACAATCTAAATCCTTCTATCTAATATTTCCTACTGCTTGCACTCTAGAAAAACTCTGGAGAACTGTAGGGTTGGTGGGTAAACACCCTGCAGAATGGCACCATGAACAGGGACCAAAAAAAGGGACTAAAGACAAAAAAGGGGGGACTAAAGATAATGAGCAGGGACTAAAGACAAAGTAATAGGGACTTTAAAAAAGGAAAACAATAGTTTTATTAGACTTTTTGGTAAAAGTCCTAAGTCAGCCCTGCCAGTGGACAGTGGCATGCCAGTGTTAGGAATATATATTATTGAGGGGCAGGGGTTTTATCCTCAAAAGAAAAGGAAAAACAGGAAGGTTGTCCAATGCTGCAGTGCAAAATTCTCTTTTGTCAAAATGTTCTATCTTCTATCCCTTTTTCAAATTTCTAACTGTGAAAAATAAGTAAGGCATAGTGTAGTAATATAGTATAGGAAAAACTTAGAAATGTAAGATTGTGTAGAAAAAAATTAAGATAACTAAAAGCAACTAAACAGAAAAATTCTTCAATTTTCTAACTTGTGGGGCTATGAACGCAAACTAGGTGTAAGGAACATGTAAGGCCTAGGGTGAACAACCCTGGTCAGGAGTGATAAGCAATAGAATGATGTAAGAAAACCACAAATGGAGTAGTGATAAGCTATAAGCTATGTGTGGAACTAGGGATAAGACTAGAAATCTAGCCAGAAAAGAATATAAAAGATGAAGCCTCAGACCCGACCAACAGAGCTCATCAGGCCCTCACATGAGACGACTCTCCTCTGCCAGAGACATGAGATCCTGTACCCAGTGCAGACATGGCTGACCAGGGGAAGGCTGACCCAAGATCCAGAGGAACAGATGTGGTGAGTTCAGACTTGTACACCAGGAAAGTTACTCCTGCTTCCATTTGGAAGACAGGATAAATATTGCTTGTAATCTTACTGTGTGAATAAATGAGTGTTATACCAAGTCTGAATCAAGAGTGATTATTCCTCCCTCATAACCGGGGTATGTGCTCGCTACACTGGGAAAACTTTCTTTTAGCTTTTTGGGTAGTAAAAAAGCTCTTCTTTGAGCTTATGGGGAAGAAAAAGCTTCCTATGGAAGCTTTTGGCCTGAGGACTGCTGAAATACTAAGTCCAAGCAGCAGGAGAAAGTGATTTCTCCCTGAGGCAAAAATGGGGGTGTAAAAAGCCAAAAAGTTTAAAGTTTAGTTTTGGGAAAGGTTGGTCTTTCTTTCTTGGTGGAAAAAATCTTTCTCTTAAACTAAAAAGCTTTTTTTGGAAATTTTTTTTTGGAAAAAAATCTCTCTAAAAAGCCTTAATCTTAAACTAAAAGTTCTCTTAAACTTAAAATCTAATTAAAATCTAAAAAGCCTTTAACTTTCTCTCAGAAAGACAAAAATTAGATTGACCTGAAGATAGTATGGTGATCACCTGTGATTAGTTCTAAGGGAAACAACAAACCTCTTAAGACAGTAAAACCTCTCTAATTTCTTTCAAGCTTTAAAAATCCTCCCTGCAATGCAGGAAGCAGGTTTTAGTTCCTAAAAACCTTTCTTCTAAGCTCTCTCTCTTCAGGTTAGTAAAAGACTAGGTCAAATTCCCCTGAGGGAAACACTTGGGGAGAGTGCACTTAAAGAGCTACAGAGAGCCCAAAAGGGCAGGAAACTTTACCAGAGAAAAGCAAAAAAGCCAAGCTTTTCAGTTCCAGCCCAGGTGAGACATCAAGTGTTTTGTTTCTGAGTGAGCATTCCAAGGTGCTCCTAATCGTCCAAAGCAAAGATTCCCTGAAGCAATGCAAACTGTTAGCATTGTATCCTTGCCTCTGACCAAAAATCCAGAGGCACTGGCCAGTGAGTCTCTGAGTTGGAGTGCATTTCAGGGATACTAGGATTCCTGAAGTTGTAAACTTCCTGGAGCACAGAGTTGAGGTAGGAAGGTGCAGGACCCAGGGGAATATTGCTAATGAACAACCAAAGCTAAAGCCAGTGGGAACAGCACAGTTGTCCACTTTCCCACAAGTCCTGGGTTGATAGCTCCACAGCTGCAAAAAGAAATCTGAGAAAAGCTTTTTTTTTTTTTTTTAATCAAAGAAAAGACCTTTCTGAGAAAACAGTAAAGCTGAACTGTGTCTGAAGGTTCAGCCAGGGCAGAACTGAGAACTAACAAAGACTAAAGTTCTATCAGAGAAAGAATTTCTTTGAGAAAAGCTTTGTTTCAACTGACTCCAGTGAGATGAGGCAGTGTAGCCCTGAGCGGTGATTGACTCTGGCCTAAGCTCTGTCCTTTAGCACCCAGACAAACAAACACAACCCCCTGGGGGACTGGGCCAGGTGAAGGCCTGATGAGGCAAAACACCTGTCCTAATGGGAGTTTAGAGATGGCAAAACCCTCCCTTTCAGTCTGGATGCAAACCACACAGACCGAGAAAACAGAAACAGAAAAAAAGCCCCTACCTTCAGTAACCAGAAAAGCTGCCACTTTAGTGTCAAGTTTTTAGTGTCAACTGTTTCTGGGGCAGAGGGGATAAATGGGAACTGACTCTCTGAAGAAACGAAGAAGGGACAGTTTACTTCTCAGAAAATGTATGACCTGACTAAGCTGCTACAGTTTGAGGCAGATTTGGGGGTGGGGGGTACCTCCAAAGGCAGCTAGCAGAGGTACAGAGCAGCCTGAGATATCTGAACGAAGCTCTGCATCTGGGGTGGGGGGATGGGGAACAAGCAAAATGAGAATAAAATCAGTGGGAGAAAAACTCTCTGAAGGATCATGGGAAAGCTGTTGTAAAAGTTTGTTTTCCACTGACTGGCTAAGGCAAACACAAGCCCCGAGGAGGAAAGCTGCTCTCTGAAATACCAGCCTCAATGCATGATAGTGAGGCAGGTGCAGTTCTGATCCTGGGCCAGTGTGAAATGAAGGAAAGATACCTGTTAAAGCCAGCTGAGGAGAGAATAGAAATCTCTCAATGTCCCATAATTGAAAACTTAAAACTCTTGGTTCAAATCTCTTGTTGCAAAAGCAAAAACTTCTAAAACGAGTCCCGTAAAAGAGAACTGGAGGTTGACGCTGGGATGCAAAAAGAACTATGGGAAATGGAGTCCAAAAGCTAGCTTTTAACAGTGAGCGGATGAATATAAATGCATTCTGGGAAATGTAGTTTTTTAGCTAAGGATGGCGATATTGTCCAAAAACTTTTCAGCTCAGAATGAAGTTTCTTCTCAAAGCAATGCTAGAAAGCTTAAATCTTACCTCTTCAGAATTCAGATCAGAAAAAAAGCTACCTATAAGAGCAAACAAGCCACTTTAATATCCTTAAAAAAGCAAGAGAATGCAGTTTATACATTGAACATTGTTTTAGATGTGAAGAAACTTATGTGAAATTAAAAATTCTTTACCTCTTAAACAAATAGCCTGCAATGAGTAATTCCTTTGCAAATCTAATGAGACAAGGAAACAGGCATTCAAAAAGAAATGACTGCTTTATAGATGGAAAACAAACTTCAGAAAATCTAGCTGTCTTACAAAAGAGTTACTTCACCTGAAAGTTCCTTATAAGAAATCAATGCTAAATGTCACAGCTGCTAATATCAGGAGTTAAAGAAAATGAAGTGAAAATACTAAATCCTGAAAATGCTTTTTTCTCAGAGTAAGCTAATGAAGGATATGTTTTATGAAAGAACATCTATGTTCTTGGCTCCTTTGAATAGTAACACTTTTGGTGAAAATATTGGAACTAACAACAATCAAGTTAAAATGTTTCAACAAATTAAAAACACTATTCACAAAAGAAAGCTGCCATGCTTTGTGGGCCATATTAGAGCTCACTGCAATCTTTCTGGTCCTTTAGCTTAGGGTAATGCAATGATTGATAAGTTAACAAAAATAGGAGCATTATCCCAAGTAGAAATGGCCCAACAGTCACATGCTCTTCATCAAAATAGCAAAAGCTTAAGAAAGGAATTCAAACTTACCAAAGAAGCAACTCATCAAATAGTTAAATTATGTGGGGTATGTCAAAAATATTTTCCTGTCCCTCACTTAAGGATAAACCCTCAAAGTCTTCTTCCTAATCATCTCTGGCAAATGGATATTACTCATATTGCAGAATTTAGCAAACTAAGATATGTACATGTGACCATTGACACTTATTCAGGAATTTTAATGGCTAGTGCACAACCTGGGGCAGCTACAAATCATGTAATTGTGCACTGCTTGAAGTGTTTTTCGTATATGGGTATACCAAAAATTATTAAAACTGATAATGGTTCTGGATATAGTAGTAAGGCATTTTGTACCCAATGGGAAATCGTACATAAAACAGGTATTCCTTATAATCCCCAGGGACAAGGTATTGTGGAAAGGGCTCATAGCAGTCTTAAAATACAGCTTCCAAAAGATAAAAATAAAAAAGGAAAAAATTTACCCTCAATCACCACATAATGCATTAAACCGTGCTTTTTGTTGTGAACTTTTTGAATATGGATGTCCGTGAGCAGTCTGTCACAGATAGATTTTGCCACAGTGGCATCCAAGTGACTTTTGCTCAAATGAAATGGAAAGATCTCTGCTCGGGATTATGGAAGGGTCCCGATCCTGTTGTAATATGGGGTCCAGGACACGTTTGTTTTTTTTCACAGAATGAAGCTCAGTAAGGTGGTTACCGGAGCACCTGGTGAGGAGTGTGGAACTAAGGAGGGTCAGCTCCAATGGTGTTCCTATAAAGGACCCAGAATGAAAGTGGCTCCATCAGTGTTCCTGAGGGTTCGTCACTGGCTAATGCAAACAGTGAGGAAACAGAGTTCAGAGCTGTGCTGCTTTGGGCTTTACTAGCTCCTTTAGAAAAATACTTTATATCACCCTATTGCTGTGCACTGTTTTGCAAAGAGCTTTACAACAGCTAAATATGGTAATTTCACCCTCAGAGTGAAGAAGTTTTTTGGTAGAACAAACCAAAAGTACTGCTGTAATAGAAATGTTTGTCTGAATTGAAGCACTTAGGGGAGATGTTATGAATCAGGGTGACGGGACAGCCTCTCGTTAAAAACCATTTACCGCTGACTGCGCATATCTGCCAGCTCCAGAATGGCTGAGAGAACTCAGCAGCTTTGGGGTGTGGCTTCATCCCAAGAATGTTACAGTCCCCTAGCAACAAGTATCACAATTCTATAATGACAGTATTCACTAAATCCCAGTGTTGTACAGCAAAGTTGACTATAAACTCTAAACTTTAGAAATGATGTACATACTTCCTGTCTAGTTAAGAGAATCTTTCTAATAGAAATAGTGATAATAATTAAGAGTAAGAAGTAGAAAAAGATGAAATAAGATATGTGAGTTTGTAGAAATTATTCTGTTTCGTTTAGATCTGTGTTAAGAAATCTTTAGGTGTTTGCTAAGTTAGATATATGCTAATGGTATTCCTATATAAGTTTGTAAAATAGATCAATAGAGTTCCTTTAAGAATTTAAGCTTGCAAGAAGTATCTTAAGGTAGTCTTAAGACATGTAGTAATAAGCTTGTAAGAAGTAAAGATGCTAGTTGTAAATGCAAGTTTAAGTAACAAATAAGATGGAATGACTATAAGAAGTATATAAGAAGTAGTAAGAAATATATTTGCTAAAGTAGTTCTATAGTTTTCTTAAGAAGTATAAATAAGTAGATGTTAATGTTAAATGTGAGTTTGTAAAAAAAAAAAGTGTAAATGTTAAGTGTGAGTCTATTCTTAATGTACATGGTGAAAGAACCTGAGACACAGAAGGTAGTGTCCTAGTAGACTGCAAAGCAGGCAGTCTGAATGGTTTCAAAAGCTCCAGAAGCCACTAAGAATCAAAGAATGGCAGATACCAGAACCAGCACACCAAGGCATCCACAGCTGAGATCCATGGAAAATCAACGCAACACAGAAAAACCTGAGTTAACATAAAAAATGGTGTGGTGTAGAATATTACTATACCTAAAAAGGTCTCTGGCTTGAGAATAAAAGTTGCAGAGACACTTGTTTGAACTAAAATTGTTAACTGCAAAAAGTTTTGTTTGATAAATGTCTCTTCATATTTGGGAGTGAACACCTGATACCAGAATTTAGATTTTTTTTTCTTAGCTTTTTTAACTTAAAATGAGATAAAACTACAAAAAGATTTTGGTTATGGATTTCTTCATATTTGGAAGGCTAGTACCAGAATGTATTTGAATTTGGCGACTTAAGAAATGAAATGAACAATAGTGATTTCATTACAATGTGATAATTTTGTATTTACTTATAGTAATAACCTGGGAACTGTTTTCTGGAATTATTTGTGTTAAAAATGGAACTGTTTAAATAAAGAAATTTATTGTTTTTACCTTGACTCAAGATTCAGTTTTGTGTATGCATATATGCTTGGTGATTCATGAATTGTTTTGTGTTAAAAATACAATTGTTTTGTGAAACAGTTTTTGTAAAAATGGAATTACTTATGGAACTGGTTTTGTGTTACAAATGGAACTGTTTAAATGGAAAAGTTTGGGTTTTCTAACTAGTCTTGAGATTTTGCTTAAAAAATTATGAAGACAAACGAAATAATGTACGCACATGAATTATGAACCAAAGGCTGTGGAGCCCCCAGCTGGATCAGGCCCTCTGGATAAGTGAGAAAAAAGAATAGCTTGAACTGTTTTGAAGGCATCCAGGCTGTGGGACCAGGACCTGTCCTTAGTGCATGAGCTGGCTGTTTGGAACCTTGGGCTTACACAGGGACACATGCTCAGCCTGGAAGGAGGGGACTGGACCTGCCTGTACTGAATCCACCAGGTTTAAATGAATCCCCAGGGGAGTCTTGGCCCTGGAGGAGATGAGAATTGGAGGGGAGGGGCTGAGGAGAAAGTGGGGGGGGGGGTAGGGGGGGAGGACAGGGGAACCCAAGGCTGATATGTAAAATTAAAACACAAATATAATAAAATAAATAAATAAATAATATATATAAAGAAAAGGGAGAGTTAATATTCCTTAGCCTATTTAATTTAAATAATTGTTGTTTGAGTGGATTAATGTCATGTTTTGTTAGTAAGAAAAGCAAATGGAGTATACTAAGACTACTTTTAAAGTGTAAAGAGTTTTATTAAGAAACTACTTTAGAATGTTTTGTTAAAAGTTTTCCAAGTGTTAATGGTTAGATTGAGAATATTGCTTTTCAATATGGGTTTATAGGAATTGTATTAGTTTGGGTTTTTTCTAATTAGGTTTTGTTTTAAAAAATCATAAAGAAAAGGAGTTATGAGTGAATTAAGGTTGAATGTATGTTTGTAGAAATTATGTTTAACCTATTGATATTAAAGCACCCTGGTTTTGTGGAGTTAAGGAAATATTTAAGTTTGAGAATACATCAGAAGTTTTTTGTATGTCCTGTTACCAAGAAAATTCAAATGATTCTATTAAGAGTTAAAGTTGTAAGACAGAAAATTGTTAACTATATATAGCACCATTTATGTTAATTCAAATGGTTCTGTAAAGAGTTTGCTTTGAGTTGTAAGATTGGGTGAATTGTGAGTATGAATAACAATATTTATGTTAACCTGTTAATGGTGGATGAAGCTAAGGTATTCTTTAAGTTTGAAATTGCACTAAGTTTTTGGTTTAGAAAGGGCTTGATGCAGCTAAAGACTGCTTTAGTCACCTTGAACCTAATCCAAAAGAGAAATGCCAACTTTATCATCCTCTACTCCCATACTGGGAGGTGGGAGGTGTAACAGCTATGGAAATTGTTGTGAACTCTTTTTTTTTTTTTTTTTTTTTTTTTTTTTTGGTTTTTTGAGACAGGGTTTCTCTGTGTAACTTTGCGTCTTTCCTGGAACTCACTCTGTAGCCTACGCTGGATAGAATGTGAACTCTTAATAATGAGTTATTTTTTATATATTAAGAAAAGGGGGCCTGTGGGAGCCTGTTTTCAGGTTCCTCATGGCTTTACCCAGCAGGTCCACATAGAGTGGGTGATTGGACCACAGGCCTGAGTGCAGGTGTCTGAGATGGTCTGCACTTGGCTGTGCTGGGGGAGGTCTTTTGCTCCACCCCTTGACGGCTCTATAAATACCCTGAGACAGAGACAGTCAGGCCTCTTTGGAATAGGTTCCAGGCCCTCTTGAGGCTATCCCGTGTTTTCTATCTGTTCATCTCCACAATCTAAATCCTTCTATCTAATATTTCCTGCTGCTTGCACTCTAGAAAATTCTGGGGAACTGTGGGGTTGGTGGGAAAACGCCCTGCAGGTGTCTCACTAGACTCAAAATTTAAGCAAGACTGCAGCCAGCAAGCATCTAGGATGTGTCCATCTTTTCAACCCACCATTCCATTCTGGAGTTCCAGGCTTATCAGTCATGCTCAGCTTTATGTGAGTAGTGCTGATTGAAACATAGGTCCACATGCTTGCATAGTATACTCTCTTCTCTGCCAAACAATCCTCCCAGCCCCTCATGTTATATTTTTAATGTGCTAAACATAGGGTAACATACACAAAATAAAACAAACATTCCCCTCAATGAGTCAACAGAAATTTGATACCCATTTAAGAAATAAATTAATAGTGTCACTTAGAATCTCCAAATTTATTCCTGGAGTGTACATAGTGAATTCTGCCATCTTAGCTATTTACTAATTCTTTGAAGGCACAGTTCTTGCTATGTTATTTTCTGTAAACTCTCCAGCAAATGGTAAGAACAAAAAAGGAAGACTATCTTTGAACAGGAATGAATGCATGCCAAACATCTACTTAGTGCACTAAAGGCCAGGAATACTGAAATCATTTTTTTTTAAATCTGTTTTTAATGTGTGTGTATGAGAGAGCATGGTCAGTGTATATAGATGCATATGGACATTTGTATGTGTGTAGGTGCATATAAACATGCTGTGTGTGGGTGTGTGGGTGTGTGTGTGCATGTGTGTGTGTGTGTGGGTGTGTAGGCCAAAAGATATCCTTAATCTCTGTTGAGACAGCATCTCACGGTAGGCTGAAGTTCAACAGTTTGGCTAGGCTGGCTGGCTAGTAAACCTAACAGATCCCACTGTCTCCTCCCCTCAGGAAGAATTGTGTTTGTCACTGTGTCTAGATTCCTTACACATGGTTTAAATGTGAAGTGTTTCCCACAGGCTCAGATTTGTGAACCTTGGTCTCCAACTGGTGGTGCTGTTGGAAAGCCTCTGGAGCCTTACTAGAAGAAGTGGGTAAGTGGGATGGGCCTGTGAATTTATAGGTGGGTTCACATGTTGTTCATTCCCTACTTCCTGAAAGTGGATGTGATGTGCAGAATGGGGGCACAGACCCACAATGCCACCCTGATGGCAGAGACCAGAATCAAGGTTTGGGTTGTAACTTGAGCTTATGACTAACCAACATGAAATCAGGGGTCCTCATAGCAGCTCTAATATGGATAAACCCAGTATCAAGACCCTGCATTCTGTGAAATTCAGAATCAAAAGATCAAACTCACATGATATGGTTTCTTCATCGGACAACCAACCCCTCTGTCACTGAATGCCACTAAGATGTGACTGGAAGGGAATTAATATAGACTGTCCTGCGTCCTTCGCTCAGGATATTCCAAGGGCTTCTAGAGCTCTGAGTCAAAACTAATAATGGATACTAGATGATACTAGATAATGATTTACCATGTCACAACCTCAAAAGTGTGATCTAGCATACAAATAAAATGTCAGTCTCGTGCAACTCTAACTTCCTGAAGGTTTTGACCTCCAGGATTCTGTCAGGTCTCCACAGCAGGGATCAAAGTTCCCCTTTCATGTATTGCAGTTTGAGGAATGTTCCCATAGGCGTCTATGTTTGAACATTTGGTTCCCAGCTAACAGAGCTGCTTGGGAAAGTTGTGGTACCTTCAGGAGGCAAGTCACTGGAGAAATACTTTGTGGTTTTATTACCTGTCTCCACTTGCCTTTTACTTTTTCTGCTTCTGGAGTGCCAGGGCAATGTAGCAGAATGCTCTCATCTCCTGCCGTCATGCCTTTGCACCAGGATACTGAATCTGGCAACCAAAATAAGCTCTTTCTCCCTAAGTTGATGTTGAGAGGTACAAGTCAACAGCAGGGTTGGGACCTAGTTCTGGGTTTGAAGAACATTGCCAACTAAAGTCAAGGAGGACTCCTGCCTTGGGCCTTTGAGAAGAGTTGAACACACAATATCCAAGCATGATGAAGTTCAGCAGTTCCTCAGTAGATACTTGTACACACACAATTTTGATAAAGAAGGCAATGCTTGTTTATCAGGGTCTCTTGAGGTTTCAGCTCAAGAAGGACTAAAAATATAGACCCTGAAGCAGGCAGACTTTATTAGTTGAGTAGAGTGGTCCCAATTCCCATAAAAACAATGGTTGCCCACACAGGTAAGCACACCTATACTGTCATTCTTAGGCAAAGGAAGGTTATTAATTAAGCGATTTTGCCCACAGGAATGTAACAGGACATTCAATGCCTACAAAGTTTCAGAGTTTCAAGTGTCATAGGATTTATAATACACATCCACAGAAGGGAGTCACAAAAGAAAACTACAAGAGACCCTCTGCTCTAAGTATGCACACAGGAAAGCCCAAAGGAAAAATAAGAGACAGAAAAGATGTTACAGAAATTTGAGGAACAAGGGAGATAGCTCAGTGGATAAAGTATTTACTGTCCAAGCTTGAGGACCAGAGATTAAATCCTCAGAACTCTTGCAGAAACATGGCTGGCATTGTGGCTATCTATAATTCCAGCATTTGGGAAATAAGAGAAAGGATCCACAGAGCAAACTACCTAGATAGACTAACTGAATTGGATAGCTTCAAGTTCAGAAAGAGACATTGCTCACATGTATATATGCATTTTTATAGAACATGTGAACAGGCACACAAACAAACACACATTAAAAAAATCACATTACAAAAATCTAAAGTTTGTACACGAGTCCCTAGAGCCTAAGTAAAATCAAGTACAGCCTGGCTCCCAAACTGAGTAAAACCAAGCCTCATTTAAATACTTATTCTCTGGAATTTATGTAATCTGACCAATCATTCCAGGCTTTCATCAACCATGACAAAATTTTTAAAAGGTATAGTAACTTTTAAGGGCAAAATCATCCACAAAATTGAAGACATAATGCAAACTGAAAAATTCTTCAAGTGATATTAGATATTCTGCAGGTGGCACAATTATAAGAAAGGAAATCTAAATAACTGGGTAATATGTTAATGACTCTAAAAACAGTAACAATCTACAGATGCTTTATATAAACACAGAGGTGGAAGTTTAAGAAATAAAGCTAGTGGAATTGAAAGAAGTCAAAAGCACTGTGAAAAGGAGTGAATATAGGCTCATCAGAAGATTGCACACAGCTGAAAATTAGTGAGCTGAAAGACATCTCATCAGAGACATCACAGAATAAATTGCAAATATAAAATTAGAATTTAAAAAGATTAAAAATTCAAATATCATGGACTGATTTCAAAAGAGTTAAGATGAACATAATTAGAACATGAGAAGGAAAGGGCATAAATGGAGAAGAAATGTTTGAAGGTATAATGGTTGAGAGTGTTCCAAAATTAATGACAGACACCTCATCCCAAACCTAGAAGTGAAGAACTGAGGAATTATTGGCAGTTTATAGCTGCTAGGGGAGGGAATGTCATTCTTCTTTGGTAGCATGGCAAATGGTAGTTTGCACATGCACTTATGGGCAGCACTAATTTGCCTTAATGGATTTTTAACAAACAAACAATAAATCAAATGAAAAAAAGTGAAGACATAGAGTTGAGAGAGATGTTGGATGGGACTGGAAGAAGTTAGAGAAGAGAAATAGGTTAATAGGATCATATTTAATTGTATTTTTAAGGAGGCAAACAGATAGTGTTGATGGAATAATGGAATCTGCACGGGAAGCCCACCTTCTTCTGTGACTTTTACACAAAAGAACCATAAAAGATTTATTAGTGACTATGAGAGATAACCCTCTATGATATTCCTATCAGTGCAGTGTAGGTGAAGTTTTCTGCAGTCCCACCCAGGCCAAAACCCACTCAGACCCCCAAAAACACACAGAGGCTTATATTACTTATCAACTGTATGGTCATGGTAGGCTTCTTGCTATCTAGTTCTTGTATCTTAAATTAACCAATTTCTATAAATCCATACCTTGACACATAGCTCATGGCTTACCAGTAGCTTACATATTGCTACTCATGGCAGTGGCAACTGGAAGCATCTCCTGACTCAGCCTTCCACTTACCAGAATTCTCCTTTCTGCTTATCCCACCTATTCTATACCTCCTGCCTGGCATTTTTTTTATGAATCAATCAGAGCAACACATTCACAGCACACAAATATCCACAGCACTTTGACTTTTCTTTTTTTATAAAGGAAGGTTTTAATTTTAACATAGTAAAATTACATATAGCAAAACAATTATCGGATGAGAATTATAGTTACAATAGCTAGTCTATTTGATTTTGGCAAAATTAAAGGCGATAGTCTATCTATCCTATATTTGTGAGTCTAAGTTTCATATCTAACTTATCTTTTATCATAACTATAGGAAATTATAACTATCTAGTATTCAACTACATCAAAGAACTCAGAAGGATATACTAATACCTGAGAAACAGGAGAAGGATGCAAGCAAATTTTAGGAGTCTTGCGAGAGTAGACAGAGACAGTTGGCAGCATGGACATTCATCCAAAGTTCCTGTGTAAAGTTGAGACATCTGTCTTCAGCCCAAAGGCCTAGAGTCTCTCAGTCACTTTTCTCTGTGTCCTGTAGAATATCTGGCAATTTCCTCTGCAAAGCAGGAACCTGAAGGACCATTTTGCCAAGCAGTTCAGTGGTCACCTTCCTATGGGTCCTGCATGTCTAATTGATCAAGTAGTCTAGGCAAGAACAATTTCTTGCCCAAATGGCTATTTTTGCCAATAAGAAGATAAATGCCATATAGTGTCTTTGATGCTCATCCTACACTCTGATGTAAATCGGTGCTGCCAGGAGCAGACATGATCGTCCAGAAGTTCTAAATTTTTAAAACATTTAAATGCCATATTCTGTAGGTCTTTGAGGTGTTTGACGATAATCTGCCTAATTGAATTATATCTATGTATACCTAGAATACTTAACATGACTATAAGTTTGACTATCATAGAAGACTAATCATTAATCTTTATTATTTAATTATCCATTACAAGCTGAATGAGTTACATAAACATAAAACCTCAAATGAGAGTAGAAATATATATATATATATATATATATATATATATATATATATATATATGTATATATATATACACATATATATAATAGCAAAATTAAGTTTAAATTTATATCAGTAAACTAAAATCTATAGCAATGTAAAACATTTCTAAACAAGTTGTTGCTCTTTAAAGTAGATTTATTAATCTACCCTTTCATCCTATCATTATCTATGGTTATCCCCTTTTCTTCTTTAGAAAGAAATTGCATGTACAATCAACTTGTTTTAAATAAAAATACTGTTTTTTTCTCTGTCCAGAGGGCTCTTCTGATATGGGACCAAACAATCTCTCACCTTTTTTTTTTTTTTTTTTAAGCAAATGTGCTTGGGTTTAGAGAAGGAGTGAGCCAATTCCGTCTCCAAAGCTAACTTGGTATATTTGGGAATTTGGGCATAGCTTCTCATACTACTTCCTATTGGATGAAGGCACTGTATTCTTATGGGGACATAAAGAAATTTTTAGGATTATGGAATAGTCTGTGAGGCTGTATTTTCTGAGCCAGTTGCATTGAAACCATTTTGGGTGTTGGGTCATCTGAGCCATGGTGTCATTGGAGACCTTTCAGGGGGTCTTGGCTGTTCAAATTTGATGTGTATTAATTTGGTACAAATCCATAGCCTCTTGTTTCCTGTGGAAACTAAAGTAGAACCTCCTTTCTAAAGCAACATATCCTTAGATCCAAATTTTGAAGTCAAGTTACCTTTAAAATATACATATTGGTTTAACTGAACAGTCTTTCCAATCAAATGTTTATGCAGTTAAAAATCCCAAAGACAATATGTAGCTAGAGTTTTCCTGCCTGGCCCACAGTCAGGACAAATCTCTCTCACCCGCCAGGCCCATAGATGCTCAGATCCAACCAAGTAAACATACACAAACTTATATTGTTTACCAACTGTATAACTGTGGCAGGCTTCTTGTTATCTACTTCTTCTATCTTAAATTAACCCATTTCTGTTAGTCTATAAGTTGCCACGTGGCTCGTGGCTTACCAGTACCTTATATTTCCCTTGTCATGGCTGCGGCTGGCAGTGTCTCTCTGCCTCTACCTTCCACTTCCCAGAATTCTCTTCTCTGCTTGTCCCACCTATACTTCTTGCCTGGCCACTGGCCAATAAGTGTTTTATTTTAACCAATCAGAGCAACACATTTGACATACTTGAACATCCCACAGCAAAACACAATTCAAACTCTGTGTGATATCCATCTTTACTTGGCTTATTTTATATATTACTTTTATTTTTTAAAGACTTTATTTATTCAAAACTATCTATTCCTTTGTATAACTGCATATATTACTTTTTTCTCTCTTTCAAGCCTACATACATTTTTACACACATTGTAAACTATTCCATCTGAATCTGCCTTATTGTGAACCTATTACTTTTAACTGTAGCCCTTCTTGTACTGAAATTGCAGCTTTGGCTGCTGGCTCTGCCCACCTCAGCTTTCCATCATGGCAAAACTATGCTTACCACCAGGTTCGAATGAACTATGCTCACTGCTGGACTCTGGGAGGCAGTGGGTCTATGCCTCTATCAAAGCAGCATGTAGCCCAGAAAATTCTTTTTTTCCTGTACTAGCAAAGGTTGAATTCACCACCTAGAGTAATGTGTGGCTCAGAAACATCTCTGTGTAAGGTGGCATAGGTCAAACCTGCAAGCCACAAAGCAGCATAGATTAGCTCAACATGTTGCGGTGTCTTTTCACCTGCACAAGACATGAAGGGAATTGGTTATTAAGTATTCTCAGGTTTCAGCTGGAAACTCAAGCCATTGGGTGCCATTTGTAGTTCGATATTTCTCTATTCCTGCCTGGGCCACAGCCACTCTGACCCAAATAAACACACAGAGACTTATATTACTTACAAACTGTATGGCCATGGCAGGCTTCTTGTTATCTACTTCTTCTATCTTAAATTAACCCATTTCTATAAATCTATACCTTGCCACGTGGCTCGTGGCTTACCGGTACTTTAGATCTTGCTTCTCATGGTGGCGGTGGCTGGCAGTGTCTGCTGACTCAGCCTTCTACCTCCCAGAATCCTCCTCTCTGATTATCCTGCCTATACTATACTTCCCACCTGACTACTGGCCAATCAGCATTTTATTTAACAATCAATCAGAGCAATACATTCACAGCATACAGAAAGACATCCCCAGAAGTGCAGTGAGAAAATAATCATATTTTAATTCTGTGGAGCATTTGGTTTTCCTTGCAAGGGAACTCCTCAGTACAAGATAACCAAAGTGTGGACTACTGGGGCTTTACTAGACACCTTTGGGGCTGAAGGAAAGGAACTGGGGATGCCATCATACTCAAGCATTCCAACTGGATAATGGGAACGTACCATCATGGCTACAGTGGAAGACTGTGACTAAAAAGAACTGAAATACATGTCACATTCATAATCTAGAAGTATAGGTATATCACATTATTTTCTCAAAAGACATAGAGAAAACATTTGAAAATATGCAATATTTTTCAATACAGAAGTAAAGTAATATAAAACAAAACATACTTAACAATTTGGGAGCAGAAATGAACTTCTACAATCTAATAAAAATATGAAAAAAATATAGCATGAACAAAAAAGCTGCCATCATGGCAGATGGAAAGTGAATGCAGCATTTTCCCTTGAGGTTAGGACAAAGCAAAGTGTAAAGCACAATCCTTTCTTATCAATATTGTATCTATCTATATATCTATATATACACACACACATACACATATATATGTATACACATATATATTATACACACATATATGTGTATGTATGTATGTATGTATGTATATATATATATATATATATATATATATATATATATATATATATATATTACAAGAAAGTCAAATGAAGGCACCCTAGATTCTAAGAGATAGAAGTATCTCTATTGCAGAAGACACAGCATTAGACATGGAGTCTTATGATGTCAATAGGATATGAGGTGTGCTTATGGTGTTGTTTTTCTTTAGTGGTGATGACCATCAGAAGGTAAATTCAGAGAATAATTCTATTTACAGCAGCATCAAAGAAATCAAATGCTTAGTATAAGGCTGCAAACCTTATACTCTGCTGACTATAAAATATTACTGAATGGTATTTAATATAATGAAATTATTCTTGTTTATTTGTTTTTGTCTGTTTTCAAAACAGAGTCTTATTATGAAATTCTGGCTAATATTGAGCCAGGTACACCCTGTCCTTACAAAGCTAAAATATGGTGAACATAGGCACAAATTCTCAAGAACAACAATATAATTCATAATTTAACAAAGCATATTTGCAATGCAGCCTCACAGATATTTCCAGTCAGGACTTGACCATAATTCTCAGATTTCTCAGGATCCCCATAAGATTTCCAATGCCTTTAATCAGCATTAAGTAGTATGACAAGCTATGCCCAAATTCCTAAAATATTGTTCATGAATGTTTACTTTTATTTAAATGGGGTTGATTATAAATGCAATCTCCTAAAGAAGAAAAGGGTCTATTATAGATATGATAAGATGAAAGGGTAGGGTATTGAATCTACTTTTAAAGAGCAACAACTTGTTTAAAATGTTTTACATTGCTATTGATTTTAGTTTATTACAAATTTAAGGTTAATTTTGTTATACAGTATGTATATTTCTACTTTTATTTAAGGTATTATGTTGCAGCTCATTTAAAATTATAATATATAATTAAGAAATATAGATTAATAGTCATCTAGGATAATCAAACTTATACTCATGTTAGTTTAGATTTTTAGTTTAGGTATATAGAGGTATATTTCAATTAGGTAATCTTCAAACACTTCAAAGACTTAGAGAATATGGCATTTAAAATGTTTTAAAACTTAGACTTTCTGGACAGTTAGACATATCTGCTCTTGGCAGCACTGATTTACTTCAAAGAGGAAGATGTGCATTGAAGAAATTCCATAAGGAGTTTATCTTCTTTTTGGCACAAAATGGATGGTGGGCAAAAACTGCTCTTGCCTGGACTGCTTGACAGAATGTTATATAAACTGGACATGTAGAACCCATAGAAAGATGACCACTAAATTTTCCCAAAACCAGGTGAGATGGTCCTTCAGATTTCTACTTTGCAGAGAAGCCTGCCAGATATTCTACAGGATATAGGGAGACACAACTAAAAAACTCTAGGCCCATAGGCTGAAGATAGATGCTCATATGCTACAGAGAAACTCTGAGTAACTGTCCAGGCAGCCAGCTGTCTCTGTCATTCTAGATTTTGTAAGTTTCTTACAATGTACTTCCTGTTTATTAAGGTAATAATATATCCTTCTATGGTTTTCAATGTAGTTGAAGACTAAAGAGTTATAATTTTTCCTTTGTTATGATAAAAATAAATTAGATATAAAACCTCAGACTCACAAATATAGGATAAATAGAATATTTTCTTTAATTTTGCCAAATACAAATAGACTAGATTTTATAACTATAATTCCTTCTTGATAACTGTTCCTTGATATATAATTTTACTATGTTAAGTTAAAACTTTCCTTTTTGATGAGACAGAAAAGGGGAAGTGCTGTGGGATATCTTTGTTTATGCTTTGAATATGTGTTACTCTGAATGATTGATAAATAAAGCTGCATTGGCCTATGGCAAGGCAGCTTAAAGGCAGGTGGGAAATCTGAGCAGATATATGAAGAGAAGAAAGGAGTGGAGAGAAAAATGCCAGCCACAGCCAAAGGAACATTAAGATGCTAGCAGACCAGTAATGCCATGGCCACATGGCACCTTAAAGATTAATTGAAATGCATTAAGTTATAAGAGATAGCTAGCAAGCAAGAAGTCTGCCATAGACCACACAGTTGGTAACTAATATAAGCCTCTGAATGATTATTTTATAAGCAGCTACAGGACTGCTGTGTCGGGCAGGACCAGCGAATTCTTTTGGCTTACAGAGAGTTCAGAAGTAGATCCACGCAGATGGAAACTGATTTTTGATAAATGAACAAAAACAATGTTCACCTTTCTAGCAAATGTTACTGGGATAACTGAATACAAAATTAAGAGACAGAAGAGAGAGATCTGGGAGATATAAATTAGAGAGAGAGAATAGAAAGAAAATTATTAACCTATATACATATCTTACAATTTTACAGTTGTTATAAGAATTCATTATTAATAATGACAATCTTAAAACTAAGATAATAGTGAAGAACTTGGCAAAATTTTTACAAAACCTTCAGTTTGGTAATGAGTTTTTTTTTATGTAATGAGAAATCATAAACAATAAGAGAATAAAAATCATAGATACTATTAAAAATTAAAATGTGACACTATTTAGTGATGACAATGAAAAGCTATAGACAGTAAAAAATACTTATAAAGTACATGTCTAATAAAATACAAATAACTCATGAACTCAAAGGAAAGCAAATACTTCAGTTTTAAACCAGGCTAATATTCCCAAATATGCCTCAATAAAGGAGATTGGCAGATGTAAGTAAGTGTGTGAATATGTGCTTAATATAACTTGTTATTTAAAAACTGAAAAATAAAATAGCAATAGAATGCCATGGCAGAGCTGTGGGAATGGCTGAAACACTAGAACTGGTAGTATTGTACACTAGTGGGTATTCAAAGTAAGAAGAATAGTCACTTTCTTGGACTGGTAATGCCAAACATTGGTCATCATACCTGTAGAAACATCATCTTGCACATTACCTCATATCCCTTAGAGTAAAGCTCATCAACACCCTTTGAAGCTTGGTTTCTCCCTACAATAAGGTCTAGAGCTTGTTCAGTAAATATTTACCCACATAATTTATAATCGATCCTCACATAAAACCTAAATATAAGTTTATGCATAATTACCTAACCTAGAATCAATTAAGACATTCATCAAGATTTGCACAAACAAGCTGTGCACCTGTGTTCAAGGGACTATCATTGGGTTCTAATAAGTTTTAGCTGCCTCAGTTCAAAGAATACTCTAATGAATGTTATTAAAGGTATGTGCTAAGAAAAAGAATGCAATTTAACAATGTTGCATGCTATACAATTCCTATAATCCAAATGACATTTGGGAAAGTGAAATGAGACAAAAAGGGAGCAGGAAAAAACTATGGATGTTAGGTGGGATCTGTAGTTTCATAATTGTGAACAGATGATATTTTCCATTTGTTAAAACAAATAGAACACTATACATAATGTGCAAACCATAATGCATGCACATTAGCAAGTAGTTTAGGAGGTCTGAGGATTTCAGAATGACTTATAAAATATGACACGATGATCTCACAACATGTGGGCTAGGGAGAGAGCAGTAGGTGATGTGTGTGGTATGGAATCATGAAGACCAGAGTTCAATCCTATGAATTATTTTTTTTTAATGTAATAGCTTGTAATATCAAATCTGGGAATGCAGAAACATGAATTTCTGGGGTTGGCAGGTCAGCTTAGCTGAATCAGTTAGCTCCAGGTCAAACTGACTCTGTCTCAAAATACAAGGTGGAAGGGGACTGAAGAAGGAACCTGAACTTGAGCTCTGGTATCCACAAGCACAAGTACACAAAGGTATAACTGCATACCCATGTTGTTGCACACATACACTTACTTGCATATGCACACACACACACACACACACACACACACACACACACACAGGAATATAATAAAATTTTGTGAAAATATGAGAATAAAAGGTACTGAAATAAGTAATTTCTGGAATGTATACAGTCTTTAAATCTAAAAACAAAAGAAGTTATACTCAAATACTGTATTCTACTTATTGAAGGTATTTACCACACAGAAACTACTGTACATTGGGAAGCTGATACTGAAAATTTAAATCCTCAAGTGGTAGATGGCAGAACCAAGCAAGAGAGTGAAGCAAAAATGGTCTATGAGGGGATGGGTTATAGCTGGAGCCATCAGTAAGCATGTTGTACTTAGCATGCTTTGGTCAAACAGTTGATTACAGAAATGACTATTCTCAGATCTTCATATTTATCAGTCTGTATGTATGTCATCAATGTGTGTGTCTATATATGTAAATGTGGTATATATGCATAAGTATCTATAAATACATAGTTCACACATAGTATATATATATGCATTTTAGGGAAAAATGATTTAGAACAAACAACACACTGTACCAAGAATTCCAGCACATCATCTTCCAACAAAAGGAACAGATTATTCAGGGGAAAAAGAACCCTAAAAACTGCTTATGTAAACATGTGGGCAGTATTTAGTCTATATTCTGCTGCAGAGTACCTAAGACTGGGTACCTTGTGAGAAGAAAGGGGCTGCAAAATTCCATCTGCAGACTAGTTGCCTTCACTGATCCTGCACAAGTGGACCTGTCTGCAGTCTGTGTCTGCAGTCTGTGTCTGGGAGGGGCTAGTGATCTCTTATGTCTCTCTGATGAATTATTGGCTACTAACGGATTGTGAGAGATGGACAGGCATTTCTTTCATTAATGTACCTACCAATTACCCGACTAGGCTTCAAAGGATAGTTCTGAACCTCACACATATTGCCCTGGTTAAATTCAGTGGGTCACAAGCAATACAAAAATCGTGAAAATGAGGAGGGACTTGAAAGGAAGGAGAGTGACTGATAATGGGGAGGTGAGGGTAATCAGAATATATCCCACGTGTGCAGGAAATTGTCAAAGAGCAATTTTTACTCTTTACCAATTTTTAGAATATAAATGTACTCTCCCACATTTCTGTAGGTTTAGAAATCCATATTGAAATGACTGGCATCTTATTTGGGTCTGTTATGCTAAGTCCTCACCCAGTGAAACGTAAAAGGAGAGAAAGGAACCTCTGTCCTTATGTGGCAAACTGCTGGGAGTGAAAGGACAGGGAGGGCTAGGAACGGGGAAAGAGTGGGGAAGAATACTCACCAAACTTTAAAGTTGCATTGATCATTCATGAGGTTGGGGCCGCTAGGACTTAAATTTCTCATATTTGGCCCATGCCTGAGTGCCACTCTGATGAGATTAAGTTTCTAGTAGAGGAACTCTGGACCGGGCAAACGTTAGGACCACATCAGGGGGGAGACATGCAATGTGAGCTCGAAACAACTTGAATGCCAAAATCAAGGAAATTCTACATATAGACAGACATTCACATGGACACATACACATAGACACACAGAAACACAAATACATACATAGATGCAGAGAGACACACATACACAAAACATATACACAAATAGACACATTCAGACCTAGACATGCACAGAAACACATACATATGTATATATAAAATAAATATAAATGTTTTATAGGTTAAAAACATAAAGTGGGAAATGATTAAAGATTCCTAACATAGAACTCTGGATTCCATACAAATATACAATTACATACACAAGTGTCTGTGCATGCGCGCACATGTACACACACACACACACACACACACACACACACACACACACACAGGTTTAATAGAGAAAGGTCAAAGGAAGGAGAGAGTGAAGGAGGAAGAGAAGCAGCAGAGGGGCAAACAGGGTGGACTACAGGAACAGACAGACAAGCAAGCACTATTCCCATGAAAACATGCATACATTTTCAACTATTGAAATTGGTGTCTAAAGAATTGTGATGGTCATGGTGTCCCTTTGACTGAATCTAGAACCCCCTGAGAGATGGGGCTCTGAGCATTTCTGTGGAAAATTTTCTTGATTACCCTATTACTTGACATAGAAAGATCCATTTAATTGTGGACAGGACAGTTCCCTGTCTGGGATCCTAGACTTAATAAAATGGAGAAATTTTGCAATGCATGTATCACTTTCCCTCTCCTGATTGTGGATATAATGTGACCAGCTGCTTCAAGCTCATGATGGTTTGACTCATCCAACATAATGGATTGTATGTGGAAATGTAAGCTAAATAAACCTTTTCTTTAAGTTCCTTTGGTTGGGTGTTTTATTGAAGTAATAGAAAAAGAAACTAAGACAAAAAAAATTAGTGCTTGGGGCAGATTATAATTTACTGAAGTAATGAACTACTGCAATGCAGTAAACATGAGGGGACCACAGGAACAGATTCATGAGTGAAACAAAACACTTTCAAATGAAAGAAGAAAGTCATGGAAGATTAATTTTCTCCTCGTAGTGAGCGAGCTTTGGAATAAACTTTACTTACTTTTTGCAATTCTTCATTGACTGTGCCCATCTCTGATATTTCAGCTTCTCTTTATCTCAGTACATGTGGATATCAGTGGTACCTAAGAGCTCCCTGGAGACCCTAGGTGCAAGTGAGATGGGTCAGAATGGCCACTTGTAAAGTAAATCCACAGACTATTAATGTCTATTTACACAGCATGTTCATTCTCAGTAGTGTTCACTCTATATACTGCAACTCAAAGTTTATTCTTATTGAAAGATAAGACAGAAACAGGAGTCTGAGTGTTATTTCAACACAACAGTGCCTCTTTTAATCCTCAGTTGCTTTCCCTAAGACTTCAGAATTTAGCTTTTCTGGCATGGCAGTGTATCTATGAGAACACATGTGAACAGTGAACATATATTGAAATGACATGAGTCAGCACCAGACACACCAAGACCAAGTTCTCAGCATAAAGAGATTTATTTGTGACAGATGGAAAAACGGCAGGGAATAAAAGACAGATATGAGGCAGAGGACAATGGAGGAGGCAAAGGGAACAAGAAAGAGTGGGAAGGCACATCTGCCCCTAGGAGTAAAAGACTGTTTCTGGATAGAGAGGGGACAGAAGTGGCCCATAGGCATAGAGGGAAAGGGGGAAATCCCATGAGAGGTGAGTTCATTAATTTTAATTAGGCATGTTAATTAGGGTAGCCTAAAGAGGGCACTATCCCAGAAATATGAGGTATGAGAAGTCGGTTCTACTTATTCACCTATCATTTCTTTATCATTTATGTGCCAATCATCTATTTATATATCTATATCCTAGTTCGGGTCTTTCTGTATCTTTAAATATCACCCATTGTCTTCTAACTCTATTTATATCAATCTCCTTATCCATAGTCTATCATTATTTATCTACTATTATTTGTCTGTCATCTATTTATTTGTCTGTCTGTTTATCTACCTATCTATCTATTATCTCTGTTCGGTGGTGAATAACATGGAAAGGAGGCTGAAAAGTCAATAAATTGAGGTAAGGAAAGCTGGACCTGAGTCCTTCCAAACATGGTATTTTGAAATATAAACCTGAATTATTCCCATAGACAAAATATGAACTTCAAAGTATTTATTACTCTGTTCTGCCCCAGGTCTAAAATTTCCATCACAGTCACACTGCCACCAAGATACAGGATCATTTATGAGGCTGCTGGTACACAACACAAAATGTCTGAGAAAAGTTAATCTCATTTTGATTTAGCCTTCTCTTCTGCACAGTAATGAATTTGGATCTCATGCTATTGACCTACTCTGCCTTTGTTCCCATCAGAATCGATACAGTTTGCCATGCCATAAAGTAGCTAAGGCTGGCTTCCAGTTCATTGCTGGGCAAACCATTCCCCTTGAGAGCTGGGTGCTCATGAACTCATGAGTGAAGCAGGCTCCCTTAATCAGCAATAATTACCAGAGAACCTGGTTTTAAAGTAATTGAAAAATAGTATCAGAAGTGGTAAAGATCTGGGGAGGCTTGAAGATGTAAAACTGCACCTGCAGTTAATAAGCATCACCTGAAAAATACCAGCATCAAACAATTTTATTAATCATGCATATTTCCATTAATTTCACAATAATTTATGTGAACTGAGTATTATGTTTTCTAATAGAATAAGGCTCTATCTAATCCTAAAAGTCCAGTATGTATAGAAAGGAATACTTGTGTAAGTCATAGAGAAAAGAAATCTGTACATATAATTTACCCTCACAAACCTCAAAAATAGAAGCTTTGGATGTCTCAAAATCATCCACAGCTCAGACGCCAGATTCTGAGATACCTTCCCTCATTCACAACTTCATATCTCTTTTAAAAACAACAATTCCTATCATTCTTGATGTTTTGTCACTCAGTATTTTGTGTCTTGATCTCTCTCTCTCTCTCTCTCTCTCTCTCTCTCTCTCTCTCTCTCTCACACACACACACACACACACACACACACACACACACACGCACACAAGTTGTCTATTACATTTTTGTTGACCACTCTTCTGAACCATCCCACTCCACTTTTTTAACCTTTTGTATATGTGAGCAGATGCATATGGGGATATGCAGGTGAGCTCATTCATGTGTGTGTCTATGAAGGTCAGAGGTCTGTGCCAGATAGCTTCATGAGTTTCTATCTATGTTATTTTTTGATGTTTGGTCATGGTCCTTGCTTTTATGGCTGAACCAATTCTCCAGCCTTCTACTTTAATTTTCTTTTGGATACAGGGTTTCTCACTAATGTTGGAGTTCACTGTGAGCTAGTCTGGAATTAACCTGCTTCTGCCCTTCAGTATAAGGATTACAACTGTGCAATACATTGCCCAGATACAAATACTGGTGCTGGGAATACATAATTGGTCCCGGATGGTGATAACATAAGCTCTTTCCCCACCAAGATATCTTCCCAGCACTTCTTTATAAATTTTGAAGAAAGAGTCTTATATTTTACTTTCATATTGAGTCCCCTGAACTATGTAACTAAATTTACTCAGATCGAAGACATCATGGTAGGAAAAGCTTTCAAATCTCCAAATCTCAAGGAGACCCAGAAAGACTCTAGGCAAGCAGGAATCCTAATTTTAGAGTTTATATTCATAAGGTTAGAGGGGTCTGCAGATCAAGAAGCTAAGTCTTCAAGCACTGCATTGAACAAAAATGGAGAGAGGGGGCAGTTGTCTTAGTTGTTTTTCCATTACCTCCATAAGACAGTTGTAGGGAGCCGCCATTCTAAGATGGCGTTGACTTCCTGACAGCTTTGCTATAAATAACTCCATATTTGGCTATGCTTGCTGGACTGCGTGCACGCTTTGAGGCTTGCGCATGCGCGTATATGGTAACTTGGCCTTATGTCCTCAGCCTATCCCGTGGCTCCCCGTGCTTGAATTCTGGCGGGATCCAATCACAGATTGACCCGTTCGCTTGGTTCCCCATATAAGCAGCTGCCCTTTTGTTCTCGGGGCCCCTCACCTCCTGCTCTCCCTTAATCAAGAGGCGCTCCAATAAAGTGTGATCTGAGAAGAATCCTTGAATGGTGGTCGTTCTTCCTCGCTGGTCGAGGAGTTCGCCGTAGACAGTATGACCACAGTTGGAGGAAATGGTCCATTGATGCTGAGGAAGCATGGTAGTCAGAGCATAAAGAATCTGACAACATTGCATCAAATTAGGAAGCAGACTCACTATTATGTTCAGGATGTCACCCCACAGAATGGTGCTACACAGTCTAGGTTTCCAAAACCAAAAGAAGATGATTTTTAATTTCTTTTGTGACCAGTGCTGTTTTGACACCAAAGCCCACAAAAGACAACACAAAATAAGGTACAACAGGGAAAGAGGATCTGAAATTGATTCCAAGAACCCACACAACAGTGTCAGATGTGATGACACACACCTATAACCTCAGTACCAGGGAAACAGAGACAGAAGATCCTTGTAGGTCTCTGGCCTGTTGATTTAGCACTTATCCAAATTTGTGAACTCAAAATTCAGTGAGAGACTCTGCCTCAAAAGTTAAATTACAGAGCGTTTGAGGAAGATAAATGGGAACAACCACTTGCCCCCACATGCATACATGAATATATGTTGTAGTACCCACATATATGAGTACAAACTTGTACAGAGTGTGTGCATGCACAAACATACACACATTTAGACACACACTCACACAAGATGCTGGAAACCATTATCTCTCATAAGTAAGAACACAGAAACCAGCAAAATAATTTATAATGAAGCTAAACAAGAAAGATAGCATCATCTGACCAAATAAAGCTTTTCCTCTCACTCGTAAGAAAAACTTCCAGAGAATTAGAGGGGTGTGTCTTTAGCTCTCCAAGAAGCTTTCCAATCCTATCCTGTTGAGTGCATTACTAATCATCACCTATTGTCTCACCTTCTTCTGTGTTTGAATACTTCTAAAGTTGTGTTTAAATGGACTCTCCTCCAGTAACCCTTTCATGACTGACACACTCATATTACTATTAGCTGAATCTACACTGAAACAAAATTATTTGTCCTACATACACATATAAAAAACAATACATGGAATAGTGTGTGTGTGTGTGTGTGTGTGTGTGTGTAGTATGTGCATATTCATGTGTGTAAGTGTAAGAATGTACATATAGGTTATGTACATGTGTGCATATGCATATAGATTATTGTGTCTGTGGTCTGTGTACACATGTGCATATGGTTTCATGTGCTTGTATGTTCATGTGCATATAGAGAACAAAGATTGATACTGAATGTGTACTGTGATTGAATTCTGCCTTATTTTTGAAGATGTGGTCCCTCACTGAACCTGGAACCCACCAATTTGGCTAGATTGACTGGCCTGTAAGCCCCAAGACCCTCCTACCTCTACCTCACCACCACTGGTGCTATAGACATGTCACTGAATGCAACTTCTACATGGGTACTCTGGGAAAATGAACTCAAGTCATCGTGCTCGCATGGCAGACACTTTACTAACTAGGCCACCCTCCGTGCCTCTATGTTATTGTGCGTGGTATTAACTTTGTTCTATTAAAGGTAACAGGAGGTTCCTAAGGGATGTAGGAATTGTTCTGAAATTATCTATTAAGTATTCTGTCATAACAACCCAATCATAGGTCCTATAAACGTAATTAAAAGAATGAAATAAAAATTAGAAGAGAGAGTAAATGTTACATTTGCAAGAAAATGTGTGCTCTATTTTATACCTTGTGACATTTACTAAGAATACAGATTCATCTACTTGACATATAAAATGAAGAGAAGTACATTTGTCATTGTGTTAAATTCTTAACAGGGCTGAAATAAGTGTGAAGGAGCACAGAGAAGGGGACATCAGCTGGCTATGACAGCCTCTTCTGAGAAAGGGGAGGCAGCATGGCATGGATGACTACATGTGTTGCTAGGGTATTGACAGAAATAGGAGCAAAAGATGGGAAAAATTATAGAAACACTGGAAGAAAAAGTGCCTTTCATCCCTGAGTCTGGTTGGAGCTTCTCACCACTAACAATTAGGAATTCTGGAACAAGCTGGGCGGTGGTGGCACATGCCTTTAATCCCAGCACTTGGGAGGCAGATTCAGGCAGATCTCTGTGAGTTTGAGGCCAGCCTGGTCTACCAAGTGAGTGCCAGGAAAGGCACAAAGCTACACAGAGAAACCCTGTCTCGAAAAAAAAAAAAAAAGAATTCTGGAACAAAAAACATTTTCTGTGAAGGCTGGCAATACAGACAAATTTCTTTCACACAGAAATATTTTCAAGTAAAGGGTGTGGAGATGGCTTAGTGGGAAAGTACTTGCTGCTGAAGTGGGAGGACCTGAATGTGGTCACCAGAGTTCATATAGAGCCAGAGTTATTATCACCATCATCATTCCCAGTGGTACCATGGGCAGTGGGAGGTAGTGACAGGAGAATCTTAGAAGCTCATGGACCAGCTACCCTGGAATATGCAGTGCCAAATAACAAAGAAACCCTGTATCAAACAAGGGTGGAAGGCAAGAACCAGCACCACAGGTAGGCACATGATCTTCACATATGCCTACCACATGCATCCAAACTCACAGAAACATACACACATCCACACACATCAAAAATGCATATACAAGAAATACCAATGTTGAAAGAGCACTAAACCAGGCTTAAGGTAAGATATCATATAGTTTGGGTATAGTCTCATTCATCTCTCAGAGAGTTTCTGGGAATCTTACAAATAAGACTATATTTTTTTTTACAAAGATATCCTTGCTTCTTGCATCTCTGTGATCCAGCATTTTATCTTGATAAGTGCTAGTTGCCCCCAATGACCTGTCCTGTGATATCATGCAAATTTCTGGACAACCTTTGAAGATAACTTCAGAATTTAGTTATCCTAGTTTCTTATTTCAGACAAGACACAACTATTCTTCTTCTATCCCAAAGTCCAGAAAACCACTGATTGGTTCATCCTAGTGCACATCTATTCTGTCTTGAAGTCTGTGGCTGGAGATGGAGTATCAAGTTAGAGGACATCCAAGCAAGGTCCTAAAACCAATAGTGGGTAAAGAAGATGACTTTGGTATCACCGGATCCATACGAGGTACCTCTCCACAAATTATATTGTTTTTACTATAAGGATAAAGGAAAGGCTACTGGACAGAATGAAACAGTATACTCTATAGGTATGCTCACTAGTAGAACAGATACAAGAGTTAGTTAGTGGCTACCTAAACTATGTAGGCAAAGGATGTGAAGTTTCTGCCTGATGATGTTTTGCTTCTATAAAGGCACACTCTTCCCTAGAATCCAAGAAGCACACATCTCTGTTCACCTTGAAATTGAGGTTCATCTGTCCCTGAAAGTCTTCTCTTTTCTTGTGCCCTTTTAAAACCCTAATGGCATTTGAAGACTCCAACACTGTTCTTTCTTACTGAAGTGATGGGTGATTGTGTTCTGCATGCTGTGAATGTGTTGTTCCCATTGGTTGATAAATAAAATGGTGATTGGATAGTAGCCAGGCAGGAGTATAGGCAGGGTAAACAGACAAAGAGAATTCTGGGAAGAGGAAGGCTGAGTCAGGAGTCACCAACCAGACACAGAGAAAGCAAGATGACAAGGCAGAACTAAGAAAAGGTACCGAGCCACATGGTTAAACATAAATAAGAATTATGGGTTAATTGAAGTGTAAGAGCTAATCAATAATAAGCTTGAGTTAATGGCCAATGTTAATTTTAATTAACATAAGCTTCTGAGTGATTATTTTATAAGTGGCTATGGGGTCTGTGGGGCTGGGTAGGACCAGAGAAAACTTCAGTTGCACTGAATAACCTCAGAAGCTGTTCTGTTTTCAGTATTTAATTCCTATAGTAAGTGGCAGGAGCCATACACTCTTCAAGGAGCAATGCTTGAGAACAGCATGAGTGACACGTTTGGAGATCCTGATCCACTTGTGGAGATTCGCTGCATGATTCTGTGTACAACTTCAGGAGTGTGTGCGCTATGTGTGCTCTGTGCTCTCACTATACTAGCCATACCGCTGGCCTAAATGAGCCACAAATAGGCCATGAAGTTTAACATCACATATTTGTGTGACTGCTCTGGGAAGAATGATTATAACCATAACAGCTTCAAAGAAATACTATTAAATAGATGGTGTCAGGAGACAATGAGATGAGTCAAGGAAGAGAGAATGAAGCACAATCACAGAAACCCACTATCCCCTCATTTCTAATAACTATGCCAATACCTCAGAAGTTAAGAGAGATGGACATAAGGACAAGGATGAACAGTGCCAACTATTGAGAGTAAAATTCCAGGTTATGTTGCCTATAGGATAAATAGAAAAATCTGGTAGTTTTCTAGAGAGGATAGAACAGTACAAAATGTAGAATAGATTGATCCATCTCTGGATGGTGAGTTGATAATGAGAACCCAGACCCTACCAGAAGACATAACACAGTCTCTTACCCTGCATGATGCTGTAACTTCACATGCTGCCAATTGGATATACTGTTCTACCTATATGTGTGCCTAATTAGAAAATTTCCTTTGTAGCTTGAAAAACTGCTTGTGCTTCTAATGATAGAAATATCAATCAAAAAGATAATGACTATTGGTTAAGCAGCAACGCTTGTAGCTGGCCGATGCCTGTGGCAGCCATGTCAATGGAGGAGAGTGGTGGATGTATCTGTGACAGAAGAGTCATGAGCCATGGTTAACTTTCTAGGGTTTTATTGGGAGAGAAAGGGAGAGAGAGAGAGAGAGAGAGAGAGAGAGAGAGAGAGAGAGAGAGAGAGAGACTGCATGGAGGGGGAGAATACAGAAGGAGAGAGTGCAGAAAAAGAGAACACAGAGAGAGCATGCCCGCTTTTTAGGCTGGGATGCTGTCGCAGGATGGTGACGTAATTAAGGACATAATCCTTATATCCCAGACTTTTGCTTATTACTAAAAGAAAAGCAGGTAGATGGGAATAGGTTTGTCATTTCTCTCAAAAGCTGCTCCAGGCAGACTATTGGACATCAGTTGGCTCTTGGAGGAATGGGAAACGGGAGTCTTCAGGTAGACAGACATTGCGGGATATTGTCTGCCATCTGTATGCTCTGGAGACATGTATCCCTTTGGCTGTGGCTGGGAACCTTCTGTCTGACAAGATGCTGATGACATGGAAAAAAAGCTTAGAGAGAAAAGAATCATTATTATTTTATGTTGGTAGATATGATCTGTTCAGATGAATTTTGAATGTTAAACTTTATCAGAGACATGATTATTTTAAAGCACCTGTTTCCTTTACTAGTTCGGCATCTAGAAGACAGGTGATCACAGTATACAGAAAAGTATCTCACAGTAATAGATGTTTACATTAAAGTCTTTTTGTAGTGCCCAGACACTTTTGGGTCTGGGGGTATAAATACCTTTTAGGTTGCAGTTTCTTACTTGGTGATCTCTGGACTCCGGCTCTGTGGAGGTCCTGTACCATTAGCTGAACAGTGAGTTAGAACAGGGAACAGGGAAGAGAAAAGCTTGTGGTATATGAGAATTTATTTATTTATTTATTTTTTATTAGGAACAAGGCAAAGATCAGGGCCCTGTCTGTATGCATGTGAGAAACACAGGCAGTAGATCTGGAATGAGACAATGAGCTCTTATCTTAGCGGGAAATCTTTTTCCATTAAGTAATTCTGAAAGTGCAATTAAATCTGGTGAGGTGGGTAAGGCTGTCCTCTGTACTTGACAATAGAGAATGGAGAGGTGACATCCTAAAACTCCCAGGACCAAGTCAGTGGTTCTGGTGTCCAGAAGGAAAGAAACAGATCGTGTCCCTGCTGTGTTCTGGGTTCCCTGCCATGTCTGTAGCCAAGCCTAGGTCTTCTAGAGGTCTTAGCTTGATGTACCCATACGTCTTGGTGTCTGGGGGCAGTCAGCTGACTGGTTGTCTTTCCAGGCAGCACCTTTAATAAGGCTGTTGATGGCCTGGCAGGGCATTTACTAGCCTGTGGCCTTTTTCCTCATTTAAAATAGGGGCCCAACAGCTTTCAGGAGTCAGCGAGTGCCAGCACTTGTCAATTTTGTTTTCAGCTTTTTATGTCTTCCCTGGCACCTTAAATGCCATAGATGATTCTTTTGCCTGTGGGGTCAGGAGTCTTGCTCTCTAGATGCTTAAGTTTTAGTCGCGGAGGTCTGGGGAACAAGAGACAGATTTTACTCCATGTCCTGAATTTTTTTTCCTGATGATTGGTGGCTTAAAGACAGATTTTGGTAGATCTTCCAGGAGGCAGACTATAAACTGATCTTTTTGGAAGACTTGTCTGAGGCTATAAGCTGATTTTTGGCATAAGAGCCATCCTGACTATTTGTATGGATCTTAGCTGCTACCAGACCTGTCTGTGTCTCTCAAGGCAGTTTGAGAATGAGGATTTAAGGTGAATTAGGATGAGAGTTATAGAAGCCACCCAAGCCTGCCCACTTGAGCCTGCCCACTGAAAGCAGAAGTCAGACAGAAAAGATTGTACATGGCAGAGGCAGAAATGGGGAGGGAGAGGGGTTTACAGCTATAGCAGAAAGCTTGGGGATAAAGTAACTCTTTTATTTGCCCATTCACTAGCAGAAGTTCCTGAAACACAGTTATGTGGCCATATGTGGCCAGATTTATCAGTACCCACCCCATCTGCCAATGGAAGTGGTAAATGTATCTGCCCCTTTGTCCCATGGCAGTAGCTGAGAAAAATAAAAATGAAGATAACAAACTGGGATCAGACTCCAATCTCGGGCATCCCCAAGGAGTGAAGAGAGATCTATGAATCAGCTCAAGTTACCCATCCTCTTTGTCAAGGGATGGGAATGGATGCAGCTGTGCTGCAGTTGGTCCACGGTGGACCTGAGACAGAATTGACGCCCTCGTCAAGAGTGAAAATGTGCCTGCCATTGCCAGCCTAGCCTGAGGACAACCCCCGGGTGTCTGTTGCCAAGAATATAGCTCAGACTACAGCTGCAAGAATGGCGGACTCACTCACTGTGGTAAAGAATCATGGTGGTAGCAGTAGTGGTAGCTGTGTGGGGGTACAGTGGAGGTGAAGGACACGTGTGCTTGTGGTCTCATGGTCTTGCTGTATGGGGGAGGAGGTGGCAAGCAGCAAAGGTCACAGCAGGTCCACAGAGGTCTATCTGAGTCTGAATGGCACCAATGTTTGTTAAGCAGTGGTGCTTGTAGCTGGCTTCCACCCATGGCGGCCATGCTGACAGAGGAGAGTGCTGGAAGAGAGTGTTGGATATATAGATGACAGAAGAGTCTGGAGCCATAGTTACCTTTCTAGAGCTTTATTGGGGAGAGAGAGAGAGAGAGAGAGAGAGAGAGAGAGGGGGGGGGGAGATCAAGTGGAGGGGAAGAAGACAGAAGAAGAACATGTGGGAAAAAAAAGAACACAGAGAGAGCACACCCACTTTTTAGGCAGGGATGCCATCACAGGCTGGTGACGTAATTAAGGACACAATCCTTACAACGGCTACTGGTGGGAGGGTTGAGAGATGGAAGGGGAAAGAAGCAAGAAACAAACTGGTAAATATTATAATCATTTTTAAAAACAGGAAGTAAAACTGGTTGTAAAAAGTGTTCATGTAATCCATTGAAATTATATATATTGTTTTTCAAGACAGGGTTGTATAAATGTATAAATTAAGAAAGATAACTGGTGCTCTTGCTTGAATGATAACTGGTGGTCACAGTCTCATCTTGGCACAGATTCCACACCTCTGTCCCAAGTCAATAAACCCATCTGGAGCAAGGTCTCCAACAAATAAGAATTGGAAAACTATCAGTGTCTTGAAACCCAAATGTTTCACATCTCTGTTAGCTAATGAAACAGACAGCTGAAATCTCAGGCATCTAAACCCAATTAATCCTATTCCATTTTAAAAGTGGATCCTGCAAGCATACTCTATTTTTAATTTGCCGAAACAGATGACTGAACAATACTAGACTCCTTCTCCCCTTTCCACAATAGAGAGGAAGTCACAAAGAACAGGAAGTTTAAATACTGCTGTGGTGCAAATGTGAAATGTGCCCCACAGGCACATTAGTTTGAGTAACTTCTCTTCAGCTTTTAGTGCTGTTTGAAATGGTATAGATGCTTTTGGAAGTGAGCCTTGCCAAAGGAAATGGCTGATTGGGAATAGGGAACTTTGAGGCTATGCCTGGCTACACTTCTTTTGTTGATTTATTTATCTATGTTTTATGTGTATAGATATTGGCCTACATGTATACCACATGTAAGCATGGTGCTCACAGAGGCAGGAGAATGTGTTGAGTCTTCTGGAACTGAGGTTACAAATGTTTGTGGTTCACCATGTGGATGCAGAGAAGCAGAACTGGGTCCACTGGAAGAACAGAACATGTTCTCAATTGTTGAGCCATCTCCCCGGCTCCTCCCTAACACCCCCTACTTCTCCTCTCTGACACACCTACTTCCTGAATGCTCTCTTCTTTCTGACTGCGATACATTGTGACAAGCCACCTCATGTTCCCATTGTCATGCCTTTCCTACCATGATGGACCATATCCTCCAACCGTGAGCCAAAATCAAATCTTCTTCCCTTAAATACCTTCCTGTCAGGTATTGTATTAAAGCAATGGAACAATAAATATCATGACTTCTAAGTGGTCCTTGACTCTTTTTTATTTTGCCCAGCTTCCCTGTAACTTTCTTATGTCAGACTTCCCACATCAATTCCTATTAATTCTACATGTGGTTTATTGAAAGTTTATTATATGCTAAGCAGATACTGATTGCTTCATGTAGATTCTCTCAAATATTTAAGCCAAGACTAGATATTACTTTTGTGGTAGGATGAAAATGATTTTTTTCTCTTCTTTCTTTCATTTTGTGTGTGTGTGTGTGTGTGTGTGTGTGTGTGTGTACTAATTATTTTGGTTTCTATTCTTGTTAGTATTATTATCTGATGTATAACTAGTATTTGACCTTTGTATGAATCCCTATCTCATTTACAGTCTTTAAGATGCCCTATTTTTACTCTTCCTCAGTCTTTCCTTCTTTTTATTGAGTTTCCCAAACATTGACTTTCTATCATTTCTGCATTTTTTATTCTATTGAAAATATATTCTTCTCTCACACTATACATTCTGATTAAATGTCCCTTCCCTCTATTCCTCCCAGTTCTTCTCTACATCCCATATCCTCTGGATCCACTCCTTTTGTGTTTCTCCTTAGAATTGAACAGGCTTTTAGAACCAATCATAAAAAAATAAAAATAATAAATTGAAGCAAAAATCATCAAACCAAGGCTAGACAAGGCAACTGAACAGGAGGAAAAGAGTCCCAAGAGCAAGCAAAAGAGTCAGAGATCCACTCATTCCCACTGTCATGAGTCCAATAAAAACACTAAAATAATACCTGTAATATATAAAAGAGGACATGGTATAGGCTTATGTAGGTCCTATGCTTGCTCCTTCAGTCTCTGTGATCTCATATACACCTTGCTTAATTGATTCAGAAGGCTTAATTCTCATGGTGTTCTCATAGTCTTCATGGTCTAACAATCTTTCCATTACATTTCCATGGGATTCTCTGAGCTCTAAGGGTAGTGATTTGATGGAAACCTCCAATTTAGATTCTATCTCGGCATAATGTCTAGCTATGGGTCTCTACATCTGTTCCCATCTACTGTGGGAGGAGTCCTGTCTGATGATGACTGGAGTTAGAATATCATTGGGAATAATTATATTGACTTATTGTTTTAGACTCATAATGGTGTTCGGTTTTACCCTAGGTCTCTGGGCTGCCTAGGCTCTTGTTCTTGATTCCCCAAGCAGTGTCAGTTATGTCAGGTATGGGTTCTTTGTGGTGATATTTTATTTGTGCTTTAATAAATAAAGCTTGCCTGGAGATCAGAGGAATAAGTTCAGCCCTTATAAGTAAACAAAGAAGCCAGGGAATGGTAGCACACACCCTTAATCCTATCATGTAGCAGGCAAGATCTCTATGTGTTTAGTGTTTAAGGCCACACTGGAAGCAGAGTCAGGTGTGATGGCACAAACCTTAGTTCCAACACTAGTTAACTATGGAGGTCTGGAAGTCTGTACAGACAGACAAAAAGTGACAGAGCTGTGTAGATAGAGGAAGTGATATAGCTGGATAGAGAGCAAATAAGATGGCAGAACAGCAAGGCATATAGATGTGGGTAGACAAGAAGTAACTGGAATTTGAAAGCTGCAGAGCTGTTGAGGTAATGTTGGCTGGTAGCTTTCCCTATTTCCCTGATCTCTCTAAGGCTTTCACCCCTATATTTGGCTCCAGGTTTTTTATTTAATAAGACCATTTAGAAATTAATCTACAATTGGCATACCAATGCGGGGCTCTTGAATTTCCATAAGGCCTAAAAGAGTTTAAAAGGGGCTTCTAAACACACTATAATGAAGACAAAAACAGCTTTCCACTGCATGCCTCATGTGGCCCAAGATATAGAGACACCAAAGTACAGAGATGCTGTAGCATATGGACTTGAGCTACAGTATGGCAGGTTCACAGTGTGTAGGCTGAAACACAGCATGGCAGATTCCCACCATGATACACGGTGGCATCTCTAAGTCTTGCAGTATGCTGCATTGTGGATTTAGCTTTTGCTAATAGAAGAAGAAGAAGATGAAGAAGACAAAGAAGACGAAGACGAAGACAAAAAGAAGAAGAAGAAGAAGAAGAAGAAGAAGAAGAAGAAGAAGAAGAAGAAGAAGAAGAAGAAGAAGAAGAAGAAGAAGGGGTTTTTTCTAGGCTACACACTGCTGGATGGAGGCAGGAACCCACTGCCTCCCAGAGCCAGCAGAGAGCATGGGGCCCAGGGCTTGCTGTAAACATACCACTTCCATATTGGGAACCTGAGGTGGAGTCAGCAGCCAAGGTTGCCACTTCAGTACTAGCCACTGCAGTTTAAAGCAACAGATTCACAAAAAGGCAGATTCAGATGGAATGAGACTTTACAAGGTTTATAGTGTGTATAATAATGTATGTATGCTTGGATAAAAAAAGAAAATAAGTATAGACAGTTATATAAAAAACAATACAAAGTTTTTTAACAAAATAAAGTGGTCATTTGTTGAAGATGCCTTCTTTTTTCCATTATGTCTTCCTTGCGTCTTTATCAAAAATCATGTCTCCAAGTGTGTTTGGATTTATGTCTGGGTTTTCACTTCAATTCCATTGATCAACTTCTCTGTAATTAAGGCAGTGCCATACCGTTTTCATTAATACAGATCTGTAATACAACATGAGGCCTGGTGATATTGTGATCCCTCTTGAAGTTCACTAGTGGTCAGAGTTGTTTCAGCTATCCTGGGTTTTTGTTTTTTTCCATATGAAGTTGAGGATTGTCCATACAAAATCTGCAAAGAATTGTATTGGAGTTTTGATGGGGAGTGCATTGATTCTCTAGATTGGTTTTGGTAGGATTGCCATTTTTATTATATTAATCTTACTGATTCCTGAGCATAGAAGACCTTTCCATCCTCAAATATCTTCAATTTCTTTCTTCAAAAGCTTGAAGTTTTTAATTATACAAGTCTTTACTTGCTTGGTTAGAGTTACCCCATGATATTTTTGAGGCTATTGCAAATGGTGTTATTTCCATGATTTCCTTCTCAGTCTATTTTCACTTGTATATAGGAGGGTTACTGATTTATTTTAGTTATTCTCTTTTATCTAGGTATGTTATTGAAAGTGTCTATCAGTTGTAGGAATTCCCTGGTGGATTTTTATTGTCACTTATACATATTATCATATCATTAGCAAATAATAGTACTTGGACTTCTTTCTTTGTAATTTTTATCCCCTTCATTTCATTTAGGTGTCATATTGCTCTAGGTAAAAATTCAAGTACTATATTGAATATATATGGAGAGAGTTGGAAAATTTTTGTTCCTGATTTTAGTGGAATCCCTTTGACTTCTTTATATATAATTTGATGTTAGCTATAAGCATGCTGTAAATTGCTTTTATATTTATGTACGTCCCTTTTTTCCCTAATCTCTACAGGACTTTATTGTGGTGGGTGATGGATTTTGCCAAGTCCTTTTTTGGATCTAATAAGATGATCAATTTTTTTCATTTTTTTAATATGGTAGATTACATTGACTGAATTTCATATGTTGAATCATCCCTGCATGTCTGGGATGAAGTCTACTTCATGATAGATTATCTTTTCTATATGTTCTTGGAACTTTTTTAAAAATATTTTTGCATCTGTGATCATAAGGGAAACTGATCTGTAATTTTCCTTGTTTAGTCTTTTTGTGGGTTGGGTATCAGGGTGACTATGGCCTCATAAAATAAATTTGGTAATGTTCCTACTGTTTCTGTTTTGTGAAATTGTTTGAGGAGCATTGTTATTAGCTCTTTTTTTTAAAGTTTGGTAAAATTCTCCACTACAAGCTTCTGGCCCTGGATTTTCTTGGCTGGGGGTCTTTTAATGACTGCTTTCATTTCACTTGATGTTATAATTCTACTAATATTGTTTATCTGACCTTGATTTAACTTTTGTAATTGTTACCTATTTAGAAAATCTTCCATTTCTTTTAGATTTTCCAAACTGGTCAAATACAGGATTGAAAAGCATGTCCTTGAAATTCTCTGAATTACCATGGTATCTGTTGTCATGCCCCCATGTAGTTTTTGAGTTTGAGCATTCTCTCTCCATATTTTAGTCAGTTTGGATGAGGGTTTATCTATCTCATTTTTTTCAAAGAATCAACTCTTTTTTTTCCCATTGATTCTTTGCATTGTTCTTTGTCATGTTTTATTGATTTCAGCCCTCAGTTTAATTTTTTTTTCTTGTTGTTTACTCCTCTTAGATGTACTTGCTTCATGTTATTCTAGAGATCTCAGGTGTGCTCTTAAGTTGGTAGCATGAGATCTCTCCAGTTTCTCCATCTATGCACTAAGTGCTATAAATTTTCCTCTTAGCACTGGTTTAATTGTGTCCTACAAGTTTGGGTATCTGTGTATTCATTTTCACTGAATTCTAGAAAGTCTTTAATTTCTTTCTTATTTCTTTCTCGACACGTTTTTATTCAGTAGAGAATTGTTCATTACCCATGAGTTTGTATGCTTTCCCTTGTTACTGTTGTTGATATGCAACTTTAATCCATGGTGGGATTCTGAGAGTTGTTTCAGGTTTCTTGCATATGTTGAGAGAAATGCTTTGTGTCCAATATGTGGTCAGTTTTGGAGAAAGTTTTCCAAAGTTCTGAGATGAAGGCACATTATTTTGTATTTGGATGAAATGTTCTATAAATATCTCTTAGGAATATTTGTATTTTAATGTCTGCTATCTCCAGTATATCTCAGTTTAATTTTTGTCTGGTTGAACTGTCCACTGTTGTGAGTGGGGTATTAAAGTCTCCTAGCATCATTATGTGGAGGTAAATATGTGATTTGGGCTGTAGTCATGTTTCTTTTATAAACTTAGTTACTCTTGTTTTGGGGGCATAAATGTTAAGGATGGAAATGTCATCGTATGGGGTTTTTACTTTGAAGAGTATGTAGAATCCTTCCTCATCCTGTTTGATTAGTTTTCATTTGAAGTCTTTTTTGTTAAATATTAAAATGGCTACACCAACTTGCTTCTTAGGTCCATTTGCTTTGACTTTTTTTTTTCAGTTTACTCTGGGGTAATATATATCCTTAATGTTGAGGTATGTTTCTTGTAAGTAGTAGAATTATGGATCCTGTTTTCACATCCAGAATGACTGTCTTTCTTTTTATTGGGGAGTGGAGACCATTGATGTTCAGAGATATCAGTGAACAATTACTGTTGATTCCTGTTAATTGAGCTATTGTTATTGTTTTTGTTGTTGATGGTGTGTATGTGTGTGTGTGTGTGAGGGATAGAAGAAAAGGAAAAATAATTTAGAAAAGAGAGAGACACAGAGAGATTTCAAAATGATTTTTGGTGTTTTCATGGTTGTAGTCAACCTCTTTAGGTTGGAGTTTTCCATCTAGTACCTTCTGTAAAGCTAGCTTTGTAGACAGATATTGTTTAAATTTGACTTAATCATATTCTATCATATTTTTCCATCTATAACAATTAAACATTTTGATGAGCATAGTAGTGTGGCCTGAAATCTGTTGTCTTTCTGAGTCTGCAGTACATCTGTCTAGGCCTTCTGGCTTGTAAAATCTGAATTTTGAAAGTCAGGTATAATTCCACTAGGTTCAAATTTATATATTACTTGATCTTTTTCTCTTGGTGCTTTTAGTATTTTTTCTTTATTCTACATATATATCAGGCTTTTTTTTTTGCCCACCAACCAGCTCCCAATTCATGATGTGGAGACTTCTTATTTGTTATGAATGTTTGGCCCAGCTTAGGCTCATTTCTGGCTGACTGTTTTAACTTAAATTAAGCTGTTCTTCTTTGTCTATATTTTGCCTCAGGGCTTTTTACTTTTCTTTTTTTCTGTTTATTTTAGTTTCACTGTCTGGCTGACTGGTGGTTGCCTGGCTTTTTGCCTTAGGAATGTCCCCCTCTTTCTCCTTCTCTTCTTTCTTCTTCTCTCATTTTTCATGAGCATAGATTTCTCTTCCTAGTTACTCCCCCTGTCCATCAGCTCTGCCTATCTTTTCTCTGCCTAGCTATTGACCATTCATCTTTTCTTCAGAGCAATCTGGTGCCTTAGTCAGGCAAGGTGAAACAGTTACAAAACATCTTTACATAATTAAATGTGCATCCTTATACTATTAAAAAGTGCAATATATACACATATAACACACCTTTACACAGATAAAGTAATATTCTGCAGCATAAACAAATGTAACACATCTTTGCCTACTTAAAAATATCACACAACATACATGCTTTGTCTTTTGATTATTGTTTGATGAGGGGACATTCTTTTCTGGTTCAATGTATTTGGTGTTCTATGTGCTTCTTGTACTTTTATGAGCATCATCTTCCTTAAGTTAGGAAATTTTTCTTCTATGGTTTTGTTGAAGATATTTTGTGGGCTTTTGAGCTTAATTTCTTCTCATTCCCCTATTCCTATTTCTTAGGTTTCCTTTTTACATACTGTCCCATATTTCCTGAATGTTTTATGTTAGAAGTTTTTAGATTCTACATTTTCTTTGATGGCATATAGGATGGCTGACGTGCTGCCAGCAGAGATTGGAGAAAAGGGGACTCAAGATTGTGGACCATCAACCCTTTGTGTGTTCCCTCTGATCTTCTGCTTAGCATGACTCTAGAGGGCCAAGGCAGAAATGCCTATGTGACCTAAGGTCATGCTTTATGGCATGCACATGTCATGTCCTCCTCCATATAAATATTTCTTGTAATACTAGTTTTTTTCTTTGATCTGATCTTCATGTTCTGTGTTCTTAGACCAATGGTGATTTCTGTGATGCAGGAAAGTAGTGAAGTAAATTTCACAGGAAATTATACAGAGATGATCACCCAGGCTGGGGTTAAGGCAGTTACATAGTTCATGGAAAAGAACTTGCAACCTGGGGAAGCTTTTTAGGCTTGAATAAACTGTACTGAATATGTGGTCAAATATAGCACATGGTATGATGTGTATCAACACACTGGACTTAAATTGGCCATGATGAGTAATTCAGTTTCTGAGGATATTCCAAGGACATTGTGTAAAACCTGAGACCCTAATGGGTATTGGCTGAAGACTATGGATGGAGTAACACATACATGGGATGACAAACTAAAAGTGTGGGAACCTAGAATAGGAGGAAAATAGTGGCCTCCACCAAGAAAGGGAAATGGCAACTTTAATTCAGATACTTTTTATTCCTCCAGAAGGATTGTGGAGATAATGTGACAATTGATGGAGTGATTGCTACAAACTTTATTGGATTCATAGATTGAAAAGAGCTGCCAGGAAAGGTGAGCTTCCTTTCATAGAAGCTCTATAAATTAGATTAGGTCTTCCTTGGAATTGTTGGATATAGAAGAACAGAAGTTGCTGACTTGCAAGGACAGATTTCTTGTCTGAGGTTACTGTAGCCCACCAGTCATGGGGCTTAGAGTTTGCAGAGGGCTGAGGAGGAACTAAGGTGGCTACAGGGGTCTTGAGGTTGGAGCAGACTGTGTGAGAAGAAAGTGACTGTCTGGTAAATTGACCACTGTTCTTATTTTTACCTTTTTTTTGTGAAATTGCATGTTGCTAGCCTTTGAGTCAAGTGCTCAAAAGACTGTATAATCATTAATAATAAAAATAGATTATGCTTGCTTTGGTGTTAAGTCTGGGATGGTTTTGTTTAGTAAAAGATGATGAAGAATATATTGTTGATTTTCTAAGAATAACCTTTGGAATCATGAGAACATTTTGTATTGGGTGATTTCCCCTTTCCTTTCTGTTTCCCCTTTACTTATGATAATAAAAGACTGAGGTCACCAGGTCAAAAGCAGAAGCTAAAGAAGCTGTAGCAAAAGCTAAGAGAACCTAAGAGAAGTTAGAGAAGCTAAGAGAAGCTAAGAAAAACTAGGGAAGCAAAAGAAACTTAGCAACTGCAGAAGCCTGAAGTGATCTGTCAGCTTGCAAGAACATTGTCTCTGAGTCATTATTGTGCCTTCCAGGTATCCCATCCTTCAGACCCCTGAAACTGCTGAGGCTGGTCCCTGGCACTTCTACCATATTATCACTGTCTGAGATTCTCTCTTCCACCTCCTGTATTCTATGGTGAAGTTTACTTCTGTAATTCCCATTCCAGTTCTTAACTTTTTACTGCCCATAATTACCTCAATTTGTGTTTCCTTAATTGTTTACATTTCCATTTTCAGGACTTGAACAACTATTTTTGTTTCCTTCAAGTGTGTATTTTCTTAGATTTCTTGAAATGGTTTATTGATTTTCTCCAAATGTTTGTATTTTCCTTGACTTCTTTAAGGAATTTACTCATTTCTTCTTCCATCTATCTAAGACATCTATTATCTTCATATAGTTGGTTTCTTTTGGAATATTCAGAGTCTTATATGGCAGTATAGCTTGGCTCTGGTATAGACATATTTCCCTGTCTGTTATTGGCAGTGTTTATATGTAGGCATCTATGAATTTGGGTTTGGGATGATTAAAGTTCTAGCTGCTAACTTCTTGGATTATCTTTTTTGGGTGGTTGTTATTTTCCCATGGTTCGTCTCTTTTCTGGATTTTAGAGAGTATTATGGCTGTATATTGTCTACTTTCCTGCTCTATTCAGCTAGTATTTTCATAGTTGGGATGTTGGTGGAAGGAGGATTAGAGGAGATTTTTGTGATCTTTTGGAGTTAGGGTCAGAGTGGAAAGAGAGACCAGATCAGTTTTTATGCTACAAAGCTGGGAATGAAAGTGGGGGAGTTGGATATCATGAGCAGTAGGAGAGGTATGGGTTTGTCTTTAGCCTACTGGTTACACTGGGAGGAACACCCCTGAAGTCAGTGGGGAGTGCCTACTGAAGTTTGGCTGTGGGACAAGGCAACAAGTTGAGAGAGGAATGTTAGAAGGGGAAGATCTATGAGATCAATAGGAGATTGGAGCAGGGAGCAAGGCAAAGCTGTCACCAGAGTTCTGAAGCAGAACTGGGTGATGGGGATTGGGTCTGAGGGAAGTGAGAGAGAGGAGAAGGTCTGTGGACAGCCTACCTCTTTTTCTGGCAGGCACAACCTTGGGTTTGGGGGGGTGGCTGCTGGATTTGGGGACTTGGATAAAGCAATAAGTGAGGGGAATTAGGTTGGAAGGGGAAAGTCTATGGGATCTAGAGGAGGTGTTAGAGAGTAGAAGTAAGGCTGAAGCTGGTGTTCTATTTGAGCACTAAGGATGAGACTGAAGACTGGATCTGGGGAGAGAGAGAGAGAGAGAGAGAGAGAGAGAGAGAGAGAGAGAGGAATCTGGAGGCAGCCTACCTGGGTTTCTGGCAGGCATGGCTTGTGGGTGAGTGAGAAGAGTGTGCCAGCTGGAGTTGGGGACTGGGATACAGCAAGGAGTGGGGGTTAAAAGTGGGAGTTTATGGGATCCACAGAAGATTTGAGAGGGGGAAGTGGGCTGTAGCTGGTGATCTTTTGTAGTGCCAGTGATGAGACTGAGGGATTGTATCTGTCGAGAATAGACCTCTTTAATGCAGGAACAGCTGCTAAAGGGATTAAAAGAAATGAGCATTGATGGACACAAATCCCATGGGATTAACCAAACACTTTCACACTAGATTTAAGTCTAGCTCTACAAAAAGAAATGCATACTGGCATCACGAAAATGTCCAGAACCTGTGGCTAGATATAGGTCACTGGCTCGAGGGGAGAACCTTCTACTACTATTCTGCTAAATGGGCATAATAGTAAACTGACTCCTAATAACTTATCAGCATACCTATAGACTAAGGCACCTCTTAGTTTTCATGAGTGAAGCTTCAACTTGTAGTAGGCAGTGTTTAATACAAAGATGCATGACTGCTTAAGATGCAAATAATAAGAATCTGCAGAATGTTCAGCTCTAAATGAGACATCTATATTATATATTGTCCCCTCAGGCTCAATGGTCATTGTGGAAATGAAGGAATAAAGGCTGTAAGGGTTAAAGCAGTGGAATAAGGAATGAGTGTCCTCCTGATACAGGTCAACTGCACACATGAATTCATATTGATTGTTACAGTCTACTCTGACCAGACCAATACAGACCAGATTCCATCCTGGAGAGGAGAGTTTGACACAAAATTCTACCCCTATTCCAGGATCTATTGCCAATTTATTACTGCTGGGAGAGGAAGAGGAGTTTTCTTTAAGAGAGTTGACTCAGATAAGTTGATGTTGCTTCAGTGGAAGGTAAAATATCCAACAATATACAGGAAGCATAAATTAAACTTGACGGGTAGGGGGAGAAAGATAACACAAAGCTGGTAAGGTAGAAAACAGGGTGAATTTTGGAGGAGTTGAAGCATGGGGTGAAAATAACCAAAACACAGTAAAAAACTATCAAAGAACTAATAAAATTAAAGTTAAAAAGAGGATTAAGAATAATGTGTTGCTTTTGTGTCTTGAATGTTAAATATCAGTCCTGGGCTCATATATTTGAACCCTTGATTTCCAACTGGTGGCATTATTAGAGAAAGTTGTGGAAACATTTCGTAGATCCTCAGTAGAAAGAAGTGGGATACTAGGCGAGAGTCTTGAGGCATTATGGCCCAGCCACACTTCCTATGTTCTTCTTTGCTCTCTGTTTCCTGACTGTGAATACAATGTGACCAGCAGGTCTCCTAGCCCTGTTACTACAACTATGGATTACCCTCAACTGTAAGATGACATAAATCTTTCCTTCCCTAAATTGCTTCTTGTGAGATATTAATTCATAGCAACTAGAAAAAACTGTTAACCCACACCTTACTCATCACTTGTAAATATCTAGGATCCCATAGAAATGAGGAAATAATTTAGAAAAGAGGAAAAACACTACTGTGGCTTTGTAGGCAAATACAAAAACTGTGTATGAATCTATTACACACAATCTAATCTCACATGAATAAAAATCACAAACAAAGTCAGTAGACTAGGACACATAATGACCTTTACTCTCAAGCCAGCTCACTTATACACTTAAAGGAAACACTGAAATATGGCCCTGTCTTACAGTTCATATAGTGCATTGATCTCTTCCTATACATATACTCATGTTTAGGGCCAGTCCTGGAGGCCCATGCATTCACATATGCAACAGCTAACTACTGAGCAAGTGCTCTGCACCAGGAACTGTGCTAACTGCTGGGTAATGAACAGCACTCAGGACAGCTCCCCTACCATGGGAAGCTGAGAATGTTGTTGGAGAGAGAAAAAAACAATCAATAACCATACAAATAAATGGAATTGCAACATAAAGCAATAAAGGGAAAGTATGTGAAGCTAACTAGTCACATATTAAATTGAATTTTTGAACCTGCTTAGGGAAACCAGAGATTTTCTGGCAAATATGTCAATCTAGCTTGGAGTAAGGCAAAAGTGGAGCTAATAGATCAAATAGAATAAAACTGCATGGACTCTGAGAAGAGCAAGTGATTTCGTGGCAGATTACAGAAATCATCCAAATCTAGGAAGATGGATCATTGGTTGAAATGCCTGCAGTGTTTACATATGAGCCTGAACTCAAATCCCCAACATCCATATAAAATGCCAAATATAATCATATGTGCCTATGACTTTAGCACTGTGTAAGGCAGAGGCACAGGATTGCTGGGGGCGTGCTTGTTGCCAGCCTAGCTCTAAGTTCAGTGAGAGATCCTGCCTCAAGAAAACAGGAAAATGAGTGATAGAGAAAATACTAAGTGACTTTCTTTGGCCTCTGCAAGTGTAGGCATGCACAGGAACTTGTACCTTCACACTTGGTGTGTGTGTGTGTGTGTGTGTGTGTGTGTGTGTGTGTGTGTGTGTGAGAGAGAGAGAGAGAGAGAGAGAGAGAGAGAGAGAGAGAGAGAGAGAGAGTAATCTTGGGACAACTTGGGGACAAACAACACCCAAGGTACTAATCTAGCTTCCAGAGCTAAGGTGTGATTACTTAACCCAGACATTAAAGAACATAAAGAGTGTGGCTGTTATCCCACTTAATTAAACTATTTGACATTATCTAGTGTGTCACATTTATATTCTTTCTATCTCCCACCCTGTGTATGTGTAGGGCATGATGTATCTATACATGTTCATGTATGAGTACAGGCATGTTCATTCCATGGCATACAAGTCAAAGTCAGAGGATGACCTCACATGTTGTCCCCCAACTTCCACCTTGTCTTAAATGTTGCTGTTGTTAACCTCTCTATATATGAAGCTAGATATCACCTAGAGTGCTGTGTTTATTCCTTCTCTCCACACCCTACCCATTCAGGGGGCATGATGTATCTATGCATGTTCATGAGTTTGAGTACAGGTATGTTCATGCCATCGCACACATGTCAAAGTCAGAGGACCACCTTACATGTTGTTCCTCAACTTCAACCTTGTTTGACATAATGTTTCTTGTTGTTTACCTCTCCATATCAGTCTAGGCTGTCCAGCATATTTTTAAGGTTCTCTTATTTATAACTTGGTAAAGGAGTACTGGAGTTACAGATAACAGATACTAGGTCTGACTTACATAAGTGCTGGATAGCAAATTTAGGACCTTGTATGTATGTAAGAATTGTTTACTTACTGAGTGATATCCCTAGATCAGTGGTTCTCAACCTTACTAATGTTGGAACCCGTTAATACACTTCTTCATATTGAGGTTACTCCCAACCATAGAATTATTTCATGGCTGCTTCATAAATAATTTTCCAACTGTTATGAATCATAAATAAATATTTTATATGCAGGATAGCTGATATGAGATTTCAAAAAGTGGTCATGACCCGCAGGTTGGGAACCACTGCTTTAGACCATTATGTTTATTTTAAAAGGAGATTTCTCATTTTAATGGACTTTATTATTTATTTATTTATTTATTTGTTTGTTTGTTTGTTTGTTTGTTTGTTTTGGTTTTTCAAGACAGGGTTTCTCTGTGTAGCTTTGTGCCTTTCCTGGAACTCACTTGGTAGCCCAGGCTGGCCTCAAACTCACAGAGATCCACCTGGCTCTGCCTCCCGAGTGCTGGGATTACAGGAGTGTGCCACCACTGCCTGGCTCACTTTAATGGACTTTAATAAATGCAAAGTTGTAGTAATAGAGCTAAGCTTAAACTTGTGCTAAAGCTTTGACTTTTTCTTAAATAGTTCTGTACATTTTGTTTTTGTGTTTGTATGTTTATAAATATGCTTATATGTGTATCTGTTTGTTCCTGTGCATGAGAAGAGATCAGTGTCAGATATCTTTCTCAGACATTTTCCATCTTGTGTTTGAGACAGGGTCTCTCACTGAACCTGGAGCTCACTGGTTCTCCTGAACTGGCTTCCCAGTAAGCTCCAGGAATTTTGTCTCTACCTCCACAGTGCTGGGATTATTGCACCTGCTTTTTAATGTGTGGATTCTGGGGACTGAACCCAGGTCTTCATGTTGAATGGCAAGCTTTTTATGAGCTAAGCCTTCCCTGAAATGGCCATTTAACCAGCATTCTTAGCTCAAGTTTGACCATTCAAGTATCAAAATACAAGCTGGTCTTGGCAGCACTTCTGTAATCATAGTGTTCGGGAGGTGTGAGCATGTGGATCAGAAATTCAATAATAACAACTCAGGAGGCCTGGTCAGGTCAGTGAGAAGTTTGGGACCATCTTACTAGAAATTTTGAGGCCAGCATGAGCTATATAAAACTGTATATAGGGTTGGGGATTTAGCTCAGTAGTAGAGCACTTGCCTAGCAAGCACATGGCCCTGGGATCAATCCTCAACTCAAAAAAAAAAAAAAGATGTTAAAAAAAACTGTATATCAACAAAAGAAAAGACAAATAATTGTTATCAAGAAGCTTGGATATCATTTAGGACTTTTTTAGATGTGAGAGTTCTCTGACTTTATATGAGTACTACTGAAGCAGGTATGTGAGCATTGACCCATTAGTCGATTGTTCTAGGAACTGCATGCTCAAGTTGGAGCACCTACAATTTAAGATATGCCCCATCCACCTTCTGTAGGAAGCACTGTGAAAGTACCCTCAGAAGACAAACATATCCAAGGAACTCTCAAAAATAGGCCCTCCCTTTCATGGTACACAACTTGTATGATTAAGAAACTTACACAGACAGGCTCTTTCCCTTCATGGTAGCACTCTTGATTAATCTTGTTTATCAATTTGACTACATTGGAAATCAACTGAGGGCGCTGCCTTTGAGCAGGTCCATAATGTATCACCTAGAAGGACTAACAGAGGAGGGGATATGTATCCTGGATGTGGGCAGAATCTTGAGGTGGGATCTCAGAAAGAAGTCAAAGAGAAACATCATTGCTCTCTGCCTGTTGCCTTTGTCTGTTGCTGGTGGGTGCTGTTGCTGCTGCCATCCTTCATTGATATCAGAGGAGAGTTCTTCCAGTCTTCTAGCCTGTAGGGTATTTTCTTGATTAATAAGTTATGTGGGAGCTTCCAGCCCAGCTCATTATGAGTGCTGCCATTCCTGGGATGGTGGCCCTGGGTTCTATAAGAAAGCAGTCTGAGCAAACTAATAGGAGCAAGCCAGTAAGCTGTACTCCTCCATAGTCTTTGCATCTGCTCCAGTTTCCAGGTTCTTGCCTTGTTTGAGTTCTATCCCATCTTCCTTCAATGAACACTGAGGTGTAAGTGTAAGGTAAATAAACACATTCCTTCCCAAGTTGCTTTTGGTTATTCATGATAGCAATAATAAACTTAACTAAGAAAAGTTGGTACCGGGAGTGAGGCACTGCTGTGACAGAATGGACCACGTTGTCTTGGGGAGGATTGTGGAAGCACTTTTGAACTTTGGTTGGGAAACCATTGAACGTACGAAGCTTGGTGAGGTGTTCTGTGGGAGCTTAGAAGATAAGGATGTTGAGAGCAATGCATACAACAAGGCAGGCTTGTGAAGTTTCAGAGGAAAGTTGAGAATTCCTTAATGACTCTCTCGGGCCCATTAGTTACTTTGAGTTGAGAATATATGGTTCTTTTTACCTGGAGCTGAAAAATCAGCTATGATTAGCAAAATACCAGAAAGTTAAACAAAGCCTTTGCTTTACTGGAACAATTGACACTCTAGCTGGAGCTGAGAAATCGGCAGTGATTAAGAAGGTATAAACATCATTGAGTATCATTCTGGATACTGTTTCCTCAGAGTCAGTCCATACAAGTGATATTCAGAGGTGGCCATGATTGTATCTTTGGTATGAAGTCAATCTTGGTCATGTGTAACACTCTCCCAGGAGGTACTAGTTTTCAAGGCATAAAAGGTTCATGGAGAGCAGATGAGGCTTGACACCGTGAAAAGCTCGGAAAGGCTCCCAGTGAAAGTGCAGTCAAAGTATCTACAGAAGCTCAAGGATTAAAGGAGTTATGGAGAACAATTGAGGCTTTACACTGGTAGAGGCTATTGGTGAAAGTCAAGTCCAGTTGCAGCTGATGAACCCAGGATGTTGGAGATTCCAGTAAAATGGGGTGAATGTCAAGAGTATGTACTGCGATGGCACAGCCTGAGAAATAACCAGATCCTTTGGAGGAGTCCAGATGATCATGAAAGAATCCCTGAGAATAGACATTGAGTGATTACACTGTTGGAGTTTGCTTTTGCTTTGACCTGATTGTGACTGTGCCCTGGTTCTTCCCTCTTGAAATAGGGATATGTTTACTTTATTTTAAAATTTTATTCTATAGGAGCTCACAGTTGAAAGACTTGGGATTTTAAAGAGACCTGATTTTTTTTTTTTAATTTAGGAGACAGAATTTTCAAATTATTTGAATTTGGAAAACTGTCACTTAGGTTTGTTAGCTATTTTATATTGTGATTGTTGTGTTAGTGTGTGATTCTGAAGATGAACAAGAAAGGAAAGGCTTTGATTTATGGTGATGTGTTTGTGTTTCAAGGTGACAAGGGGTCACTTGTGCTGGATAGCTTTATGTCAACTTCACACAAACTTAAGTCACCTGAGAGGAGGCAACCTTATTAAGAAAATACCTCCATATTACTGGGCTACAGAAAACCCTGTAGGGCATTTTCTTAATTAGTGATCAATGGGAGAGTGCACAGCCAATTGTGGTAGCATTATCCCTAGGGTGGTGGTCTTAGGTTCTATAAGACAGCAAGCTGAGCAATCCAGAGAAGCAAGCCAGTAAGTAGCACTCTTCCATGGCTCCTGCACCAGCTCCTGACTCTAGGTTCCTACCCTGTTCATGATTCTGTCCTGACTGACTTTGATGATATACTATGATGTGGAAATGTAAGCCAAATAGACATTTTCCTCTACAAACTGCCTTTGGTCATGGTGTTTATTACAAGGTTAATAACTTTAATCTGTCCACTACTCAGTGGCCAGGTAAGGGTGATGTTTGCCTCTTTTGATTGGTCTACATCTACCTTTCATACCCAAGCATACAACTCATCTACAGATGAATCTAATTTGAACTCTTCAAGGAGTAACTTTGATGGAGCTAACACTTCAAGGTACCAAAGAGGTTGAGTACTAGTGTTCCACATTATATAAAACCTTTCTTCCTACGTTCCCCTCTTACTAGGGGAAGACTGGGCTACAATAAAATAGATATTCCCAGTACAATTTTTAAAACCTCATCATTTCCCCTAGCAAAATGTCAAGAGCAATTTGGCTAGGAACTCAGTAGGTAATAAAATAAGCATGGTTTTGAAAATCATGTCTTAGGACTAAAAGACTCAGAAGAATTTTAAATAAATGATTTATCTGAATGAGTGAATATATTAATGGCTAGATCTAGAATTTAGTTCATCTGTTAATATACTTGGTGAATTCAATGACCTGGATCTTTCCCAAGGTGCTTCTAACCATTTTGATGGAATGGAAACCCAGCACAAGACTATGTGGGATGACTCACCTCAGCAAGTGATATTTTTCTCCGTAGACACAGAGGAAAATATGCAATTAGCAGTATCCAGAGGGCCAAAGTACATGGCATTATCATAAATGAAAAAGACACTGAGATGTGTAAGTTAGACACCCTAATGACTAGTATCTAAATGGACATATGATTTTTCCATTCCATGGCATACTTTTTGTCTTAATGACAATTTGAACCCTCTGTGACTTTTAGGAAAACAAATGTTCTAGTATTTTCTCTTATTTCTCCATTTATATTTATTAAATTCCAATCCTTGTAATCTCTCCTTCTTCCTCTATACCACCAACATTTAAATATCACATGAGAAACCTTGGGTATCTACTGTATCTTTTTAATACAATCAAAAGAAGGCACAACACTCCTTTACTCAACAACTCACTACCTGAGGTTAAAAGTTTAGAGAATCTCCACATAGTGACCTTGGTGTTATGTGGGTGAAGAGTAAGCAGACAAAGCTATCAGTGCTGCAGTGACATTATCTCAACTCAAATCACAAGGATTATATGACCTCACTTTTTCATGTATGAAGTGGGGATAATAATATTTCATATGTGTGATTATTTGAATGGTTGTAATAAAAAGTAAATTTCTATATCTATTTAATATTTTACAAATATATGTAACTTATGTGAATATAATTTTTTAAACAATTACCAAAACTTTTCTGTAAAGAGTTTACAAATAAAAAAATTACACAGGGAAATTATTCAGAGTCTATGGTTCTCAATGACCTTTCATAAAGTCAAAACAGTCATTCTGAAACTGTGGGGCTTCATGCTGGATTTATTACTTTCACTAGCAAATATAATTTATGCATTTATCCACCATCAAAAAAGAAAACTCCATGAAAGAGTTAAAAATAGAAAAACAATCCATTGTATATCCTTTTTCATGATGCCAGGGTCATTTCTCATGTTCAGTCTTTCCCCGTCATGTAGTATTTAGCTGTGCTTGGTATCCATTTTGAATTTTGTCTCGTAGCTACTTGTACATTTGCATAGGATTCAAAAATAAGGTAGAACATGTGCCCCCCCACCATGTGAATGTGTGATCTCACTTAATGATATACATTCTAAGACAATTCATTTTTCTTTTTCTTTCTTTCTTTTTTTTGGATATTTTGTGATTTCATTTTTCCTTAGTGCTTAATAGTATTCCATTTCATATATGAACCACATTTTCATTTTCATGCTTCTGAAGTTGTTTACACTCTAAACCTATGAAATATATTGAAAGTTTAAAAGGTATCTTATTAAATCTGTAAATTAATTTTAGTAGTATAGTTATTTTAACAATAATAATTTTGCCAAACCAGTATCCTCTAGATTTACTTTTTAAGTGTCTTGAATGTTTTGTTGTAAAGATCTTTCTGTTCTTTGGTGACATATATTTCTAAATATGTGATTTGGGGTAATTATTTTGAATGTGATTTTTTTTCCCTAATTTATTTTTCTGGGAGTACACTGTCGACATATACAAAGGCTACTGTTTTTTCTTTTTTATATTGATTTTTTGTTCTTAAACTTTAATGTATTTAGTAGAGCTAAGAGTTTGTAAATGTTAGTTGTTAAGAGCACAATGAACATAAATGATATGAAACAGTCCTCACCACTGATAAGGAGGGAAAAAATTTAATGAGAAGTTCATTATTAACTCAAGTATATTGAACATGGACACTTACAGACTTAGATACAGATGCCTTCATCTATCAATACATACTGGGTATGTCTGACAGTGGAAGTCCTGTGCAATGTATATAACACAAACAGATGATGTGTGCTGCGGGATGTTTTTCTGTATGCAGTGAATATGTGTTGCTCTGATTGGTTGATAAATAAAGCTTTTCAGCCTATGGCAAAGTGGCTTAGAGGCAGGCAGGCAATCCAGTAGAGATACAGGAAGATGAAAGGAGAGGCAAGTGAGACGCCATCCTGCCATCCAGAGAGCAGCATGTAATGGCACACAGGTAATGCCATGGAACATATGACAACATATAGATGAATAGAAATAGGCTGAGTTTAGTTATAAGAGCTAGCCAGAAAGAAGCTTGAGCCATAGGCCATGGCCATGCAATTTGTAAATAATCTAAGCCTCTGTGTGTTTATTTGGATCTGAATGGCTGCAGGACCAGGTGGGACACAGAAAAACTTCCAGTTTCAGATGTGTTTTCAGGTCTTGTTGCTGTTGCTGTTGCTAGTGTATTACTTGTTTCTAGAAGGAGATCAACTGGTGGCTATCCCTTATAGCATTTCCTATCTTTATAAATTTGGTTTTTAGGTCACCTGCAGGAGAATTCATATACCAGTGTGTTATCTGAAGTTGACCATGGCTGGAATAGCAGAGTTAGGAAAGTATCTCCCCTGCAGGTTTTGATGCACAGCTATATTGAGCTTCCTCATACCCCAGATTTCCCAGAGTAATTTCATTATTCTATTGTAATTGTGTTTCCCAAGTATGAGTATTACATAAGGCAGGCATAAACTGCCAAGAGACTAGTCTCAAATATGCAAGTCTCTTTTAGTATTAGTTACTGTTTTTACATGACAAAATGAACATAGGGGAAAAGAGTTTTGGTTGGCTCATAGTTTGAGGGTATGGTCCACCATGGTGGGGAGCACAAAGCAGCTGGCCACATTACACAAATAGTGAGGAACCTTAGTTGGGTACTGGGTCTTGACTCACTTTCTCCTTTTTATTCAGGCCAGGACACTAGCCCATGCAATGGTGCTACCTACTAATCTCAGGTAACTTAACTTTGATAATATCCACAGGTTGCTTTCATGGTGATTCTAAGTTCAATGAAGTAGACAATCAAAATTAACATCACACTCTTTTACTGGAGTCATTGTTCAAAGCAACAAGTCAACCCAGTTCCAAGAAACTAAAAAGCATAAAAGCACCTCTTCATTTAGAGTATCTTAATGGGATTTGAAGAACTGGTGATGTCCATCTGAGAGATAAATTATCAAACACTGATTTGTTGATATTATTTTATAGAGTACTAAGTGGAAAGAAAAAAGAAATTGGCAGCAAATCCAGCCAACAATTGGCTATGGGTATATAAACATAAACTTTCCTGACCCCAAACATTATTCAGAATGATATGATGTTCCTTTTGTAGATTACAATAGAAACACAAACAATGTCAAGAGTAGAGATATGATCCCACCATTACTTGTCATTGGATGTGTGATGGTGGGTCAGTTTTATTCTATCTCTTGAACTTGGGCCAACATGACCTGGGAACCCCCTTTTTCCATTTTTTCAAAGCTGGAACTGCAGAGGAATATTAGAATTCATGATTTTTCACATGGGTTATGGGTATCAAACTCAGTCCTCATGCTTGCAAAGTAAATAATTCAATGAATGAGTTATCTTGCTATGCTACTTATCCTGTGGTATTTTCAAGCTCATAAGTCATCGTGTCCTAAGTGCAGGAATGATGGTCATCATTGACAAACCTTATTTAATGGGACACTCACTCTGCACTGTGCTTTGTTTGGGTCAGCAATGATTTATATACAGTCCTATCCTAACAAGGTTCATTACAGAATTGGAGAGAAATGTAGTTGGAATTTTCTTTGGGCTCCCAAAATAAAGATAGGAAAACATATTATTAATCATGAATGCTTGACCTTAGATTAAACTTTTGCTCCAACTCTTTTTAACTTAATTTAATTGTTGTATGTCTTATTTGGCTGCTTCCTCCAAATCTGGCTGGCTGGCCTCTTGTGTCTTCCTGGTATCTCCTTTTCTTTCTTCTCTGAGCCTAATTCCTCCTCCTACTTACTCTTCCCTACTCAGAAGTCCCATGTCTCTTTTGGCCATTATGCTTTTTATTATATCAGTCAAGTGACTTACGCAGGCAAAGTAATACAGCAACACATCTTTATAAAATTTAACAAATATTCTGTAACATAAACAAATGCAAAACAATTTACATAGGTAAACAGATAATTCACAATTGGGTAGTTTGTAAAAGAATGAAAAGCTTGAAATTATATATCTTAAATAGTGACTTAAATATTTGGGGAGAATAATCATAATATTAAGTATAATAAAGAATACTCTAATGAGAAGAGGTCAATATATTTTTTATTATTAAGAGATTTTCATACCAACCATAGATCCCCCTCTCCTCCCTCCTCCCACCTCCAAGCCATTCCCCCAACCCACTCCCTATTCCCACTTCCTCTGTATCTATCCCTTACCCCAGTAATGTCTCCTTCCAAAAATTAAAAAAAAAATTAAAACAAAAGAAAAAAATATCCACTTTGATCTTCCATCTTTCCCTCCTCTCCAATACTTCTCTATTTGCTTTATTGGCATTGAAAGTTTCAGTTTGTCATACAGTCCACCTTTCTGTCCACTCAGCTTTGCTTGTGAATGTTCATTGCAATGAGATTTTGGTCTAGTTCAAGGCCCCTGGCTTCTGGTACTCCATCAATAAGGACCCTCAGCAAACCTAATCTTGCATATTCTGCTGTTGTCCTGAGTCATGGAGATCATATAGCTATGGTTCTTCCTGACCAGTCCCGTCACACACTCGAACAAGTAACAGAGAAGATGTTGGGGTGGGCCAACTCAAATCACTGGATGTAAGTCTGACTGCTAGCTAATTTGGTCAGTCCAGGCCCCTGGGATGGAATGGCAAAACCATCTCTTCTTCATCCATGCCATCTGCAAGCTCTACCAGGGCCAGCAAAGGACAGTACCATCTCAGCACTGCCCTCAGATTCCACCATGAGTGATTCCAAATGACCCCCTGTGGTAACATGGGCCATGGAGGTCAACATGGACCCTAGTGGCAGCAGGACCATGGACCCACATATGGCCCTTAGCCTCAGCTCTGCCCTAGATGTCACCATGGCCCAGGTTGCAGCACAGTTCAGTATGACTTGAGTGGCATCATGGCCTCAGATACTAACATGGCTAGACCCTGGTCATCCAAGTGACCTTTGGCGGCAACACAAGCCATGGACATCAACACAAAGCCTTGCTGCTGTAGCCTTGGACTCAGACATGGTACTCAACTTCAGCTTAGGTCTGCATGTCACCATGAATCCAGGTGGCAGCACAGCCATCTAACATCAGCCTGGCTCCATTGACAGCATGTTTCTCAGGCACCAACATTGACTCAAGTGGATGTCCAGACCCCAGGCATCTATTCAGACTTCACTGGTAATTGAAACCATGACCACCAACACAGACCCTGGTTGCTGTAGGGCCACAGACCTAGACATGGCCCTTGGCATTAGCTCAGGTTCAGGCACCATCATGGCCCCAAGCAGCAGTGCAGGCCACTCAGCTTGGCATTGCCCCAGCGGCAGCACAGACCTCAGATACCAACATGGTCACAGGTGGCTGCCTAGATTATAGGCATCCATGTAGCCTTTGGTGGTAACATAGAACCTGTTTAGGGTAGGACCACAGATCTAGACATGGCAATTACAGCATCCTGTGTCCAGATGTCATCACAGCTCTGGATTGCCAGCAAACTATTCACATCAGCCTGTTCCTCATTCCCTTTTTTCTTCAGTTCTGCCTCTTTGCACAGCACATGAACAGGTCTGCTTCTCTTTCTCTCCCATTTCTTGACCATATATTTGCTCATCATATTGGGCCTGCCTCTATCCCTCCTTAGACTCCACTAGCACTGGGGATGTTAGGTTTTCCATAAAGTCTTCCTAAGTGTTTTTGGTGGAGTTAGTTTTCAGTCTTTCCTGACATGCACTCTGACACCATGCACACCATGCAGCTATCCAACTGCATCTTCTCCTTTTTACTAAAACTTCTTTACAGACCATTTGTATGTGGCTACCAGAACCAATCCCTTCCTGTATATTGTGGCCCTCAGAATACTATGGCTTTGCTAAATGAGGATCCAGATGACTTTGAGGTCTTTAGATATGAAATTTCTGGTTAAGTAGGTAAAGAACAGAGTCTGAGATTCTGCATCTCCCCCTCTCTCCATGGTTATGGGCATTTACATATTTTTAAATATGGATTAATATGTGGTATGGTATATATATGCAGGTCAGAGAACAACCTGGGTGTCAGCCTTGCTTCCTAGCTGGTTTTAGATGCAGTCTCTTGTGTACCACTGCATAGTCCAAGCTAGTTGGCCCCTTAGCTTTCAGGGATTCCCATCTCTGTCTCCCATCCTTTCAGAGGAAGGCAGGTTTGAGACAGTCTACTGCCTCTGGGGATGTGAATCAGCCCATCAGGATTGCACTTGCACAACAGCACTTAAATTCCTGCACCGTGTGTCCAGCCCCTCACATCAGCACCATCAGAGCTGCCAGTGGTACATGTATTTACAAGCACATTCTGTCTTAGACTTCAGTTTGTTTTATGACAGGGAAGTATTAAGACTACTTCCTATATCACCTACTGGGGAGTCCAAGGAATACTCAAGGCTACAAATATTTCAAAAATACATGGATAAAAGGAGGGCAAGCACACCTCATTTTTTTCTAATTATCTAACCACATATAGGTGATTGTTAATGTGTTGAAGTCTAGAGGGAAGTGGGAAAATAAGATTCATCTTCGAACTCTGTTCCTTAAATGGGGAAACTTTAATGACTACCTAAATCTAGATGAAGCTCCCTCAACAAAACCTGCATTTATTTATTTGTTTGTTTGTTTATGTCATTGTTTCCTCTTTTTAATTAATTTTACCAGCTTGTATTAATTGCACAGAATAGTAGATTCTTTTAATTGTTTATGATTTATGTTGTGTGTGTGTGTGTGAGACTCATTGATTGTGAGTTCACATATGAGGTGGTATGTGGATGTGTATTGCTTGTAGACACCAGAGGAAACTTCAGATGTCTTTTTCATTGCTTTCTGCCTCTTCTGAGGCAGTCTCTCTTATAGAACCTGGGGCTTGCATTTTGGCCTTGCCAGAGCCAGCAAGTCTGAATAGCTTTCCTGTCTGCTGTTCTTGGAAGTAGGACTACAGGCATTTGCCGCATGCCCAGGTTGTTAGGTGCTGGTATGCAAATTCCTGTCTTCATGACTGTACAGCAATCAAATGATCTTACACAATGAGCAATCTCTTTTTCCCTCTGTTACAGTTTTTCACATGCATTTATACCTTCCATTATCTCCTCTTATAGTCTTGTTCACTTTGAATTCTACAATGCCTTGCTATGCCAAACCCAGCAGCCACGCCCACTTACTTGTGAGTCACTGAATTCATTATGAACCAGCATTTTCCCGACTTTCTCTCCCATAACCAGGCCATCTCCCAATTTGCTGTTGTTTGTTTTTGTTGTTGTTGCCCTTGGATTCATGAAATAGCACCTGGCACCCTTGGAAGCTATCTAGGGGTTATATGTTAAATGTTAATTCTGATGCTAGCTTACTTTTGTCTTCATTTGTGAGTCAAAAAAAGTTTCTTATCTCTGTTTGACCTCAGTTCAAGTATTGAGCTATGACTTTGTGATTTATTTGTTAAATATTGATAACTATTAGAATTTTTCAGCATCTGTAATGTATTTTTATAACTGAAATAATGGAGGAAAAGTCAGTTGAAATGTTGAAATCCCTTGATTCAACATAGTTGTTAGAATCAGTTTATTGAGCATCAAAATAACAATATAGCAGTTTTCTTCCACATTGAAATCAGCAATGCTTTGGTAAGCTAGCAAAACACAAGCAAAAAACCCTTATGTGTTTTTTCTTTTCATAAAAGGTATGATTTTATTAGGTTTACCATATCCTAGTCTTAATGTTTTAAAAACTCACTTCCTTCAGAAGTTCTCGGCGTGGCAAGCGCCTGCAATGGTTCGCTCCCAGACTCCTGGACCATTGCAGCTAGCTGAAGGGACCCAGCTGCATGATTGCTCCCTGCTCTGAGAGCATGATTCCTAGTCATCCAAAGCCCATCTTCCACAGAGCAACTGTAGCTTAATAGGAAAGTTCCGTCACTGTGAACAGTCTTGTCGTCTGTGGATAAATCGGTGGAGTTATCCCAGGAGGAATATTCGGTATCTTCTCAACTCAAAGTGACTATTAAGAAGCACCAGTAAAGCATGTGTGGCTTTTAGTGTCCAGCACTATTTCTTCTAGTCTAAGGGTTCTAAGGGCAATGAGTCACATTCAACTGTGTCTTTACTATAAAAGATGCAGGATATGTCCTCCCTCCCTCCCTCCCTCCCTCCCTCCCTCCTTCCTCCCTCCCTCCCTTCTTCCCTCCCTCCCCCCCTCCCTCCTTCCTCCCTCCCTCCCTTCCTCCCTCCCTTCTTCCCTCCCTCCCTCCCTTCCTCCCATCCTTCTTTTCTTCCTTCTTTTCTCTCTTAAGTAAATGAATAAGGAAAGAAGTTTATAATAACAGATTCAAATAATGCTCTAATTTGATTCTCTTTTGTAATAAACACCACAACCAAAAGCAACTTGAGGGGTCAGGGGCATGTTTGATTAACATGTCCTGATCACAGTCCATTCTTGAGGGAAATTAGGGCAGGAGCAGAGGCAGGAACCATGGAAGGAAGCACTTACAGACTTGCTTCCCATGGCTTGCCAAGCTTTCATCCTTATACCACCCAGGAAGGATCACCTGCTCAGCAGTGGTACTGCTTACAGTGAGATGAGCCTTCTCACGTAATTCACTAGTCAAGAAAATGTTCTATAGACATGCTCACAGGCCAATCTGATGAGAGGAATTCAGATTACCTCTTCCCAGATAACTCCAGTTTGTGTTAAATTGAAAAAAAAAAAAATCCAGCCAGCACAAATAGTCAGCATTTGTGTTTGGCCTTATTAGAATTTTAGTGATAAGACGCATGTTGCATTATTAAAAAGGAAATATGGGAGGTGGAGAAATGGCTTAATGGCTAAGAATTCTTACTGTCCTTGCAGAGGATCCATGCTCAATTCCCTGCACTGACATCAGGAAAGCTCACAATTATCTGTAACTCCATTTCAAGAAGATCCAATGGGTCTCTTCTTGCCTCTGTAGACACTGCACTCACATGCACAAAACCACACACAGACATACACACATACATGCAACATTTTAAAGAGAAAATATCATTTGCATGATGTCTTTGTAAATGCAAAAAAAAAAAGAACTATAAGAGTTTTCCCTAAAAAAATGAGAGACTGCTTACTTATATGAGGAAGGTATGGCTGGTGTCACAAAATAAACTGATTCACACCAAAGATGGGGCTAGATTACTAAAGAACAGGAGAAATTACAACTACTGAACATAGAAACAGAGCCCATGCTCAGCCTTTTAAGAGATGTGGGTAAGAAGTGTGTGTAGAGAGAAGTGTGAAGTATTTGCTAAGTTCCCACCACATGCTGGATAGTGCTTTTGTACGTTTTCTAGACTAAATAACCCTATCCTCACTGCTTCAGTGTCTTGATTGGGAAGTTAATCTTAATTAAGAAATACTCAAATCAGGTTCAGTAAATTATCTTTTCAAAACATATATGTTTTCATGTGTGTGGATAACATGTCTACAGGTGCATATATGTTTTAAAGAGCATGTACACAAATGTGAACTTATGTATAGAAGTCAGAGGACAACTTTGGGTCATTATCAGAAATATGAACTCCCTTCCTTGAGATAAGATCTCTCCCTGGCCTGGAGCTCACCATCTGTTTCTGCCTCCCCAGCTTAGAGTTACAAGCATGTGCTCCCATGGCCACCTTTTTTGGGTCCATGGGTGCTTGTCTTAATACTTGCATGATGTTAAGTATGCAGCATGCACAGAACCGAAAACTTATGGGATAGCATTTGACTTGACTTGACCTGTGTCTGGTAGGAATCATTGTATGATAAGATTTAAAGAGGAAATGTAAGACTGAGGACTATGGAGGTAAAGTGCTTCTCTTGCAATCATGAATAGTTTCATTCAATCCTCAAAACCCACATTAAACATACAGATATGGTGGAATATACCTAATCCCTACTTTGCAAGTTCCAGGTCAGTGACAGACTCTGTCTCATAAAATATGCTCTCTGGCCTCTACACGCACATACAGACACACATGTCTGATTAGCCACAGATAGATTAACAGTGAAGAGAAAAACAATAAGATGAAAGAAATAATAGGTAAATCATGCATCAGAGAATGGGTCAAGATCCAAAACTTGTAACAACTCAATATTTCAGAAAGCAGCAATTAGGAAGCAGGAGGTAAAGACAATTCTTGGAGCTCTAAGTCACAGAATGCTGGAGAGTCCTGTTGACATGTTTAAGTGTTGTATGGAGTATGTGAGATATGAGACTACTTCTGGATTTTAAAAAACAAAAGAGGAAACCTGAAAGATACCACACTTGTTTTGGAATATGGTGTCCTGTGTCTATACTCTGCAGTTAACTTTCAAGACCAATGTGCTTCCTAGGGTGGTGGATTACAGAGACTACCTGCTCTATCTTCCTGCTGAGCTAGCCATCCTTCTGTCTCACTTTGACACATACCTCTTATGTCACCTGACTACTCTCAACAGAGATCAAGCTTCTTTCCCTAAGACACTGAAGACTACTGGGTTCAACAAACATGATTCAGATTATTCAGGCCTCTTCCTAATAGGCACCTGGACATGAGTGTTTGGCCTCATATTTAAGAGACTCGCCTAACCAAACTAACACTTCTAATGAGCATAGCAAGAGCCTTATCTCTTCTGTGTCTGAGTACCCTATATACCACAGTGATTATAAGACACCTACAAACATACAAGTCCTGCAACATAAAGATCTACGCACCCCGTGTGTGTGTATGTGCTTTTTCTATTGTTTCTTATCCTATTTCCTTCAGTCATGGTCACTCATTAAACCTGGAACTAACTGAATTTTCTGGAATGTCTTTCCAGAGAGCCTCCAGGATCCTCTGTAGTTGGAGTAGAGCATGAGACTCTTAATCTCATGGTTGTGAGTTTGTGCCCCACATTGGGAACCATTTGTAGCTGGAAGTTTTCCTAAGCTTGCCCAGCTCCCATGGCCACATGGTCGCACTGGCCTATTCTGCTTCACCATTGGCCAAACAGTTTTATTTATCAACCAATCAGAGCAACATATTTTCACAGCATACAAAAAGACATTCTCCCATCAATTCTCTTGGCTCTGCCCTCCCAACTTTGGAATTATAGATGCACAGCACCATGTTCAGCTTTGCTGTGGGCGATGGGGCAAATTCAGGTCACCATGCTTATATAGCAAGCATTTATTCATTGAGCCAGTTCCCCAGTCTCCACATGAGCAATTGTTATAAAACTAGAAACAGAAAAAGCAACAAGAAGTTGAGTGATTGGTGCTGCTTGTAAAACTATCACAAGAGTCAGATGTTCTCAGTGGAGAACAGACACCAGGCTCAAATTTCAATAGAACTGGCCTGAACTTACTGAGCTAATTTGTGTTTACTATTCTCTCTGCATAAGTGTTGGAGGGCCTGGTGCCATTCTTTGGTTTTAAGCAAGGAGTTGTACAAATAACCCCTGACTACACCCAGAAAAATATAGGAATTGTCTGATTATTCATCATGTGGACAACAGCAAGTTGTCATGAACTCCAGCTCTTCAGGCTGCAGAGATAATTGAGTGAAGGGAGATAGATAGTCTTGTTTTCTTCAGCAAAGCCCCAGAAATGATCATGCTTCCCCCAAACTCCAGCTGCTGCATTCTTGTCTGACCACAGACTTCCCATTAGCATGTTATTGTTTACTAGGATTCTAGATCTCCTTCTGGGGGGATCTCCTGATTTAATTCTGCAAAAAGCCTTTATTGCTTTACCCAGCACAGAGCAAAGCTCTAACTGCTTTCTGAGTTTATTGTCTGAATTAATGTTGTTCTGGAGATGGGAAGCAGTTACTTTTCAAACAGGATGCCTGTCATCTCTGACATCTCTAATTGAAACCATGATTGTCATAATTGCCTTTCCTTTGTTTTCATGGTAATGGTGAAAATAGAATACACTCTCCAATTCTTTTAATGACCACACTATGATAGAATTCTGACCCAGTACATGGGACTAGGGACCTGGATCATTAGGTACAGTGCTTGTTACACCTGTATTCAGATCCTTAGCACCATGCAAAGACCTACTATGGTAGTGCATGCCTATAATCCTTTCTCTGGGGAGGAAAAGACAGGCAATCATCAGCCAGCTTAACTGAATTCATGAGCTCCAGGTTCAGTGAGCAACCTCCAAAAGTCATTATATAAAAAGACATGGATGACACCTGACGTTGATCTCTGGCCTCTGCATACTGCAGGACACATAGACTCATGTGCACACATATAAACATACATGGCACACACATGTATAAACACACATATGCATTTATAATAAAATAAAATATAAGTATAAGGTAACTTTTATATTAAAACTATTTTTACTGAAGTAAAGTTATTGGGCATCATAGCACTAAAAACTGGTTAAAATAAAGACACCAATAAGAATGCATGATTCAGAACTCCCACTTCTACCATATCCCCAGCATGTCATAACGCCTGGCATGTAATAGGTTTTTTGATCAGGATTTAATGTGAAATTATTGACAAAACTAAATCTTGGTAGTTGGTACCTTATCTACTTTATGACATTGGAGTGTATGTGTGTGTGTGTGTGTGTGTGTGTATTTATGTATGTGGGTGCATTGGTATACTTGTGCATGTAGGAGGCAGTGGTAAAACTCAGGTATTCCTCACCTCAGGGACTGCTTAACTTATTTTTTTCACCACTGAGTAACACTCCATTGTGTAAATGTATCACATTTCCTTTATCCATTCTCAGTTTGAAAGGTATCTAGGCTGTTTCCAGCTTCTGGCTGTTATGAATAATGCTGCTATTAATATAGATGAGCAAGTGTCCTTGTTGTATGATTGAGCATCTTTTGGGTACATTCCTAAGAGTGATATTGCTGGGTCTTGAGATAGATTTATTCTCCATTTTCTGAGAAATTGCCATACTGATTTCCAAAGTGGCTGTGCAAGTTTCTACTCCCACCAGCACTGGATGAATGTTCCCCTTACTCCACATCCTCTCCAACACATGCTGTCATCAGTGTTTTTGATCTTAGCCATCCTGACAGGTGTAATTTTTGATTTTCATTTCCCTGATGATTAACAATGTTGAACAATTCCTTAGATGTCTTTCAGACATTTGAAATTCTTCTATTAAAAATTCTGTTCAGATCTGTACCCCATTTTTAATTGGATTATTTGGCATCTTTATGTCTAGTTTCTTGAGCTCTTTATATATTTTAGAAATATTTATAATTGAGAATTTCAAAGCAAATGATAAGTTCTTTTCCACAAGCAAACAAGTATGTCACTCATGGGTTCTAAAAGGCACATCTCTGCATAATCCCCACCATTAAAAGAAGAAAAAGTCACAAATAACTTTTGTAATTATTATAAACATGACAACTTGAATAACTGACAAATTATTTAAGAAACATAAATCATAAAACTGACTCAACATTTAATTGAAATCAAAACTGAATACTGCTGTGGATATCGTTCTGTGTAAATAAAGTTCTGATTGGCCAGTGGTCAGGCAGGAAGTATAGGCAGGACAAGAGAGAAGAGAATTCTGGGAAGTAGAAGGCTGGAGAGAGACACCGCCTACCGCCGCCATGAAAAGCAACATGTAAAGACACTGGTAAGCCACAAGGCATGTGGCAAAGTATAGACTAACAGAAATGGGTTAATTTAAGATAGAAAAAGCAGATAACAAGAAGCCTGCCACGGCCATACAGTTTGTAAACAATGTAAGTTTCTGTGTGCTTTCTTGGTTGGGTCTGAGCGATTGTGGGACTGGCTGGTAAGAGAGATTTGTCCTGACTGGGTCAGGCAGGAAAACTCTAACTACAAATGGCTCCCAACGTGGGGCTCGAACCCACGACCCTGAGATTAAGAGTCTCATGCTCTACAGACTGAGCTAGCCGGGCATCCAGAATGGTTTCAAGGCAACTGGCTCAGAGGTTCACCCTCATGGACTATTCCATAATCCTAAAATTTTCTTTGTGTCCCCATAAGATACAGCGCCCCCCTCCAGCAGGAAGTAGTAAGAGAAACTACGCCCACATTCCCAAAATTATCAAGCTGGCTTTGGAGATGGAATTGGCTCACTCCTTCTCTAAACCCAGACATATTGCTAAAAGAAAAGGTTAAGAGATTCTTGTGTCCCAAATCAGAAGAGCCCTTTGGTGTGGGACAGAGAAAAACCAATATTTTTCTTTAAAGCAGGTTGATTATAAATGAGATCTCTTTCTAAAGAAGAAAGGGGGATATGATATAGATATAATAGGACAAAAGGGTAGATTAAGGAACTTACTTCTAAAGAGCAACAACGTGTTTAAAATGTTTTACATTGGTATAGATTTTAGTCTATTGATACAAACTTAAAGTTAATTTTGTTATACTGTATGTATATTTCTAATCATGTTTAAGGTATTGTGTTTGTATAGCTCATTTTAAATTGAAATAATTAAAAATAAAATAATAATTAGTCATCTATGATAATCATACTCGTAGCCATGTTAGTTAAGTCTTCTAGATATACATAGACATATTTCAGATAGATAGGTAATCTTCAATTACTTCAAAGACCTACAGAATATGGCATTTAAAATACTTTTAAAATTTAGACTTTCTGGACAGTGAGACATGTCTGTTCCTGGCAGCACCGATTTACTTCAGAGAGGAGGATGGGCATTGAAGACACTTCATATGGAGTTTATCTTCACCTTGGCAAAAATAGCCATTTGGGCAAAAAACTGTTCTTGCCTGGACTGCTCAATCAACTGGACATGCAGGACCCATAGAAAGGTGAACACTGAACTTTGCTTGACAAAATGGTCCTCAGGCTCCTGCTTCACAGAGGAAACTGCCAGATATTCTACAGGACACTGAGAGAAGTGACCGAGAGACTCTAGCCCTGTGGGCTGAAGACAAATGCCCCAACATTACAAAGGAACATTAGGTGACTGTTCAGGCTGCCAGCTGTCTCTGTCTACCCTGCAAGACTCCCGAAAGTTGCTTGCATCCTTTTCCCAGTTTTCAGGTAATATTATATCCTTCTGAGGTCTTTGATGTGGTTGAAGACTAGATAGCTATAATTTCCTCAGTTATGATACAAGATAAGTTAGATATAAAACTTTAGACTCACAAATATTAGATAGGATATCCTCTTTAATATATTAACTATAATTCTTGCTTGATAATTATTTTGTTATATGTAATTGTACTATGTAAAAGTTAAAACCTTCCTTAAAAAAAAAAAAAAAAGAAAAGGGGAAGTGCTGTGGATATCGTTCTGTGTAAATAAAGTTCTGATTGGCCAGTGGTCAGGCAGGAAGTATAGGCAGGACAAGAGAGAAGAGAATTCTGGGAAGTAGAAGGCTGGAGAGAGACACCGCCTACCGCCGCCATGAAAAGCAACATGTAAAGACACTGGTAAGCCACAAGGCATGTGGCAAAGTATAGACTAACAGAAATGGGTTAATTTAAGATAGAAAAAGCAGATAACAAGAAGCCTGCCACGGCCATACAGTTTGTAAACAATGTAAGTTTCTGTGTGCTTTCTTGGTTGGGTCTGAGCGATTGTGGGACTGGCTGGTAAGAGAGATTTGTCCTGACTGGGTCAGGCAGGAAAACTCTAACTACAGAATACCTAAATAGCCTTTTATTTCATAAAAAGTGAACTCCAAATTGAAACTATACTTTCAACCAATAATGATAATCATGCAGTTTGTAAAATGCATGAAATAATACCAGCCCTAGGGAGAGTCTACACACATTTTGTCCTAAAATTTGATCCAAGTCAGAACTTTCCTGTTAAAGCAAGGTATGGACATCATTATTACAAAAGAAAATGAAAGACTAATAAACTTACTGAATAGAAGTAAACATAATAAAAAACTTTTACTAAATACCAGCAAACAAATTCAGCAATGTATAACTATAACAGGGCTTACTTTTTGTGTTCAAAATTACTTTAAACTATTGGGAAATACATTAATATTAATTATCACAATAAAGGAATAAAGAGGACTTGCAGGTGGCACCTTACTTAAAATACTTACTCTACAAGTTTGAGGACCAGAGTATGAATCCCTAGCACAGCACTTGCATGAAAGACAGTCATAGTGGCCTGCCAATAATCTGTGTGTTCTGGAGAAAAAACAGGATTCCCAGGGCAGGAGAGATAGAATGTTCAAGGCTCGGGTTCAGTAAGAAACCAACCTTACTTCAGTAATTAAAATAGAGAGCAATTGTGGAAGACAATCAACCTCAACTTCTGGCCTCCTTATGCACACACACACACACACACACACACACACACACACACACATACACACACACACACACACGAAAACACAGATACATGTACAACATAGACATATACATGTACAAAAATTAAAAGAACAAAAAGAGATAGTCACATAAAAAAAATACCTCATAAGACATAAAAGTACCATACAATTCAACAATCCTACTCCTGCTTAATTATGCAGAAGAACTGAAATCCTGCTCTAGAGGAAATATTGACATTGCTATGCTCATTGCTACTTTGCTCATATAAGCTAAAACCTGGAAGCAAACAGAACATCTGTCAGCAGATGAATGGATAGTAAAAGCATAGCATACACTATCAATGTAATAATAGCCCCCTTTAGAAAACAAGAGCAATCTGCAGTATAAGATAGTGTGAAGGAGCCCTAAGGAACAATGGGAAGTGAGTCAGGCATAGAAAGACAAATGTGACTATTTCTCCTGGTTGAAGTCAACTATAGTAGTCAAGAGCATAGAATCAGACAGTGGAATTACAAGCCACAAAGAGGAAAATGGGAAATTCATGTCAATAGATATAACATGTCAATCAAGCATGATAAATGCATTTAAGGAGCTGATATAAAATGTCAACTATGTCAAAAACATTGTAGACTTAAAGCTTCCTGAAGAAAGAGGATGTGCTTGCTGGTTTTGTATCATCTGAACACACTCCAGAATCATACCAGGAAGGTGAACCAAGACTTGGTTATAGGCAAGCATGTAGACCATTTTCTGGATTAGTAATTGATGTGGAGGGTGCAACCCATGATGGGTGCTGCCCCTGGGTAACTGGTCCTGCATGCTAAAATAAGGAAGACTGAGCAAGCTATGGAGATCAAAACAGTAAGCATTGTTGCTCCATTGCCTCTGCATCAGTTCCTGCCTTGAGTTCCTACCACAAATTCCTTTGATGATGAACTATGTATGGTTCTGGAGTACAAGCAAAACAAACTCTTTCTTCCTCAAGCTACTTTTGTCCATATTAATTTATGACAACAAGAGAAATTTGTAAGTAAGACAGTAAGACAGAAATTTGTACTAAGAGTGAATTTTTCCTGTAACCAACCTGAACAATGTTTTGAGAAGAACTATGGTGGCATTTGCACTTTGAAGTGGGAAAGCAATTGAGTGGTCAGAGCTCAGCAGATTGTTCTGTGGGAACATAGAAGATAATGCTTATATTACAGATGGTGAAATGATTGTGGAATTTCAGATGGAGATAAAGGTTCTACCAGACATTCTGTAGGTTTTTTGTTTTTGTTTTATTTTTTATTTTTTATTTTATTTTTTTAGAATCTGTGGTGCTTGTCAGATGAAACTAAAGAATTGGCTATGGATAACAAGAGACTAGAACCACTAAAGTTAAACCTTTGTTTTCCTGGGACAATTGAAACTAGTAAACTGGGGCTGAAGAATCAGCTGGTTAAGAAAAAACAAAAGAACATTTTATAAAGCCTACATATATGAAATATTTACAACCATGTTTATTAAAGAATACATAATTGCGTGTCTCACTCTATACTTAGAGTCATTAAGGATCCAATGGAAAGTTGGGCAAATTAGTAAATATTCTCCTTAATGGATATAAAGCTAGTATTTATAAAAATTAAGAAGTAGATTCTAAAATACACATGAAAAGATAAAAGATTCAGAGGAGCCAAAACATTTTTGAGACAAATAAGCCAATAAGCCTGTTGTTGAGATTCTACCATAGTTGAGTAGGCAGAAGGACAAACAGGCAGGCTAGGGGAAAAAACTTGCCCATCCCTGAATCTGGATGTGTTTACAATTGTTTTTAGAGCACAAAAATATTGAGTCTGTATCTTTTTTCTTTTATACCAAGGAAGTAATTCATTAATGAATTTGTTAAGTAAGCTTCCTAACAAACCATTTTGGAACTAGATGAATGTGTATAAAAATCTAAATCATTCTGCTCACTACACACCACACCTAAAACATTAGGACATGGCTGCAAAAGTAGAGTGAAGCATCCTTAAGAAAATGGGGAAGTGTTCCTACAGCCTGGGATGAGCCAACTGCCTGAAAGGCTCAAACTGTCTAATAACTGGAACTGAACAATCACAGTTAAGTTGTACTTTAGCAAAAGCAAGAACTCATGGCCATCAAAATGCAGCGATATGGAGGTGGAGAGATAGCTCAGTCAGTAAAGATCACTGCAAAGACCAGAACTTGCCTTCAAGGAGAAAAAAGAAGGCTTGGTAGTCTGTGCTTGTCATCTCAGTGTGGATAAAAAGAGGCAGAGAGATCTAAGGGGATTGCTGGACAGCTCACTGAACACAGAGATGAGCTACAGTTAAAAATGAGAGATCCTGTCTCAATTAAACAAAAAGGGGGTGGGGATGATTGAGAAAGTCAGGCCTGATTGACCTCTCCATGAAACATGCATGTACATGTGCTGCACAGACATATACATGAGATTGAGCACATAATCACAAAAAATAGAAAATAGATATTTAAAAATCAACCCATAGGCCCATATTTACTATGCAATATATGTGACAAAGAATTCATGTCCAGAACACAGAATTTCTACTAATGAAGAAAGGGAGGGTAGGCTGGAGTGACTGCTCAGTGATTTAGATATATTGTTGATCATGCAGATCAACTGCACCATCCATGCTCCCTGCACCCATGTCAGGCTTCTATGAACCTAACTCCAGCTCCTGATGATCTGATGTCTTCTTGACTCCACAGGCATCCACACTCAGGTATACTACACACACAGAGACACAAATATTCAAATAAATAAAAATAAAAACTTATTTTAAAGGAAAAGGCCAACAAACTAACTCTAATATGAGAAAAGTTGTGAACACTTCCCAAAATAATAAAAGCAACTGAAAAAGTAGGTGGGAAGGTGGACAGCATCATTATTCACTAGGGAAATGCAAATCAGCCCAACACTGAACTATTAATCCAAAATGGGTAGAGGCAATTAAATGAGAAACACTGAATCCTAAAGGACAGAACTCTCAGGATGTGCATAGGAACAGACCACTGCAGGATCTTAACTTTAACAAATGAAAGGAAGCAGCATCCTATTGTCACATACAGTGGGACACTATTCTCCCATGAGATGAAGAAGATTTCAAAATGATCAGAATGTTCTATACCTTGACAACAGCCTGCTAGCTACATGATCACCCTAGAAAAAAAGGTTGTTGGATTGAAACTTGTGCATTTTGACACATGCATTTAAAAAAAATGTTAAGCCTTGGTGTGTTTTCTACTTTTCTTGTTAATATTGACAGGTATGCCCAGCCACCATGTTTCAGTAGCAGAAGGTCTTACTCATCTTTGCTCAGTGTTCAAGTGCAGAAATGAACGCCTGACTCTAATGAGGAGGTAAGAGGAATTCACTAAGCAGAAGCAAGAGAAATATTTTCATTCTGCCAGCCCACATCAGTTACAGGTAGAGCACCATCTTTTTTATGCAAATCCTCCCTGCACTGAGGTGTGAGCTTCTCTCAGTTAAAAGAGTGCTTGTAATCTAACCCCAAGTCAATGGCCATCAAATTTTCATAGTATTTGTACTTCGCAGAAATCATTTTGTGACTGGAAATGAATACAACCACAACATCTCTGTTATTAGTATTTATATATGTAAATAGCAAAGGTCAGGATTGTAAGGAAATTGACATTTTCTTCACACTACCCTTTTCCCTCAAGATATATACAAGATGAAGACATAATGTCCTTTTTCATCCATCAATTCACCCATTAACTGAGCTCAACACTAATCTAGAAATGAAAATATGGCTAGAAAAATGCCCGTACAATCATGAAAACCTGAGTTCAGACCACAGAACCCTAGTGAAAAGTGAGGTATGGTAACATATGGTTGTATTCTCAGGTCTGGGGAGGAAGGTAGAGACAAGATAATGGCTGGGGCTTGTGGGCTGGCCAGCCTCATCTATCTTTTGTGAGCTCCAGGCCAGTGAGAGACTCTTTATTAAAAAACAAAAAAAAGTGGATAATAAAGACAACACCTAAGGAAGACTTCTGCCCCCCAACACACAAACGCATACATGCACGCACATGCACAGGCATACACACACACATACATATGCAAACAGGTGCACACTCATGTACTTGGAAGTGCACACACAAGCACATGGGTGCGAATGCTTAAACACACACATACACACTCACACACTGAAACACAAAGGCACACATGTAAAAATGTGTACAAAACAAACTTGAGAATTCACAAACTGAGAAGAAACTGTCTTTCCTACAGCAAACTACTATAATAATTGAAAGAGAAAAAATTAACCAAAATCTGTATAATCATATATGAAGCAGAAATGCACGAGGTGTTGAGAGCTCCTTGGAGAGCTGGCATCTGTAGTGATTATATCATCTCCACCAATCACCTCAGCCCAGAGCCAGACCCACTGTCCTCATCCTTACTCTGGAAAACTTTCTCGATTTGGTTGTGTTTTCTTCCTGCCCTCTTCTTGTTATTTTTATTTTCATTACAATTACCTATTTGTGTGTGCATGTGCCTGTGTGTGTATGTATGTATATATGTATGTATGTATGTATGTATGTATGTATGTATGTATGTGCATGTGTGTGTGTGCCACAGCAACAATATGGATGTCACAGCCAACCTGTGTGAGCCAGTTGTCTCCTTTTACCATGTGAGTCCTGAGAATTGAGCTCAAATTGTCAGGCTTGGTGGGAAGCACCTATACCTACTGAGCCATTTTGCCAGCCCCCAGACACCATCCTTTATTTAAAAAAAAAATAGACTCAGTTCAGGTTCCACTGAAGAGCACTAACAAATACCTCCCTATCATTCACCATTGTCATCCTATGTGCAACAGCACCCTTTCTGTTCAGGTCTGTGCGAGCTAGCCCTTACTGTATGGCACATTATAAATAATATATTCGATACAAACAATATAAACAAAGATATCAGACACCCATCTCAAATTCAGTTCTTATGCAGAGCATTGAATTAAGAAGATTCTGAAAAGCTGGGGTTGGTGCCCTTAATGACCAATCACTGTACATGCACCACACACGGCTTGCTGAAAGTACGTGCTGCTGGAACTATGTGGGGTAGTTGAGAGCTCCTTGGCTGTGATGGCCAGTCTTTACCGTCAGTTTAATAGAACTTCAAATCGCTATGGAAACACACTTGGGGGCATGTCTGTAAGGGAGTTTTGTATTGGGTTAATTGAAGCCCAAAATGTCAGTGGTACCATTCCATGGACTAGAGCTTTGGACTTGGTGGGGTAGGGGATAAAGAAAGCGGAGCCTCAGCACTCACTCCTCTTTCTCTGCTTCCTCACTGCAGATAAAATGTAACCAGCTGCTTCATGCTCTAGCCACAATGTTGTCTCTACTAGGATGGTTGTCCGCCTATGTACTGCCATGCTCCCCGCCATGCGGATAAACAGACTAAGCTGTAAGGCAGCCTCCATTAACATTTTATAAGAGTTGCCATGGTCATGGTGTCTCCTCACAGCAATAGTAACCCTAACTAAGAAACCCTAATAGCATGTGTGTGTGTGTGTGTGTGTGTGTGTGTGTAAACCAGATAGTCAAATTACTGCCTTTCTTAATTTATCTCCACATTATTTTTTTTGAGACAGGAGCTTTCTTCATACCTGGAACCCAGCCTGTATCAGTTTGGATAGACTGGCTGTCCAGCGAATGCCAGAGATCCTCCTGTTTTCACCTCCACAGTGCTGGCATTATAGATGCATGCTGCCATGGTTTTTGGAGATCAAACTCAGGTCCACATGGTTGTATTTTACATATAGAACAATCTCTAGAACCCAGAACTTTTTTTGTTCTCCATAATAAATTATGGACACTTACATACACAGACAGAAAGAAAGAGATAGAAACAGAGAGGAAGAGAAATAGAGTTCACTAGAGGCCTGGACTGGTAAGTAGCCTGTAACAAACTCAGTTCCAGCTGGGAAATCAGGCACAGAGCTTCCTAAGTTATTCCCAGGTAATTTCAATGAGGCTGTGCTTTGCAGTTTGACACTCCTGAGTGATGTCACATAAGTTACTAACCTTTGCCAGTTCCCAATTTGGTGTGAAAGTTGAGGGTGATTATAGTATCTTACAAAATTACTGCAGAATTTAAATTGTATGTGGCACGGAGACTGGCACACAGCTAAGTGTTTGCATATCTTTGTGTGCAACCAACAAAACACTTTCCATACTAAATACTCTCTATTTAATTTTGGAGCCAACTGGAATCCTGGAAGAGTAAAATTTGAGATCTATATATGCCCGCAGAACAATGTATGTCATAAAACATCATTTCTGTTTCTTGTTGACCCTGTATCAATGGCTGATGGGTTTGGTCCAGTTAGTGGCACTTGATTGGCATGCCTTTGCCTGCTCCCAGTTTCTTTAAGTTCAACACCTGCTTCCTTAAGTCTCTAATGGTCTCCAGTCTTGGTGTTGTAGGGGAGGGTTGGAATTTCATCTGGTCTCAATCCCACCAGGAACCTCAGTACTTGTGCTCCCAAAAGAGGAGAATTCAGTCAGGGCCCGTGGTCGGGTGAGCAGTTGGGAATTTAATTACAGCAAGCCAAGAAGCAAGAATATGCCCTTGAGAATGTGGACCAAGCCAAGTTAACACAGTTCTGACCCTTAAGGCTTGAGGCTTTTATCTGTCCTCTCCGCGTTATCCAATCCTGGTGCCTCCTCAAGGTGGACACTTCTAGAAAGGGCTTTATTCTTCTCAGAAGCCCATTTCACCCGAATTTTTGTCCGTTATAAATTTGTATAAGGTTCAAGACTATGTACAAGGGGTTTAGGTTCCCCAAAAGTTGTAAAGTCCACAGAGAGGGAAAGTTACCTCATTGGGTGTACTTCCCTGGCAAAAATGTCTCTGAAGCTGGTTTGCGGCAACACCTCCTATATTGTTCAGTTTGTCCTGTTTCCTTGACCACCACATCACTACATCCTGTTTCCAGTGTCCTGATCTGGGGGCTGATTTGAGGGTTCTTGGACCAGTCCTTCTACACCTAACTGATCTAACATCAGCACAACTCCTTTGTGGGAAAGTGGTGCTAAGAAACCATTACTTCCCAACAGGTGAGCCAGGATTTAACTGAACACCACTGGTTTGATAGCTTGCTCTGAATTTTAAGCCCACATTTCTCATTCATGCTGCTAGCCTGTTATTTGAACTCTTTAAATAGAATGTTTGACCTTACAATATGGCAGTGCCTATTGGCAATGGAGTCTCCTTTGTATTCAATTCGTCTGTGCTATATTCAAAGCACTGAAAAATTAGTTTCTGTATGGGAAGGTATAGCATGTTGATAACCATAAATCAGTGGACTTTTAAAAGAAATTTTATATAACAATTGCTTTGGGTTATTTAAAAATAATTTTTCCTTTAAAAATTACTTCACATAAATCTGAAAGCTCAGTATTAGCAAATAACTCAAACAGCCCACACAGCAAGTATAATACCATTATAATTATCTGAATATGTTAACATTTAGGGAACAGTCAGGTGCATTTACTGGCCCTTAGAAAAATAGAATGCTGCATGTAGACACTAATTAATCAATAAAATTCTAATTGTGTTCTGTTAAGTATTGGAAACGACATTTCAACTTAAATATTCTATGTACAACCTGACCCATTTCCAAGTAGCAATAAAAGCCAGTTAGAGTGCTGTTCAAATTATAACTATGAATGCTCTCACCATCTCCATCTCCATGAATATTAAGACAATTCAAAGCAACACTAGAGGGAAAGAAGCAGGTTGGATCTGCACAGGTTCCACCCTTTGGCTGACACGAAGGAGTTCCATGAACAATGGCAACAGTAAAAGCTCAGAGCCTGTGAGATCATTCACCACCATGCTGTCAGTGCCTGTCTAGGTGGTTCACAGCCCTGTGGAACTCAGAGCCTGTCTAAGTGGTTCACAGCCATGTGGAACTTAGTGCCTGTCTAAGTGGTTCACAGCCCTGTGGAACTCAGTGCCTGTCTAAGTGGTTCACAGCCCTGTGGAACTCAGTGCCTATCTAAGTGGTTCCCTGCCCTGTGGAACTCAGTGCCTGTCTAAGTGGTTCACAGCCCTGTGGAACTCAGTGCCTGTCTAAGTGGTTCACAGCCCTGTGGTTCACAGCCATGTAGAACTCAGTACTTGTATCCAAGGCTAATATCTCCATCTTCAAAGTGGGATTACATACGTTAATTTTCAGCATCATAATAAAGATGATGGAATTAAGGGATTATAAAGGAAGTTGGGTATGCTGAACTAACACAGAAGGTGGAAGCTCATTTCTTGAGTTCTGAGGTCTGTGTTCAGGGACTTTCCAAATGGCACTGTAAATTCATCAAGCTCCTCTTGGCATTCCTGATGGTGAAACCTCCTTTCCTTATATCCTCAAGTATTATTTTCTAAATTACTATGTGTTTTATTAGTGTATATAAATTATACATAATAATGTGTTTATTATGGCATTTGCATACACATACATAATGCATTTTGATCACATTTGACCCCTACTATCTTTCTTGTTTTTTTGTGTTTCAGAGAACAACAGCTGCCATTTTGTTACTAAAATTCCTTCTTTAGTGACACATAAAGCAATGTGTAACTGGAGTTTTTCTGTGTTCTGTCAGGGCCTGAAGCCCCTCAGACCCAAGTAAACATACAGAGACTTATATTACTTATAAACTATATGGCCATGGCAGGCTATCAAGTTATTATATCTTAATTTAACCCATTTTTATCTATACATTACCATGTGGCTTGTGGCTTACTAGTACTTTACACCTTATTTCTCATGGTGGTGGTGGCTGGCAGTGTCTCCTGACTCAGGCTTCCACTTCCCAGAATTCTCCTCTCTGCTTGTCTTGCCTATACTATACTTCCTGTCTGGCTACTGGCCAATCAGCATTTTATTTATCAATAAATCAGAGCAACACATTCACAGCATACAGAAAGACATCCCCAGCTGAAATATCTTCCTGTCCTCTGAAGGTCACAATGACAAATCAATTCACAGTTCATCCTGGGGGAAGCAATGAGTTTGTTTGACTTCATTACAGTGCATGTTGTGAAGGATCTAGGAATACAGAAATATAAAATTATAAGCTTAAGAGATAAAAACTGACAATCATCAGCTCTAAAGGTCAACTGCTAGCAACGGCTGTCTGCTTACATCCAGCTCCTCTGTCAACAGCCAAGGGTTAACTTTTTACCCTCTAGCCTCTTATAGCCAACAACTGCCTGAACCAGTTAACTTTTGATAGTTGTTTCTACAGGACTTCTAGCATGCACCCCATGTTTAATACTATAAAAGGGGGCCAGTACATACCTCCATGGTCATAACCCCAGAATCCCAACATTGGCTGTGATCCCAGCCAGCTGATAAGCTTTTATGCCCAAAGTGGTTTTATTTTTATTTTTATTTTTATGGAATAAAGTTTCTTCTGGTTTAATGGAATTTGGTTGTCTGTCCCCCATTATTGTACAACCCTGGACCCAGCAGTTAAGGGGTAATTTACAGAGGTATGAGCATTATACTAGCTAAAAAGGATGAAGGTTTCACTATATCCACAAATATGGAGGGCCCTATCTTATCTTCCCCTGCCTCCTCCTAGGTTGCGTACAATTAAAGCAGAGTAGGGTGTACAGAACAGGTGGTAGTGGATATTTAGAGATTCAGGTGAAAATCTCAGTTCTCCATTTTACATCACTACGTAGGGATATAAACCATCAACAAGCTCAACTGGAATGATATTTGCAAAGAGTATGTTATGGAGCTCAACTCCCTAAGATGTCATTTGCTTAGCCCAGAAGACAGTCATCCATGGCAGGACATGCCTGGAAGCCAACATCCTGTACAATTCGCCTCACTTTTCCCAGTTCCTTCCACTTTTTTCTGCCCCCTTTTCCATATTTCCTGAGGCTTTAGAGGGGTAAGGACTATTTTCCAGTTGCTTCTTAGATACATTGAATAGTAAGATTATCAACTTCTTCAAAAGACAGCACAGTTTAATTGTTAGAACATGTATAAATGACCTTATTGAGTCTCATTGGATCTACTCTTTCCATTAGCAATAATGTAGACTTTATTGTAGTGGGTAGCCATCCCAGCATTGGCCTGGAAGTTCCAACTCCCACTGAGGCTTCGGTAATGGTCACACCCACAAAGTGGGGTGGAGGAGGAAGCGGAAGATCCAGGATCGGGAGGAGGGCTCTCTCTTGGTTCTGGGATGCTGGACACAGGAGGTAGACTGAGCAGAGTTCTCCAGAGAACACTGCCAGATTGCGCCATACCTTTGCCAGACCCTACAACCTATCACTTCATTTGTAAGTTACCCCCCAAAATAAACCTCCCTTTTAACTACGTGGAGTAGCCTTAATAATTTCACCAATACTGTATTAACTCCCCTAATAGATGAATAATATGGAAAGAATAGCCAGTTACTGAATAGGTTTGAGAACTAAAGTGCCTGGATCCAAGTCTTTACCCAGCTTTTCTGTGCCATGGGGATCTCATCATTAATTACAAATAGTTCCTGCACTGGAATAACTAATAAGACTCACTATTTAAATCTTAGTTTACATAGAATCCTATTCATTTAACACCCAAAATATTTCTAATCTTTTCAAAAAGGGATATGATTTACAATATTTTCCAACCCACTGAACTTTGCCTGGATACCATTTAAATACTAGAACTTTGGTTAAACTGTCAAGCACACATTTGATGCACAATTTTGTAAGGTATACCATGCCTTTCCATGTCTATGATAAATATTTCCTGTCCAGTATGAAAATTACAAAACATGGGCCAAAACAGTAAAGTAAGGAATCTTATATGCAGAGGGAAAGGGATTGTGGAGCACTTAAAGATACCAGGGCTCAAACACTTTAAAGGGCTTTGCAGTAGCTTCCCTAGCAGTAGCCACTGACAGAAAAGAAAGAAGCCACTAGTGATGGTCTGAGAGTTTCAGGAAGCTAGAGCTTTGGATTTGTAGTGAATTATGGTGAACTATAACAATGGAAGCCAACTTTAACCAGCATCACAAAGTTACTTGCTGTGTTGGCAGTAAGAATGTTTTAAAGCTGATATATGTAGTAAGAAGAAAATAAAGCTATTTCCCCTTGGGCATTGCAAAACCAGAATCTGTACTAGGTGCTAGAATACTATACTGGTTAGTCTCATGTTAGCTTGATCCAGACTAGAATAATTTGGGAAGAGGGACCCAGTTGAGAAAATGCCTCTATAAGTTTGGCCTATCAGCATGTCTATAAAGCATGTTCTTGATTAATGATTATCATGGGCTCAGTACATCATGAGTGGGGCCAACCCTGGGAAAGCGGTCTTTAATTTTATAAGAAATCAGGCTGAGTAAGCCATAAGTAGAAATCCAGTAAGCAGTGGTCATCAATGGCCTCTGCATCGGTTGCTGCTTTCAGTTTCTTGACTCCAGGCTCCTGCCCTGACTCCCTCATGCAATAGAGCGAGACTTGAGAACTGTGAGGTGAAAGCCCTTTCTTTCCCTAGTCACTCTTGCATGGTGTTTATCACAGAAACAGAGATCCTGACTGAGATAAATTTGTGTACTCAGCTTGCAGTGTCAATCTCTGTCGGGCAGCATGGGCAAGTGAAGGAGTCAATTGGCCATTAGTCAAGATGTCTGTAGTTTTCTAGTGACCTGGAAAAGATAAGTTCATTGGGGGATCACTTGGTTGGTCAAGGGATTGCCAGGCAAAGCATGAGGGTCTGAGCTCAACAAAGTATGATTCAAATGGTCAAGGGTTTGCCATGCCAGTATGGGGGCCTGAGTTCAAACCTCAAAAACAAAATTAAAGAAAAATGCTAGGTGTGGTGTTAGACTGTAATTAAAGTATCAGGGAGGTGGAAACAAATACATCCTGGAGCTCCAGACCAGACAGTGTATAGTCTACTTGACAATTTTCCAGCCAATGAGAGACCCTGTCTCATAAAAACAAGATAGATATCACCTGAAGAATGATTGCTAAGAGTATCCTCTATGTGCATATGTATACACATGTACCCTTACCCATACATACATGCACATGTATAAACACAAACATGCACACACACACACACACACACACACACACACACACACACACACACACACATACGAGGATGAGTTTAGTAGTCAAGTTATTTTTTTAAATACAAATGACAGATTAAACACATATTTGTGAATACTCTGTCCCACAACTCCAGTGAAAGTCCCCCAATTTACCAGAGGCCACAGCAGTAACCAGAAGCCCAGTTAATCACCTACAAACAGACCATGAACACATTATTATAACCCTCTCAGCCTAACTCCAATATCACCCTATCTCTTGGTCACCACATCCTAGCCCACTACACTCATGGAAGCTTGTGCTTCATCAGAACACACACTGGTACCCAGAAGTCAGAGGTATGCAGGTTGCCAGAACCCCAGAAGTGACACTCTGATGAACCAGAGAACATGCTGGCTACCAGAATTACAAGCCACTCAAGCAAGAAGACCAGAGAAGAAACAGAAAGCAAGGGGGAAAAACCAACAAAAGCAAACTCAGAAATCAGCACTTCTTTTAACTAGTGCTTTATTCCTTTGAAGGGACACCATGACCATGCCATCTCCTACAAAGGAAAAAATTTAATTGTGCCTGGCTAACAGCTCAGTGGTTTAGTCTATTATCATAATGGTGCTAAGCCTGGATGCATGTAGGAAGACATAATGCTGGAGAAGGAGTTGAGAGTTCTTCTTGATTTGCAAGCAGTAAAAGGAGATGGCCATAGAAGGCCTAGGTGTATATAAGACCTCAAAGCCCACTTCCACAGTGACATACTTCTAACACAAGGCAAACTTACTCCAACAAGGCCACACCTCCTCATAGTGCCACTCCCTATGGACCAATTATTCAAAACCGTGAGTCTGTGGGAACCATCTCCATTCAAAACACTACAGCACCTAAACTAACCCCAAACCAGATGCCTAGAGTCCAGCCTAAAACACAATGAACAAAGTCAGGTCACCACCATAGCCCAAAAACACAATGAACAAAGTCAGGTCACCACCATAGCCTAAAACACAATGAACAAAGTCAGGTCACCACCATAGCCCAGATATCCCACTACTTCTGAGGATTGCAACACATTTGAAGCACAAGAAAAATACCTTAAAACCAACTTTATGAAGATGACAGAGGATCTTAAAGAGGAAATGAATGAGTCCCTTAAAAAAAAAATCTATGACATAATAAAAAAAAAAACTGGAAGAAATTAACAAATCACTCAAAGAAAACCAGGAAAACACTGAAAATTGGAGGAAATTAATATATCCCTTTAGAGCAAATAAATGAAGGAAATGAATAAATATGTTAAAGACCTAAAATTTAAACTAGAAGTAATAAAGAAAACACAAACTAGGGGAATTCTAGATATGGAAACTCTAGATAAGTGAACAAGAATTACAGCTGCAAGCATTATCAACAGAATACAACCCACAAAAGAGAGAAATTCAGGCATAGAAGATACTATAGAAGAAATTGATACATCAACCAAAGAAAATATTAAATCTAAAAAGTCCTGACACAAAACACCCAAGAAATCTGGAACACTATTTAAAATCACCAAACCAAGGAATAATAGGAATAGAAGAGGAAGAAGAATCCCAACTCAAAGGCCCAGGAAATATTTCCAACAAATTCATAGAAAAAAAAATTTCCTAACCTAAAGAAAAGCATTCCTGTAAAGATATAAGAAGCATATAGAACATGAAGTAGATTGGACTAAAATAGAAAGTTCCCTTGCCACTTAATAATCAAAACAGTAAACATACAGACTAAAGAATATTAAAAACAGCAAGGAAAAAGGGCCAAGTAATATATAAAGGCAGACCTATTTGAATAATACTGAACTTCTCAATGGAGACTCTAAAAGATAATAGGACCTAAGCAGATATCCTTCAGAATCTAAGATACCACAGACTCCACCCAAGATGACTAGAAACAGCAAAACTTTCAATCACCATAGATAGAGAAAATAAGATAGTCTATGATAAAGTCAAATGTAATCAACATCTATCTACAAATGCAGCTCTATATATGATACTAGAAGGAAAACTATAATCCAAGAAAGTTAACAACTGTGAAAACACAGGAAATAAACAATATCACAACCACAAAATCAAAGCATACACATACAGGCACACTCATGTATACATACCACCACCACCAACAATAACAACAAAATAACAAGAATTAGCAATCCTTAGCCATTGACGGTCATTGATGTGTCTTAATATCAATATACTCAATTCTCCGTCCCCAAAGAAAACCCCACAAACTAACAAAATGGATGTGAAAACCAGATCCAATCCTACTGCTGCTTATATGATACTTACCTTAACATCAAAGATAGATGTCACCTCAGAGTAAAGGGCTGGAAAAAGATTTTCCAAGCAAATGGACCTAAGAAACAAGGTGGTATAGCCATTCCAATATCTAACAAAATATACTTCAAACAAAAATTACCTTTAATCCCAGCACTCAGGAGGCAGAGGCAGGCATATCTCTGTGAGTTCAAGGCCAGCCTGGCTTACAAAGTGAGTTCCAGGAAAGGCGCAAAACTACACGGAGAAACCCTGTTTAGGAAAAAAAAAAAAAAAAAAGTTAATCAAAGTGACAGAGAAGGACACTTCATACTCATCAAAGAAAATATTCACCATGGTGACCTTTCAATTCTTAACATCTATCTATACCCCAAACACAAGGACACACATATTTGTAAGAGGGAGACTAAAACTTAAATCACACATCAACCCTCACCCATTGGTAATGGATGACTTCAATACCCCACTTTCACCAACAGATGAGTAATCCAGTAAAAAATAAAACAGATAAATATTGGAGTTTAGAAAAATTATAAAACAAGTGGACCTAACAGATATCTAGAGAACATTCTGCTAAAGACAAAAGAATACACTTTGTTCTCAGAATACCACAGAACTTCATGCAAAATTGAACTATACTCAGTCACAAGACAAGTCTCAATAGAAACAATAATATTGAAATAACTTCTTGCATTATATCAGACCAGCAAGGATTAAAACTGTATTTCAACAACAACTGAAACAATAAGAAGTCTAAAAACTCATGGAAACTGAACAAATCTCTACCAAATGACTGTTGGGTCAAAAACAAAAATAAAGAAAGATATTAAAGACTTCCTAGAATTCAAGGAAAATGAATGGACACATAAACAGTCTTATGGGACACAATAAAAGAAGTGCTAAGAGGAAAATTTATAGCACTAAGTGACTACATAAAGAAACTGGGGAGATCTCATACTTCCAACTTAACAGCACATCTAAAAGCTCTAGAACAGAAAGAGGCAAGCTTACTCAGTTTTTGAAGATGGCAGAAAACAATCAAATTTAGGGCTGAAGTCAATAAAATAGAACCAAAAAAGATGCAAAGAATTAATGAAACAAGAAGTTGATTCTTTGAGACAGCCATGAAGACAGACAAATCTGTATCTAAAGTAACTAAAAGATGGAGAAACTATCCATATGAACAAAATCAGAAACAAAAGGAGTTGCATAACAGACAAATAGGAAATCCAAAGAATCATTAAGTCATATTTTTAAAACCTGTACTCTACAAAATCGGAAAATGTAAAAGAAACATACTTAGCCATCAGAAAAATGCAAATCAAAATGACACTGAGATTCCATCTTACACCTGTCAGGATGGAATAAAAAAGAAGTGACAGCTCATGCTGGTGAGGGTGTGGTAAGGGGAACACTCCTCCACTGCTAGTGGGAGTTTCCAAAAGTACAGCCACTTTGGAAATCAATGTGGTACTTCACCAGAAAATTTGCAATCAATCTACCTCAAGACCCAGCTATACCACTTTTGCACATACAGAGCAAAGGATACTCTATTCTACCACAAAGACACTTGCTCAACCACTTTCATTGCTTCATTACAGCTTTATTCACAACAGCCAGAAACTGGACACAACCTAAAGGTTAATCAATTGAAGAATAGATAAAGAGAATGTAGTCTACTTATACAATGGAGTTTTACTCAGCTGTCAAAAAAATGACATCATGTAATTTGCATGTAAATGGATGGAACTGAAAAAGACCATCTTGAGTGAAATAAACCAGATGCAGAAAGACAAATGTGGTATGTACTCACTTATAAGTAGACATTAGCTGTTAAGTAAAGGATGATCATGCTGTAATGATTCACAGATTGAGAGAGGGTAAATAACAACTAGGGTTCAAGAGGGGACACATGGATATCCCCTGGAAGAGGAAATAGAATATATTTTGTGGGTGGACTGAGGGTAGGTGGGGATCAGAACAAAAGAGATTAGGTGGGAAAAGAGATGGAGGAACAAAGTAATGGTAGAGAAGACTTGAATTGAGGGGGCTTTTAGGGGTAATGTGAGAACCTAGTGCAGTGGAAACTCTCTGGAATTTATGGACGTGACTCTAGTGAAGTGTCCCTGTCCTGAGGGACATGGAGTCTAAACTTCCCCATCTTCTACAACCAGGATGGCTCCTAGCAGTACAACTGGGACATCAACACAGCTACAAAACCTTTGACTTACAACCTGTTGTCCTGCCTGAAAGATGTGCTGAGGCAATGGCGGTGTAGAACATGTTGGAGTGGCCAACAAATTACTGGTCCAACTTGAAGTCAATAGAGGGATCTTATGACTGACACTGCCTGGATTACCAGGAACCAGAGGCAAGATATCCCAGAGTCCCAGGATAGAACCAAACATGAGTGGAAAATAAAAGTCAATGAAATGATATTGTTATACTCATAGATCAGAGCCTAGCCCAATTGTCATTATAGGGGAATCATCCAGCAACTGATAGGAGCAGATGAAGAGACCCACAGCCAAACACTAGGCAGAGCCAGGTGAACACCACAGAAGAGGAGGAGAAAGGATTACAGGAGCCAGAGGTATTGAGTCAACTAAGCAGGGATCATAGGGGCTCACAGAGGCTGATAAGTGACCAACACAGACCCTTATGGTTGTGTAGTTGACCAACAAGGGGAGTGGAGGAGTGTCTCTGACTCTTTAACTTTCACTTAAGAACCTTTTTCTTCCCCTGGGTTGCCTTGTCCACCCTGATATGAAGGCTTGTCCCCAGTCTTATTGTATCGTATGAGGTCATGTTCAGTGGATATGCCTGGGAGATCTGCTCTTTTTTTTTTTTTTCTTTTTTAAAGGTAAATGGAGTAGGAATAGATCTGGGAGAAAGGGGATGTGGCGGAGGGATTTGAGGAATGGAGGGAAAGAAAACTGCAGTCAGAATATAATATATGTCAAAATAATTAAAGTTTTTAATGCATGTATTTGTGGTGAGAATGGATCTCATGACTTCCAAATCCTATCATGCAAGTTGGTCACTACTTTTGTTGCCTCTGCTTTTATGACTATTTACTTTACTTTACAAAGCATTTCTGCTTCTCACAGCTAGACTACCTAGATGCTTGTTTCTAAACTTAAATGCCTTAGGGAGCCATTTTCTAAGACTGGACCTCAAATAGATAGACCCAGTCTGATCTTGAATTGTGTCTCTAGGCATCACAAAGTCAATAAATGAAACACATAAATGAGATAAAGTGCTTAACTCAAACCCTGTAATAGTTCCTGGAGCATGAATTTAGGGAAGCTCCTGACACTTTAACTATCCAGTTAAGAGGCAGGGGTACTCAACTGGTAGCTCACTATTGGAGTTAGCGACCCTTTCACAGGGGTTGTATATCAGATACCCTGCACATCAGATATTAACATTATGATTCATAATAGAAGCAAATTTGTGGTTATGATGTAGCAATGGAAATGGTTTTATGGTTGACAATCACCACAACATGAGGAATTGTGTTAAAGGGTCACAGTACTAGGAGGGGTGAGAGGTTTCATAATTTCATCTAAAAAATAAAAAATAAGACTTCTGCATTTTAAAAGAATTCTGTTTTAAATAGCCAGCATATGATCACCTTATCTTAAAGTTTTAATTTGTTTAAATTTTTTTTTGGGGGGTAATGGTACTTGCATGTTTCATGGGCTTCATACTGAGTTCAAAAGGCAATGAATGAAGCTTGGTTCTCTTCTTCCACCATGTAGTGCCTAGGTATCAAATTTAGGACATGAAACTTGATGATAAGTGCCTTTACTCACTGAGCCACCTTATTAGCCCTGCTTTATCTCATTTATATGAAATACTCAGAAATATATAAAATAAGCAAATTCCTAAAAATATAGGAAGGCTAGCAGTTGACAGGATAGAGAAGGGGAAAATAGGATGCAATTGCTTTAATGGATAAAAGGGGTGTGGGTGAAGTTTTCCTGGTCCTGCTGTGGGAGCCAGGCAGTGGCCACTTGAACCCAAGTAAATAAACAAAGTCTTATTTTAATTAAAACTGCTCGACCATTAGCTCAGGCTAACTATTGACTAGCTCTTACACTTAAACTAACCCATAATTGTTATTTGTGTTTAGCCATGTGGCTTGGTACCTTTTCCCAGTTCTGCCTTCATATCTTGCTTCCTCTGTGTCTGGCTTGCGAGTCCTAACTCAGCCTTCCTGTTCCCAGAATTCTCCTCTCCACCTTATCCAGACTATTTTACACTTCCTGTGTGGCTACTGGTAAATTAGCATTTTATTTATCAACAAGAGCAACACATTCACAGCATACAGAAAGGTTTTTTGTTTGTTTGTTTGTTTGTTTGTTTGTTTCTGCAATGAAGAAATGTTTGGGAACTTGGTAGAGGTGATGCTTGGTAATGCATGGGATTTCATAGATAGTCACAATAATGTATTGTAATTGCTATTCTTTGTTATCAACTTGAATGTATCTGAAATTAACTGAAATCCAAGAAGCTGGGGTTAAACCTAGGGGGCAATTCTATTAATTGAATCATTTCAAGTTGGGAGACCCACCTTAAATTTGGGATTTTTGAGGTAAAACATTCACCTTTCATCTGAGGCACACCTTCTGGTAGCATCTATATAAGGGTCAGGGAAGAAGGAAGCATTTGTTTTTTCCCAGCTTGCCCTGGCTGTTGCTGGCAAAACCAAGCCCTCACTGCCATTAAAACTTACTTCTTTGGGATTCTGGCATATAATGGAGACAAGCTAAAAAATCTGGTGTCATGGACAGCACATCTATTCTTGAACGTCCTGTTGGTAGACAGCCATTCTTGCACTGGGTGGAGGAGCCTGTCAGTTATTCTAATAAATAAATAAAGTTATTCGAATAAATTCTCAAATTAAAATTAGGAATATTTATTTCCATAGAAGTAAATAGAGCTGGTTTTTGCTGTTGTTTTGGTTTTAGTGGATGGTGCAGATTTGGGGACCAAGTGGACCTCCATTCTAATCTTGATTCTCTGGTTTCCTACCTACACAACTGGAAAACTGAAGCTATCCTTCAGATCACCATGCACATACAAACTTGATGTAAGATTTGCTAAGGCAGATTAAACACCCTGCATAGTATTTAATTTATAATAGGTGCTTAGTTTAGTGATGGCCACTTTGTCATGGACTTTCTAAAGTCATGGAATAGGAAAGCAGAAGGAAGTGGAAAGGGTAGTTATATTGTAAGGAAGTCATTGAGAGTGAGCTGGACAAAGTCCCAAAGCCTTATTCTGATGCAGTTACATTAATCTAACAGTTCTTTGGTATTCTTATTCCCCTCTGGCTAGAATTCAGTGCAAATAATATTTGATATTTGAATAAAATAAAACCAATATGTGAAACAATTATTTATCCAAATTATTTTTCTTATGGGAATGTCAGTGGACTTGATTAAAAAAAAATAAACTTTGGGCTAAAAGATTAAATTAGAAGGGCCATAATTTAAATGGTTAAAGTAATAGATAAAAGTATGTATTTTGAAATATTTCTAATCTACCAACACATTTTCATTGATTTTTCTTGATTTAATCATTGAGGCAAACTTCAGTAAAATATGCAGCAGATGTAAATATATCCTGAGAGACATCTAGCATTTATTATTCCTCTTCCTATAATCCATGACAGTAACACTCACCTCATAAATATTCATAAAATTTTCTTTTAAATCTGCAATACAGAATAAACTGGGCTTCTCCCAGTATTGGAGCAGCCCACTCCAATTTCTCTTTGGGGTGTTTGCTTTGCTTTGCAAAATAAACTTCTGCTTAAACTGTCCTTGTTTCTTGACTAAATTATTTACTTCAGGGAAACAAGAACTGAGGAACCCCTATAGCTAAATAAGTATCCTGTCTTGTGGGGGAGCAGAATAGTTCTGCATTCTCTCAAGTAAGATGAGAAAGAAGACAAGAGGTCAGAAGAGGAAAAAGAAACATTATTCCCCAGGATGAGATGGGATGAAATCAGATCCTTCTTTTACATTAGATGGTGCAGCATGTTGAGATTTCCTCTGATGCCTACCTGTGTGTTTTAAACCTCCTTTAAGTTGGGAAAAGACATCCAATGAATCTGATACTTTGTTTTGCCTTTAAGAAGTGTAATTTCCTGAGCTCATCTGGCACCCTTAGATAATTGTTTCTTCCTAATCATAAAGTTCATGCCCACTGATAATTTCTAACAGGACTAAATGCTGCATGGCTCTCAGGTTGTTTGGAAGAACATATGTAGAAAGTGCACAAAGAAAAAGACCGAAACAAAAATGCAACTGCACATAGTTGCAAGTATTGGGACAGAGTCAAGTTCATGAAATGTAGCATGAATTGTTAAATGGTCTTAATAAAAATCATGGAGACAGATGTTGGGGTGAAAACTTAGAGATTAAAGAAGCAGACAGAAGACAGCCATGTTTTTACCACTAGGAAATCCTCAGCCAAAGAGAGCTACTTCCTGTATACTCAGACGTGTATAGGCTTCTATGGGTAACTAGCACTGGGATTTAAGGCGAATGCCATCACACCTGTCTCTGTTCCCAGTGTGGCCTTAAACTCACAGAGATCCGGATGAATCTCTCTGCCTCCCAAATGCTCATATTAAAGGCATGTGCTACCACTGCCTGGCCCTATATTTAATATAGTGGCTTCCTTCTTCCTCTGATCTCCATGTAAGCATTATTTATTAGAGCACAAATAAAATATCACCACAATGAAATGCTTGAATGCATCTATATTAAATCTTCTTTTTCTTCTAAACTGATTGTAAACATGTTATATAAACACTGAGTATTGGCAAAGAAAACATTTTGCACATTATATTTATTAATGTTGAGATCAAAGATAAATAATGATATTTCTAAAATCCATAATTACCTTTTGGGGGAAAAGCAAAAAATCATCTTACCTCTGTGTCAAGATACTGTTCTAATCAAAACATAATCTGTATATTCTCTTAGCTCATAGTACAGATACCTAGAACTTGTATAGGACTTCACAATTTAGTTATTAAATGGGATTTGCAGACTGTGATAGTTAACATTGATTGTCAACTTGGCAGGATCTAGAATCACCTAAAACACAAAATTCTAAACATGGCTATGAGGGAGTTTCTAGACTGAGTTCATTGTGGTGGGAGAACAGTCCTAGGAATGTGAATATCAGTGTTGCAGGGGATGGAGTTTAAGCTGGATAAAATGGGAAAAAGTGAGCTGGGCACCAGCATTCATCTCTCAGTGCTTTTTGACTCCTAACACTCACCTTAACCTTTAACCCCATCTGGGGACACTTGAGCCACAATTCTGTGTGAGCTATACAGGTTCCGTCCCAGGAACACTCCCAATTGTACACATGGCTGGAGGACCAGCCACTGCTGGATGTCTTCAGCAGTTCCAAGTATGACAGATGTCCTTGTTGCTCATGCCAATGGTTTCTCTCCTCAGTCTTTCAAACCCCTGCCCACAGATGCAGAGAGGGGCATCCCTTTGGGGACTGGTAGTTTGGTTCTTGTTGGTGTGTTTGTTTCATTTTTCTTCCATTTCACCTGCTTTATCGAAAAAAGTGCAAGAAAGATTGAAGGAATTACAAGGCCCAGGACTTCACATCCTGCAAGTGAAATACACAGTGCAGCAAGGGTAAACAGGCGCCTTTTACACAGCAGGTGAGCTATTTGCTTAGCCTTCAGCTGGAGAGGAAGCAGAATTCTGTCCACAGAAGCACTGACTTCACTACCCACAGGAGAGATGAAAGTCAGGTCCCCTGAGCAGCTTGAAGTAACAGGTCAGGTGTGTTCCAGTGAGGGGCCTTCCTGGATTCTTCTGGCAAAAGCTCCCAGTTCCTCACACTACATGCATCAGCTTCCAACTGCAGCAGCTGTAGGCAGAAAGTGATGGGCTATTGGCCACATGCTGTATTGCCCCCTGGATGCTGCTGGAAGTGTGACCGGCTCTGCCTTGCAGCCACGGCCACTTTCCCACAGGCTGGTCTAGCCTGTCAGGATTTTATCAATCCGTTTTAATCAATTTACAAACATCTCTTTATATTGCCCTCAGAAAGCATTGACAGTGTTATCATCATCTTAGCAGGTTGGCAGCTTTGGCCCAGATCCGAGCTGTTTTCTTGTGTGTACATAATCTAAGAATAGTTCTTTAGCTGTCAAATGTAAAGCACTGATAAACAAAACTATTGGCTTTCATGGGGAATAATTGACTTATGTTTTATAATATTGCCTTGACTTATATATTTTAGTATATTTACTCTAGTACACAGTTCTTAGAGAAAAGTTGGTCAACACAGTAGTCTAACCTCCGTTTTAGTTCTTTAATTTTTAAAAATATTTTTCATGCTCTAGTCTCCTTTGCAGAGGTAAGTGGTCCTAACTTTTTTCTTTAATTTTTGAGATTGTAATTAAATCATTTTCCTCTCTAAAAACACTCCCTGTTACCCCTCCTTGCACTCTTTCAATCCCATGGCCTCTTTTTTGAGAAATTATATTACATGATATATGTATATATAACATATATATGTGTATATATACATATACATATGTGTGTGTGTGTTTGTGTGTGTGTGTGTGTGTGTGTGTGTGTGTGTGTGTGTGTGTAGGGTGCCATGTATCTCAAACTAGGAAGTCAAGGCTGAATTTAAACTGCTGATCAACTTGCTTCCACTTCCCAAGTGCCAGTCTGACAGCCATACACCATCATATTTGGCTTCACCATTTATTTCTTACCCCTAACTAGACATCCTAACCCTGGCTCTGATACTGTCTAGCCCTTACCCTAATCCCAACGTTCTACCCCAAACCCTAACCCTAACTCTAACCTTCTTCTCACTTCACAGAACGAATGCAGACAGGAATTAATATCTAATCATGCATTTATACATATTTGCACTACCATTATAAACAATCAGGAATCAGCTGAAAAACATTTGGTATTTGTAATAATTTAGAGTTAAATTGAATATAGAAGTAAATAGTGAAGTCCTTCCTATCTGAATGGCATATATCTCTCCATCCCCTGCATTTTAATTCTGTGTTGTATAAATTCCCTGAACAATGAAACACAGGGAATGGTTTACGTTGGATTAGAATTCCAGTATATAGTTCATCCTTGCAGGGAAGAACATAGAGATAGTTGATTCTCCCACCTCCATGGTCAAGGACAGAGAGAAAGGCTGCACTGTACTGCCTGCTCATTTGCTCAACTTTCTTCACTCTTATACAGTTAAGGGTACAACTCACATTCAGGGTAGATCTTCCCTCTTCCTTTAACAACCAAGACAATTACCTCACAGATATGCTCACTAGCCAACCTGGTCTAGATAATCTCATTAAGATTCTCTTCTCAAGTGCATCCAAATTATATCAAGTTGACAGTTGAAACTAACCAGCCCAGCTTGTCCTGGGAAATTTACAGAAGAATCATAGTGTTCTGTAAAACAAAGTTGTAGAACAATTCAAGAAGTAAACTAATGATTCAAGTACCTAAATATAATGCTAGTAGACAATTCACTCTTTTTCCATATGCTACCTCATTTTAGGCTTTTCTACAATTGTCCTCCACGTGCCATGTAAACACAAGAAAACATTTCACACTGCTCTTGAATACTTTCTAACATGCATGTATTATGTTAGAATATGATGACTGTGAATCCGTGAGTAACATGAATTAATAGTATTTTTTCTGTCCTAGATTGCTTCATAAAAATGATCCCCAACAGTTTTAAGATGTCAAAATTTACTTCAAGCAAATTGTAGTTTTGCAGCCATTTTGAATATGAGGAGTAGTTACTTGTAAATTTTCCTTTCTGTAATATTTCCATTTTACACACAAAGTGCTTCAAAGATTGCAGCACAGACAAAAGCAGGCTCAGCCATCATGAGCTACCTGAATGTAGAGACAAAGTTAATGTTCTTTGTTTGGATTTTTTCAATCCTGTCACAAGACAAGCAGAAGTTGATGATTTTATTGATAAAATGGAAAAGCCTGGGAAATATTTATGATGAAACAATGTGAAGGTGACTATCATGTGTCAGAAACAAATGTGTGTGGAGATAACCAGAACAAAATATTAATGATGATGTTCCTACCTTTAGAATCTTTGATTATATTTGTTGTGTGTTATATAAAATAAATAAGAGAATTCAGTTCATATGTGTTTGTATGTGTGTGTGTGTGTTTTATGTCTTATATTCTTTAATTAACTATTAATTCAAATTAAGCATTTCCTAAACATGAGATATTTACTTTGGTATGCTTAGTAAATGAGAAAAGCAAAGCTCTTTCCTTTTGTAAACAAAAGAATTTCAGGGCTGGGGATTTAGCTCAGTGGTAGAGTGCTTGCCTAGCAAGCACAAGGCTCTGGGTTCTGTCCTCAGCTCTTGGAAAAAAAAGAATTCCCATTGAGGACACCCTGTATTTTAATATCTATTTATATGTTTGAATTCCTTGACTAATGGTTTCATGGATTGAAATCTTAACTAGAGTTCTATAATGGGATCCAATTTCTGTCAATAGTAAAACAATACACAAGATGCTTTTCTTTTATCAATAATTGGGATATATAAACTGTTGTATATTCTGGAAGAGAATGAGGGATTGGTTGACCGAGGTGACCAGGACTGGGTTTTATTTAAGCAGATAAGGGACCTTTCTCATAATGCGGTTGGGAGGATAAAACAAAATAATTATTTTATGTATTTTTAAAGTTTAAACAGTTTACATGCATTTTTTTTTCATTTTAAAATTATTACAATGAAACTAGATTCATAGATGTGCTTCTCAGGTGAAGAAAGCTTGCCTAAGACACTATGACACTAGATTTGATCCCAAGGTCCACATACAAAAATATGTAATTTTTGCTATTTTAAATAAAATCTTAGATTCATATCTATATATAATCTATTGATCACACACACACACATATATATACATATATATATTATTCCATCAAATAAATATGACAGTCCTTGCCCAAAATTTTCTTTAATAGAAACATAAAATTGACTGGGCTTTTGTAAATACTATCATTGTTATATGCAGGGAATAGAAGCTTAATTGTTTAGGTCCAATGTGTTCTTTGTTCATAACTGGAGTTCTAGATAGAAAGACTAGTTCTATATGTCCATTTTTTTAGAATATAGGTTCAGGATCAGTGAGTACTTCACAAAAGTATTGAGTCTCATCCTTCAATCTTTGTGCTGCTGTATTTTTGGGTCTCCCTCACACAAATACTCTACTTGTAGATACTATTTTCCTCCTCATGTCCACATAAGAATGTGATCCTGCATAGCAGGGAATTTCCAAAATTCCTTTGATAAAGTAATGATAATGGGTATACTAATAACTTGTTCAAGCTCTCTATGGAAACCATAGCTATTCACCTACATCAATCAATGATGGGTGGTCACTCACTGTTTTAGCCAGCACAGTTCATAGTTCATTGAACATTCGTTTCTCTTAACTTCTACTCAGTATTTTGAAATTTCCTATTAAAATAAATTCATCCTTTAAAAAGTACCAAAATATACTTTATTGCATTAATTCTAGCAGTGCTTTCATGGACTAGGTCATTTAAAAGCTATTTAAATTTCCTTTATTTTTATATTTTTAAAAATGGCAGGCTGGAGAGATGGCTCAGAGGTTAAGAGCACTGACTGCTCTTCCAGAGGTCCTGAGTTCAATTCCTAGCAACCACATGGTGGTTCACACCATCTGTAATGAGATCTGGTGCCCTCTTCTGGCATGCAGGCATGCAGGCAGAACATTGTATACATACTAAATAAATAAATCTTAAAAAAAAAAAAGTTTGTTTTAATTTAAAAAAATGGCTAGTCAGATAAAGTTTTGTAAGTTCCCAAGTTTATATCACTGTTAAACCACATTGTTAAAATTCTACATGGAGACATCATAAACAGTGCAGCAGTAGCTGTCTTAGTTACTCTTGTATTGTTGTGAAGAGACACCATGACCAAGCTAAATAAAAGGAAGAAACACTTAATGGGGGACTTGCTTACAGTTTCAGAGCATAGTCCATGATCATCATGGTGGAAAGCATGGCAGCAGGCAGGCATGGTGTTGAAGCAGAGGCTGAGATCTTTCATCCTGATCTATAAATTTTAGGTGACAGAAAGAAACAGGGCCTAGCCTGGGCTTTTGAAGCCTCCAATTCCTACAGCCAGTGACACACTATTTGTAAAAAGGTCACATGTAATTCTTTCTAAACAGTGCTCCAACTGGGAACCAGATATTCAGATCTATGAGCCTATGGGGACCATTTTCATTCAAACCACCACAGTAGCTAATATTAATAATTTCTAGTTTAAAATAATCTACTTGGGAGGCAGAGGCAGGCGGATCTCTGTGAATTCGAAGTCACCCTGGGCTACCAAGTGAGTTCCAGGAAAGGTGCAAAGCTATACAGAGAAACCCTGTCTCGAAAAACCAAACAAACAATAATAATAATAATAATAATAATAATAATAATAATAATCTAGATAATTTGTTTATTGTGTCTATTTCTGTTTCCTTAAAAAGGTATGGTCATAAATATCCTGTCAAGATAAAAATATAAAGTGGTTAACAGCACATATGTAGAACTCTGTTTTCCAGGGAACAATTATAAAAGACTGAAGAAAATTAATTATCAAAACAATATATGTAATTCAGTGAATATGTGATATATCTTAGTAAGCTTAGTAGCAAAAGTTTAGAGATTAAAAAAAAATGAACTTAAGCATTATTTTAAATTTTTTAATAATTTTATTTTTGAGCATTTCATATATGAGTACTGTATTTATCTCATTTACATTCTTCTATCTACATATCACTTCTACCCATGTCCCCTCAATTCCCTCTCAAATTTATGACCATATATATTTGGTCATATACATATATATGCACACACATACATATATATGTATCCTGAGGAATCCATTTGGTGTTGTTCATAAGAAATATGGGTATTTGTTTAAGGCTGGGATTGGATGACTTATCAGGTGATCATCCCTGAAGACTGGCTCTCCCCTTCTTAGCAAACATTATTGTCTATTCCTTTCCATCTAGGTATGGGGCCTTGTGAGATTTTCACATCCATACTGGCTTGTCAACTGGAAATCTTATTGCTTACATTTTGTTCATTCAATAGCATTATTGAAATTCCATAGGTATAGCTTCAATGTTATGTATCAAAGACACTGTCTCACAGAGGAATTCCTAGTCCTCTTGTTCTTACAGACTTTCTGCCTCCTCTTCCAAAGTGTTTCCTGAGCTTTAGATATAATAACTGCATTGTAAATGTATAATTTGTGGTTGTGTAAAACAGTTGTTTTATGCATTTTGACCAGTTGTGGATTTCTATGATCATCTCAGTCTGTTGGAAAGAAGCTTCTTTTATGAGTAGTGACAACTACAGTTATGTCTAAGTATATGAGATTGCAATTAGAAATTATGTATGTTCAAGAAAGTAAGATCAGTATGTTTTCTAGAGTATGAGGTGGTTGGTTTATGGTTTTAGACATAAATTTCCTCTCATTGAGTTGTCCTTTAATTTGATGATATAGCTATTGGTTATTTACATACTATAAATGTCATATTGCAATCTTAAAAGTGTTAAACTTCTTAGCAGTTATAATCTCATGCTACTATAGGAGAAACTTTATCATTAACCTAGCTACAGACTCTGTGACCTAAAATGATGATCCGCTACCTATGATATGCTTGTTCAATAGTGGCACATATGTATGAGTATCCAACTACTTTCTGATTGTATTTAAGGTCTACTTCATGAGACAGAACCCATGCTTGGCACAGCTAGGGTGACCAAAAACCTGAGATTGTATAGGCCCTAGGCCTAGGGGCAAACTGTTGTGATAAAGGAACATAGAAACAAAGTGACTCCTTATGACATTCTACTGTACTCATAGATCAATGCCTTGCTCAACCCTCATCAGAGAAACTTTTCCTTGCAGTAGATGGAAACTAACAGAGCCCCACAACAGACAATGTACAGATAGTGATACTTTGGAGTACTTAATCCTAAATGAGATGACTTCATCAAACCCTTCCTTCGTGGCTCAGAGACCTATTCAGAAGAGGAGAAGAAATACTGTAAGAGTCACAGGCGATGGATGACACCAAGGAAACAGTTTTCTCTAGATGCAACATATCTGGTGCATGTAAGTACTCACAGAGACTGAGGCAGCACTCACAGGACCTGCACATTGTTCTAGCAGGACAGGATCCTGGAGGTAAGAGGAAGAAATGGACATAATCTCACACCTGTAGCCCAAAAACTATCTGCAGTTCTTACACCTGTAGCCCAGAAACTATCTGCAATTGGCATCCACTTACAGAGGAGAAATTAGTTTTCTCCAATGATATCTCCAGGGATACATTAACCACTTCAGGATAGGTTCCCTAGCCAGGCGTAGATGTTCAACACAAAACAAACTCAATAGTAGCAAGCTTTCTTTTAGGTGAACAGTTCCCAAATCATGACACAGAGACTTATTAACAGTTAGGAATGCTTGGCATTATCTTAACTCTTAGTTTAATATGTTTTCTTTGTCTATGTTTTGCCTCAGAGCTTTTCACATTTCTTCCTTTCTTTTTGTATGTTCTACTTTCCTGCTTCTCATGTCTGTCTGGCGGCTGCCTGGCTTCTGGCCCTGGGCATGTCCCTCTCTTTCTCCCTTGTTCTCTTCTCCCATTATCTCCTAGCCTAGATTTCTCCTCCTGCCTCCTACGTATTCTTTCTGCCCACCAGCCCTGCCTAACTCTTAGCCAATCAGCTCTTCACTAGGCCAATCAGATGCCTTAGAAGGGCTAGGTGAAACAAATGTAACACATCTTTACATAATTAAACAAATGCAGTAGGAACAAAAGTCATCAATAAACAAATACAAATATAACAACCTTTACATAGTTAAAGTAATATTGTTCAGCATAAACAAATGTAACACATCTTTGTTAGTTAAAATAATATTTTACAATGTTCATTGGTATTTGGGTAGACATATTGTGTCATATTGTTTTGTATGTAATCCTAATGGTGTTTCTTTGATGCCCATCATTTTCTCTGAAGCAGATTGGTAACACCAGGATGATATGTCTCATTGCCATTAAAAGGTGGGGCTTATGTTATTAAAACAGTTTAAATGCCATATTCTGCAGATCTCTTAAGTGTTTGAAGACAACCTGTATCTAAAATATATCTATACAAACTTGAAAACAGACTTAATATGACTGTAACTTCAATTGTAATAGGCATTTCTTTATTCTCTTAAATAGTTTTTAATAATAACTTTCAAGGACTGGAAATTTGCATTACATTGTTGAATGAGTTTTATAGGTACAATACCTTGAAGAAGATTAGAAATATATTTACAGTGCACTCTAAAAAATAATCTTAATTTTGTATCAATATACAAAATTTGTATACAATATACAAAAGTCCAATCCAATGTAAAATATTTAAAACTAGTAGTTGCTTTTTAAATGTAGATTTAATAATCTATCTTTTATCTTATCATATATATCCCCCTTTTTTTCTTTTTAGAGTAGATTCATTAATCTGTCCTTTTATCATGTCCATTTTCAGAGTAGATTCAATAATCTACCATTTTATCCTTTCATATCTGTATCCTCCTTTTTTCTTTTCAAAAGAAGAACCTTGAATTTGGTCTCTTTTATGTAGCTTTTTTTCCTGACCATTACCAATAATAGCTTTTAACCAATTACCATCAACAATGATAAAAATTCATAATCAATTGAAAGACTAAAAACCATCTACCCCATATCTTGGGAATATTGGTGTCATGTTCTTAAATTTACTTCCTGATGTCTGGGAGCAATGGTATCTTTGGGGGATCCTGAAAAGAAAATTTTGAGTTAATTATCCAGTCCTGGGAGAGGCAGCTGTATCATTTGTTATCCAGTCTCTGTGTAATGCGAAAGTGCAGGGCTGGTCTCAAGTCCTGGCTGGAGTACGCTATGAGGCTGGATCATCTCAGCTAGCTGCCTCCAAATTATCCTTAGCAATTTATAGTTCAAAGCCAATCTTTGGGTTATGTTTTTCAGGTTAGTAGCATTATCATAGTCCATGTGGATCATGGTTGTAGGGCTCCATCATCCTTTTGGAGACTTCAAAGATAACTGTTAAAAGAAGTCTATCCTTCACTGTAGAAACCTTAAACATTTTAAATGTCAAATGCAGCAGGTCTCAAAGGATCAATATTTGTTATGTACATCCAGAGTATGAAACTTAATTCCTACTTACCTGATAGAGACTCAAACCCAAAATCATGTCCAGGAAGCTAGATGGAGCTTTTTTCTTGAATTAATACTCTGTATGCCCATTAATATCATAACAAATATATATATCATAAGTTTAGGGGTATTTATACTTTAAGAAAAGCTCTAAAGAGTTAAGATAAAACCAAAGAATTATAAAATTAGTGGCAACAAAATAGTCTCTATTTTTTTGTTTTTTTTTCTGTTCCATATCAGGTGGATCTTCTGACATGAGAAAGAGATTTTGAATTTTACTTTAACATGCATGCTTGTGTTTAGAGGAGAGAGTTACACTCCAACTCCAAATCCATCTTTAATTCTTAATGACCTGGGACTTTTAAAAAAAGCTTTTATGTTATATGTCTGTAGAGAGAAACAGAAAAAAAATTGGGAACTCTAATAAAAATTTATCCTTTCAGAAATGTGATGTACCAATAGGCCAATTTACTCTTTTTCTGGGTACATTTTTTTTCTGGATGATTTGTTCGTTTTCAACAGGTGTCTTATTTGTCCAGTGGTCTTCAGATTACTTAGCTGGATGCCTTTATTCTCCTGAAAAACAAAAACAAAACCCTGCCCCAACCCTAACTTTGGGGAGGTTTCCTTTTGGCAAGATATATTTGATCAAATGAGAAGCATTTGTTAGTCTTAAGGTTAACTTACCAATAGATGAACTATCAATCACCTCTTCTAATTAAGAAGTCTCTCTTCCTCAAATCTAATCTTTATCCATTCTGATTTATGTTTTTTCTTGAAATTTTTGTTTTATTTTCTACAGCTATTCTATCATCCAGAGCAGTGTGGTTTCTTAGTGTAGGCATTAAGTTCTTTCATTGCTCTGGGAAGGAGTTTCCTCCACAATGACAGGAAATGACTGAACCAAATTTGACATGGGGGCCTGCAAGAAGCCCTTCGAGGTATTTCCTGATGACAAAGGGTTATCTTGACTATCCCTTGTTTATTTACATTCATTAGTCCAATACCTGCCTTTGCCATACCCTCTGCATAATCCAGAAGGGGGAGGGGACATTCTGTTTGAGTTATGCTTAGAAAAAAATCATTGTTTCTAAAAACACCCTGTCTATAATCCCTTTTTAGGTGACCTTGTTTATTACAAATGAAACACTTGACATTTTCATTTTTCTTCAAACTTCTGGAAATCACCTCTCCTATCCAAACATCATCATGGTTATGAGATTCAATATTGACAATATTTCAGATACATTCCTGTAAGGGTGCTGATCTTGCCTTTAAAGGCTTAATTACCCTAATGAATTGTGCATCAGCATTTTCAAAAACCAGAGATTCAATTATTATTTGTCTAGCTTCTAAATTTGGTGTCAGTCTATTTACTGCTGAAGTCAATCTTTGTAAGAAATCAGTGAAGGTTTTATTTGGGCCTTGTACAACTTTAGTAAATGACTCAATTTTCTTTCTTACTTCTTTAATTCTGTCCCAAGCATTCAAGGCTGCTGCATGACAGGAATCTAGGCTGTGGTCATAATATAAAGATTGCCTTTCTATATTAGCATAATCTCCCTCTTCAAGAAGTTGGTCTTGGGAGATTTCTATACCTCTAGCCCTACTTCATTGTTCAATAGTCTTAGCCTCATCTTTCCACCAGGTTCTCCACTGTAATTGAGAACCAGGCTCCAAGACTGTTATAACCAAGTCTCTTTCCAGTCTTGAGGGATAATTCCATTACAAATTGACCATGAATTTAACATCTGCTTCACAAAAGGTGAATGCATGCCATATGAGACTAACACTTCTTTGAATATCCTCAAATCTAATATTTGCATAGGAGTCTATTCAGCTCTTATATAGCATTGAGGATATCTATCTTTTGGCAGTTCCTGTAAGGTGACTAGATAAATTAATGTTGGCTGTTTGGAAACCTTGGCTATTCCTCTGTAACTGTATAATGTAATGCTGAAATTCTGAAATTGATTCTCCTTAAATTCTTCTCTCTGGGTCTGAATATCTCTATGATCTGTTTTAATAAGTTTTTCTAAAACTTTTGTCTTGGCACTCATATTAACCAACTTTTTAAGTGATAAAACAAAAATGATCAGATAATGTTTATAACTGACATTACATAAATGTTATCTATATGAATTATCCTCTCATCTAATTTTTCCATTTTCAAATTGTTTATCATGTAGTCATACAGAGACCTAACTTTCTCCAGTGTAATAGTGTTTTCCATTTTTTAACATGGTAAAAAATTCTTTTTCTTTCTTCTTTTTTTTTTTTTTTTGACTAATTTCACCCTTTGAAAATTCCAAATTGTCTCACCAAATCTGCCAACGAAGACAATTCAGATGTGAAGCTGACTGCTCCTGTGTAGAACTGGAGAAACCTAAGTGGTTTTCAAGGCAGCTACCTAGAGTGGCACAAGACTGAGGAGGGGATCCAGGGAGAGCCCACAACTCTCTGGGAGAGAAGAAGCCAAAGAGCCAGCCATCTGCAGGGGGACCACGTGAAAGTGGCTAACTCCTGTGGCGTTTGGACCCCAAAGGCTGTGGAGTTTGTTGCATACAGGCTTCAACAAAAACTCAGCTGGTGGGGTAGGCACTCTGGCCAGGCGGGTGGAGACTCCAGCCATGTGCAGCTCCTGCCTGTGCCTGTGGCTGCAAAGCCACGGGTGAGCAGCTTCTTCACAAATTCATTTCCCAGAAGTTTGATGCCAGATGTAGCACAAATCCTAATTGGTCTTAATAAATACCCAGAGCTAGAAACTGGGTAAATGCTGAAAGATGAGGGAAACAAAGGAACAAGCCACAGCCACCTTTCACCTCACCAACAACTCAGTGAAAGGACTGAGCTCCTTTCTCCCCCTGCCTTATACTCCTTTCTCCACCCAGGTATATTAATTCCTGTCTCAACCTCCCTAGTGCTGGGATTAAAGGCACATGTTCCTCTGGCTTTGCCCCCTGATCTTCAGGCAAGCTTTATTTGTTAGAGCATAAACAAAGTATCACTGCGAAAAAGGTTTTCCAAGCACATTTACCTAAGAAACACAATAATATAGCTATTTCAATGTCTACCAAAATTGACATCAAGCCAAAATTAATCAAAAGTGACAGTGAAGGTCACTTTATACTCATCAAAGCAAAAACACCACAAAATGAAGTGACACTCATTAATATCTGTGCCCTAAACACAAGGGTACCCACATTTGTAAATGAAATATTACTGATGCTTAAATCATATATTTCCCTTACTCATTGATAGTGGGAGACTTTAATAACTACACTATTAACAATGGACTTCTCATCTAGAAAAAGTTGATAAGAGAATTAGAAGAACTAACAGACATTTTAAACCAAGGAGAACTAACAGCTACTTACAGAATATTTCACCCAAACACAAAAGAATATATTTTCTTCTTTGCAATTCATAGAGTTTTGTTCAAAAATAACAACACAATTGGTCACAAAGAAAGTCTCTACAGATAAAAGAAAATTAAAATAAGCCCCTATGTCCCCCCAGACCGCCACTGGTAAACCTGTATTCCAATAACAACAGAAACAATAGAAAGCTCACAAACTCAAGGAAATACAACAACTTTCTACTAAATAAAACCTGTGCAAAGATAGAAATAGAGAAAGAAATTAGCCAGATGGTGGTGGCGTAAGCCTTTAATCCCCGCACTCAAGAGGCAGGGCCCTGTGGATCTCTATGAGTTCAAGGCCAGCCTGATCTACAGAGTGAGATCCAGGACAGGCACCAAAACTACATGAGGAAACCCTGTCTCAAAAAACAAAAAACAAAAAGTAAAAAAAACAAAAAACAAAAAAGAAAGAAATGAAAAATATTAAGGACTTTATAGAACTAAATTAATACGAATAAACAACATCTACACAATTATGTGACATAATGAAATCAGTGCTAAGAGGGAAGTTCACATCTCTAAGTGCTTACATACAAAAAAATGGAGTGATCTCATACTATTAACTTAAGAGCAAACCTGAGAGCTCTAGTTTTAAAGGAAGTAAGTACAGCCAATAGCAGTAGATGGCAGGAAATAATGGCTGATGGCTGAAACCAATAAAATAGAAACAAAGAGTGCGAACATGTACAACCACTATGATAATCAATATAATGGTTCCTCAGAAAACTGGGACTCAATCTACCTCAAGACCCTGCTCAAGAGTGGCTCCAGTGCTAAAGGACTCAACACCCTCTTCTGGCATCTACAGGCATCAGACACATATGAGGTACACAGGCATGCATGCAGGTAAAACACTCATACATATAATATTGAAACAAAAAAAAAAGGAAAAGAAAAACCAACTCACCCTGACTTTTAGACAGTTCATGGTGGCACGCACCTTTAATATCAACACTTAGGAGTCAGAAGCAGGTTGATTTCTGAGTTCAAAGCCAGCCTGGTCTACTACACTGGTTTGAGGACAGCCAGGGCTACAAAGAGCAACCCTTTAAAAAAAGAACAAAGAAAAAATAAGAGAAGGTAAAAAAAGAAAAAGAAAATAAATGACAGTCCAGAATGACATTTTTATGTTCAACTGATTTTTGACTAGGGTACAATGTAGACTCTTCATTAAATGATATCTAAACTGGATCTCCATATGTAAAAGGCTAAAACCAGCAATGCCATTTGCAAAAATATACCAAGATGGGCCAAAGGGATGAGGTAAAGCTATATGCACTAAAAACTTCACATCTGTGGGTACTGACCTTAGGAGAAAAACCTTTGTGACTTGAGATTAGGCAATTTTCTCTTTTGTAAGATACCAAAATTATGAAAATTAAAGGAAAAGTTTAAAATAATATGACTAGGAAGTATATCAAGTTTCAAATTCTTTGTGCTTCTGGATAATCAGAAAAGTAAAAAGACAGTACATAGGATGGGAGAGGAGTATCTGAAGATCTTCTAACTCATAAAGTATCTGTTTCTAGAATACATGAACAATTTTTAGTATTCCAATTTAACTGAAAATCTGAAATCATTTGAACATACATTTATCAATTGAGATCTTCAGGTGGTCCAGCAAGCCTATGCAGGGATACTCAACACCAGTAGCCACTGGCCAGATCTTTTGTTTCTCCTGCAGATTGAGCTTGTATTCATCTTCCTGATGGCTCTCTGTTCACAGTAGCCTGGGAAGTGGGCTATGTTCTTTACTATGAAATCTAAGTAATATACCTCCTCTGTCATTTCATGTGATTTATTTATTTATTATTCATTTATCACTTATTAGGTATACTTTAGTTAAATAGAGTCAGTGATGTGTGGATAAATTTTTCATTCATGTATTCATTTTCTTTTTTATTATAATTTATAATTTATATTTTTATAAATGTAATAATGGAATATGAAATAATGAAAATATTTACCTACTAGATCCTTAGTTACATAATTCCCACAACAGGCCCTTCTCAAGGTTCTATGTCTTTACAAAGGTTTCTGATAACCCATCAAGTCTAATTGGTGCTGCCCATATGAGCATGGATGTTGAACATCCTCTGGAGCATCCAAAATCTCTCAGTAGAAACATCCTCAACAAGAGAGGTTTTTCTATCCCAGCCTGCCAACATCTCTTCAGTATGGGGTGTGTGGCCTGGAGATCATCTCCCTTTATCCATGTAGGAATCCTGATGGGCTTCATATTGTGAAGATCTTGTGTAGATAACCATGGCTGCTATGAATTCATGAGTGTAGCTGTGTCATGTACAGAAGAGAGCATTTCATAGTACTTCTGCACATCCTCCACTTCTTATATTTGCTTTGTGTCTTCTTTCCACAAGTTCCCCGAGCCTTAGTAATGTAGGCAGGTGTTCTAAAGTGTTGAGTCCTCAGTGTTTTATTCCCAACATTCTAACAAATATCTCACTTTGTATTATCTGTTGCAAATTTTAAGAAGACATTTCTCAGACCAATAATGAGAGCAGCATGGGGCTATGAGTATAATAATAAATATTGAAAAAGCATTTTGACAGCATGTCCATTGAACAAATTAACAATATCAGCTCATGCCCTTAATGATGGGAAAATGAAAAGGATTTTGATCAGTATTGCAGTACTAAGCATGGAATTGCCTCTTATGAAGCAAGTCTTAAGTTCAATCAGAAAGTGGTAAGCTTCTCTATAATCATTATGCTACTAATGCACCAGTGGGTACATCTTTCCTAGAAAGTCAGTGTTTGTCTTAGCTGGGTTCCTATTGTGACCCAAAAAAAAAAAAAAAAAAAAAAAAAGATGAATAGCAATGTGGGAAGGAAAGGGATTATTTCAGCTCGGATTTTACAGACCATCATAAAAGGAAACTAAAGCAGGAACTTGCAGGCAGGAACTTAAGCAGAGATTATGGAGAAAATGCTTACTGACTTGGTCCTCCTGGCTTTCCCAGTTTGCTTCCTTATTTTTTATTTTTTATTCATTTTTTGGTTTTTCAAGACAGGGTTTCCCTGTGTAGCTTTGTGCCTTTCCTGGAACTCACTTGGTAGCCCAGGCTGGCCTCAAACTCACAGATATCTGCCTGGTTCTGCCTCCCAACTGCTGGGATTAAAGGTGTTTGCCACCACCATAAGACAATCTTCCCAGCGATGACATCATCCACAGTGAGCCAAGCCCTTTCATACCAATCATCAACCAAGAAAAATGCCCCATAGACTTGCCTGAAGCTTAATATATTAGAGACATTTTCTCAGTTTTGAGGTTTCCTCATCAGATGTGTCAAATTAACACAACAAAATGAATGAAAAAAAAAAAATCCCTAACTAACACAGCATTGTAGCAGGCAGGATCCAACACTGTAAATAACTAATCACTCAATAGGATTTCTACATTTGTGCCCATGGAAACAAAGATGTGAAAACAAAGAAGCACTACCTCTTGCACTCTGTTAACTCCCTTAAATGTCTGATGGGATGGTGATGCTAACATAAAATATCACAAATACATTTCACCAGTATTGTCTTCTATATATCAACTTTTAGAATACCAACCGCCAGCAATTCAGGTGCCCCTGATTTCATGATCTTCATAAGCTGTTATTTCTTTAGATAACTTGAATTTCTCCATTGTTCGTTCTGAAGAAACTACAGCTATGTTCAACACATGGTTCTTACCAAAGAGATAAGTGTAGTTAAATATACTTTCCAACAATTGAACAAAAAATTCTTGCTTATCTGCCCCTTGGATGCAACTGTGAACAAATTTTCCTAAAAAGAAACTGTGTCAGGCTGTGCACAAAACACTCCTGAAAGGAGCTCCTGTGTCTACAGAGAGTGAGGGACCAACCAAAACTGCAGTACTTTGGAAAGATTTGAATTTTGAAAGTTTAGAAGGTAATTATTTTAACAAGATCTACTTTTAGCTTTCTGGAATAGCCTTTTTCTTGACCCACTCTGGATCTTAACTGACACTTTATGATAATAAGTAAACTTCTTAAAAGTTACTTAGAACTAGCATTTCATGGTCATAAATGAAAATCTATCAGAAGCTATTAACCTAGCACAACACTAGCTTTTCCAAATCTAAGAGCTAAATGTCATGAGATAGCATCTTGGGCCTATAGCATAGCTCTCCCCACCCCATCTCAATGTATCTGCTGCTCCCATGTACCCAACCAATGTATTTTAAATTAAAAAGTGTTTCATGACTTTCTTTGTTCTGTAAAACTATTAATTGTTCATGAAACTGCTTCCACATTGGAACATGGCTTTGGGATAACCTAAATCGCTGCTCCTGGGCCATGGTTACCCATAATGACTCCAGAAATACTCTTTTTAAGATGAGAACTGTGGATTTGACACAGATAGCTATAGTACCCAACAAATGGCCTCAGGGACAATCCACTTTCTCACTGAAGGAATCAACTACATTTGCATTGGGTACCAGCTCAGGGCTCACTTTTGAACACCATCCAGCTTTGCCTCCAGAAGTGGAAATTACTTGTTTCTTCCTTGGGCTAAGACTATCCTTTGTTTTGTCAACAGTCCATTTTCTTTATTCTGGGCCAGTTAAGAAGTATGCTACATTGATAGATACCCATTTTGTCTGCTTCCAAAGTGTTTGGTTTAAGGTACCTGGTTTGTTGTATACTTTGAAAGTGTTTTGGTCTAGACATATAGTTTTGTTTGCTTGCTTTGGGGTCTTTAAAGGCAGTTTAGATTCTGGCTCTTTCACTTGCTTTTGGTATTTTCTTTGCTCTTTGAACCTTGAAGGTATTTTGGTTTTGGTTTGGTTTGTGCTGCTTTTCATTGTCTTTTGAATGTTTTGATTAATTACCATTTGCCCTTTGTCTCCTTACATTCCTACTCAAAAGCTCAATTCTGTGTTTCCCCTGTGATCTTGCAAAGCCTTTAGCTTAGAAATTTTATGACATTCAGTAATAAAGATGTGAAGACAAGGAGTCACTTGTTCCCACTCACTCACTCAAAATGTGAAAGTATCACATGGAATACCCAATGACCTGCAATGACTTCATAGGGAAACCCAAAAAACATGCCTGGTTCCTTGATCAGAAGAAATTATATTGGCTCACCCAAAAAGACACATATGAGAGGTTGGTCACACAGTATTGTGAGCTTCCTTACATTCTGTAAATATGCAAATTAACCCAAGAGTCAGTGGGAGAAGACAATCTCAGGGTTAAATCTGAGAAAGTCAATTCCCAAGACAGCACATAAAACCACTGACCCAAAACACATAATCTCTACTACGTATAGATATAGAGGCAGACAACTTTTTCAGAATAAATACATATTTATTTCAAACACACACACACACACACACACACACACACACACACACAGGAGAAAATGTTAGAGTTAAACTTCAATGTGTACTCTAGTTGGCTTTAAATGTGATAATTATTAACTTCCAAGCTTGGAAAAAACAGAGAGATTGATACATAAACATCTCCAAACTTGTGTATCTTGCTCACTTAACAAAGTCCTAGACAATATATTTTTAATAAAAAAAAAAGAAGCTGCTTTTAATTAAAATGTAAAGTATCTGCTAACAACAACAAAACTAACAAAATTGGTAATGGATCAAAAAAAAAAATCAGTAGCCCTCCTATATACAATAGACAAACAGGCTGAGAAGGAAATCAGAGATACATCACCCTTTATAATAGCCACAAATTATAAAAAAATACCTTGGGGTTACCCTAACTAAGCATGTGAAGGACCTATATGACAAGAACTTTAAGTCCCTGAAAAAAGAAATTGAAGAAATGTCAGAAAATGGAAAGATCTCCCATGCTCATGGATAGGCAGGATTAACATAGTAAAAATGGCAATCTTACCAAAAGCAATCTACAGATTTAACACAATCCCCATCAAATTACCAACACAATTCTTCACATACCTAGAAAGAATAATACTCAACTTCCTATGGAAAAACAAAAACAAACAAACAAACAAAAAAAAACCCAGGATAGCCAAAAGAATACCGTACAATAAAACAACAACTGGAGGCATTACAATCTCCGACCTCAAGCTCTACTATAGAGCTACTGTAATAAAAATAGCTTGGTACTGTCTTAAAAACTGACATGTGGACCAATGGAATCGAATTGAAGACCCTGACATTAACCTGCACACCTATGCACGAACATACAATTTTTGACAAAGAAGCCAAAAATGTGCAATGGATAAAAGAAAGCATCTTCAACAAATGGTGCTGGCATAACTGGATGTCAATGTGTACAAGGCTGCAAATAGATCCATATCTGTCACCATGCACAAAACTTAAGTCCAAGTGGATCAAAGACCTCAATATAAATCCAGTTATTCTGAACCTGATAGAAAAGAAAGTAGGAAGTAGTCTTGAATGCATTGGCTCCAGAGATCACTTTCTAAATATAACACCAGTAGCACAGACACTGAGAGAAACAATCAATCAATGGGACCTGTTGAAACTGAGAAGCTTTTGTAGAGCAAAGGACATGGTCAACAAGACAAAGCAATAGCCTACAAAGTGGTAAAAGGTCTTCACCTACCCCACATCTAACAGAGGGCTGATACCCAGAATATATAAAGAACTCAGGAAATTAAACATCAAAATGCCTAACAGTTCAATTAAGAAATGGGCTATAGAACTAAACAGAGAATTCTCCACAGAGGAAGTTCACATGGTTGAAAGACATTTAAGGAATTGCTCAACATCCCTAATTATCAGGGAAATGCAAATCAAAATGACTCTGAGATACCACCTTTCACCTGTCAGAATGGCTAAGATCAAAAACACAGATGACAGCTTATGCTGGAGAGGATGTGGAGCAAGGGGAACTCTCCTCCACTGCTGGTGGGAATGCAAGCTTGTACAGCCACTTTGGAAATCAATATGGTGCTTCCTTAGAAATTTGGGAATCCATCTCCCCCAAGACCCAGCTATAGCACTCTTGGGCATATACTCAAGGAATGCTCAATCATACCACAAGGGCATTTGCTCAGCTATGTTCATATCAGCATTGTTTGTAATAGCCAGAACTTGGAAACAACCTAGATACCCTTCAACTGAAGAATGGATAAAGAAAATATGGTACATATACACAATGGAGTACTACTCAGCAGAGAAAAGCTTTTGTTTCTTTTAATTGGCTTCTTGAGGAAGCTTCCACCTCAGCTTCAGAAAGAGAGAGAGAGAGAGAGAGAGAGAGAGAGAGAGAGAGAGAGAGAATGAAAACTTTAAGTCTATATGGCAAACTTCACCTTTTGCTGGTTTGCTCCTAAGACTTTCTCACATCTTGAAGAAACGAACATCCTGCCTTTTTGTTCTAAAGTGGATGCATCGATTTTCTCACAATTGTGTCCTGTGCCTGATAATTGTTTTGTGGCATCTTTGGTTGTTTTAGTGTTGTTTGTGTTCAAGATTAAACAAATGTCTTTGTAATTTAAACTTCAAGTCTTTGTAAATTGATTTTAATATGCACTAAAGTATTTTTGGTACATCCAGTTAAAATACACATGAAAATTCAAATTTAAATATTATGGTCACATTAAGGCCTGATAAATAATGTACTATTTTATAACTGATTACTGTAAGAATTTTAAGCCACTACAATATCTTTGGGGATAGTAAATGTTTCATAAACCGTTTTTGTTAGGTATATAGAATTTTCACAAGGGCGTCTATCTAAAATTATAAGTATCTACCTATATAAATTTTTAGTTTGTATATTTTTAACAGGTTACATAAAATTAATTATTTCCTCAAAATATGTTTAATACAACTGGGAAATGTAAGGCTTTTTATTAAGTTTAAACTTACATACATATATATTTATGAAGGATCTTTATGATGTTTCCTTTTCATAATGAGGATTATATTGATGCTCAATCCCAACAAAATGATGCTCAAAATAATTGTTTATTAAAACATTTCTTATATATGATTATGTGTTCAACTGTCTACATATGGTTATATCTTATAATGTAATAATTGCCAAACTGGCTTGTAAGTGCTTTATTTATTTGTTTGTTTATTTGTTTATTTATTCATTTATAAAATATATACTTGCCTCATCCCAACAGCAGCCTCTATTTCCTCAACTCCCCCCACTTTCCACCTTTTCTCCTCCATATCCACTGCTCCTCCATTTCCCTTCAGAAAAAGCAGGTTTCCCAGTGATAACAGCTGAACATGGCATAACAAGTTGGAATAAAACTAGGAATAAACCCTCATAAAGGGCTGGATGAGTCATCCCAGTGGGATGTAGAAGATTCCAATAGCAGGCAAAATAATCAGATACTCCCTCTATAACTGTTAGGGGTCCCACAAGCTAAACAACATCATGTATGCAAGGACCTAACACAGAATCGTGCAGGCTCATTGACTGCCTCTTTAGCCTTTGTGAGCCCCTATGACCCCTAATTACTTGATATCCCTGCCTCTTTAGCCTTTGTGAGCCCCTATGACCCCTAATTACTTGATATCCCTGACCCCTCTTTCTCCTACGTTTCTTCTTCCTCCTCTTCCATAGCATTCAGGTTTTTCTTTTTGTCTTTTAGGAGAATGAAGGTTAAGGAATCTGAAGAACACTGGACAAATGAGACAACTAAAGAAAAAGGACAAATCATCTGTCCCAGGAAAAAGAGTAAAATGGCCTATTGGTATATCATCTACAAAATTTCACAAATCTTCCTAAATGTGTGTTTCTGCTCTTCTCTAAAAAATTAATACTATTGGTATTCTTGTAGTCCCAGTTCAATTAAAGCTTAAAGCTGACTTTGGAGTTGGAGAATGGCTCTCTCCTCCTTTAAACTCAAGCATGTTGTTCAAAGGAAAATGAAAACTCCCTGTATCATACCAGAAGAAAGAGCCATCTTCTGACATGAGACAGGACAAAAACCAAATTAATTAAGGGACTATTCTATTACTCATCTCAATTCTTTGGTTCTATTCTGATTCTTTAAACTTTTCTTAAAGTATGAATTTTATACCAAAATTTACAATGTTAAGATAATAATAATCATAAAGAGTACTAATTAATTCTAGAGAAAAGGCTTCGATTAACTGCCTTTACATGTCTTTGTGTTCGAGTCTCTTTTCAGTTTTCTGCAGGAAATCACGGCCAGGCCCAACATCAACTGAACTCTCCAAGAAGAAGATGGGTACCCAAAAGGACAATTCAACATGGAAAATATTATCACTAAGCTGACAAACATCATCTATAGATCAGCTTTGGACTACAAAGTGCTTAGAGCAATTCTGAGATGGCTAGCTGAGATGATCCAGTTTCAAAGACTGCTTGAATAAGGACTTGAGATAAACCCTGAACTTTGGCATTATGGATAACAAAGAATATAGTTATCTTTCCTAGAATTTGTCAATTAACCCAAAATTTTTCTTTTCAGAATAAAGATAACTTCACCCATACCCAGCAAGAAGCAATTTTAAGAATATGATGCCCACATTCCCAAAGGGGTGGTGTGGGGTGGGTGGCTTTTTGGTCTTTTTATGGGTTTTGGGTCTGGGATAGTTTTCATTGTTTAGGAGGGTTGGTTACAAGTTGTTGTTAAGGATTAGGAAAAGGGCTAGGCAAAAGGTGCTTGTTAAAAAAAAAAAGAAAAAGAAAAAGACAACTACTAGTTTTAAATACTTTACATTGGATTGGATTGTTTTATATTTTATACAAATTATTATTATTATTGAGGTTAAGATTGTTAGAATATGCCATACACATATTTCTAATCTTGCTCGAGATATTATATTTATATCATTCATTTAACAATGTAATGCAATTTGCTAATCCTTGAATGTTAGTATTACCAACTATTAGGATATATAGAAATGAAAGTTAGTGGTTAGACATTACAATTGAACTTGTAGTCATATTAGGTGTGTTTTCAAGATCAAACAGATATATTTTAGATAGACAGGTCATCTTCAAACCCTTCAGAGATCTACAGAATATGGCATTTAAAATGTTTTAATAACTTAGAATTTTTTTCTTTTTTGTTATGACTATGAGACATGTTGGCTCGTGGCAGTACCAATCTACTTCAGAGAAAATTTGGGCATTGAAGAAACTGCATATGGGGTTAACTCTCATTGTGGCAAAAGTTAGCCACTGGACAACAAAGTATCCTCGAATCAACTGCTGACAAACAGGACAGACAGGACATGAAACCAAGGACTACCTATTCTTGCCAAAACAAGTGTGGTTGTGGCTTTAACAAAAGGCATCTTTTGAAGCCAGGACAATATGGTGCCATCCCTGAAGTGAGTGGCCTTTTCAATCTGGAAAAGGTACCGTGCCCTTTTCTTCTAAGGAAGCTGAACAGGCAGTGGGCCAATGGCTTCTGAGGTGCAGTGGAACAACATATGAAACAGTTATTCTTGAAGAATAACTAAGCTCACCCCTCTCAATAGTAGACTGGCATTTAATAGAGGGATGCAGAAAAGAACAGGATGCTGAGATGAAGCCACATATACATAGCCAAGAAAAATGGATAGCCAAATTGAAAAAAAAACATCAATAATTTCCAGAATTTAAAATCCTGAATCATGACATGACACTAATGGAATTCAGGTGTTTCTGGTACAAGAACTGATCTCACCAAATGTGAGGTCAAACGGTTGACCTTGTATACATCTTAGTTCACAAATGAGTCTATCAGATACACTAAGACTATAGGCTGAAGATGATTCCCCAACATTATGGAGAAACCTCAGGTGACTGTCCAGGCAGCTGGCTGTTTCTGTCAACTCACATTTTTTTTTTTTTTGGAAGCTGCTTGCATGCACTTCCTGTTTTTATTTTTTATTAGGTAGTATTATTTCCTTCTTGGGTCTCTGAGGTAGTTGAAGATCAGTTAGTTATAGTTATAATTATCTTTATTAAGGATTTCAGAAAAACTCACTAAGAGCTGTAAGTGTATAAATTTGAAAGACGTTATAAGACAGTTCCATTAGCAATATAAGTTAGGATAGAAAGTGAATCAGGTACATTTTGGACTTACCAAAATAGGATAGATAATGGAATTATTTTCTCTGAATTTGTCAAATGCAAATGGACTAGACATTGTTTAGGTATTTATTGTTTGTATATATGGTATATATAGTTATTGTACTTTTGTATATAGTTTTTCTTATATTAGTTGTAACTTTTTTCCTTTTTTAAGGGGAAATATAGTGATATTTTATTTGTATTGAAATGTGATTTTATTTGTATGTTAATAAAGTTGCCTTGAGGTCAGAGCAAGCCAGAGCAGAAGCTGGGTGGTAGTGGTGCATGCCTTTAATCCCAGCACTTGGGAGGCAGAGCTAGGTAGATCTCTGTGTGTTCAAGGACACAGCCAGCATGGCAGACACACACCTTTAATCTCAATACCAACTATAGAAGACCTGGAGGTCTGTACAGACAGGCAGTGATGGGGAGGTCATGTGGCTGGGTTTACAACCAATGAAAAAACAGAACAGAAAGTCTATAAAAAGATAGGACACACAGAAGTAGGTCTCTTGCGGAGAGGAAGGACAGCAGAAGTAGTGAAGGGTAAGGTTTTCTGCTCTTGCTCTGACCTCGTGGTTTTTAACTCTGCAATTGGTTCTGTGTTTCTTATTTAACAAGATGGTTACATCTACACATCAAGGGGAGGGACCTGATGGAGATCTTCTATATAGGCTACTTCTTTGCCTAATGTCTGGGCATAAGTCTCTGTGTCTGCTCTTATCAGTTGCCAAGAAAGCCTTTCTGATTATGCCTGGGCTATGCAATGATTTATGAGTATATAGGGATATCAAGGATATCATTAGGAATCATTTTATTGATTTTTTTTTCTATTACAGGTCTCTGGGCTGTCCAGCCTCCAATTCCTGGTCATCCAGACAGTGTGGGGCATGGGCTCCCACTTTTAGTATGTGCCTTAAATTAGACCCATCATTGGTTGACCACTACCACAAATTCTGCACCTTCATTGTCCCAGTATATCTTACAGGTAGGATAGATCATAGATCAAAGGTTTTGTGTCTGGTTTGGTGTCCCAGTTCCATGAAATTCTTGCCTGATTTAAGAAAAAGGCTGGTTTAGGCTCTTATTTCTCTCTTAGTAAGAGTTGTTGCTAGGGTCATCCTGAAAGAATTCTGAGATTTTCTACTGGTCTAAGTTTCTACATAAACCCCTCCTCAGTCCTTTCTCCCAGTATCTCTCCTGCCATCTGTCTCTGCCCCCTACCACCACCACTTGATTCCTGCTGTGCACATTCCCAGCTGCTCCCAGCCCACCAACAATATCTGTTCTATTTCCCCTTTCCAAGATGTGCATTAGAGCCCACTTTGTTACTTAGCCTTTCTGGGTCTATGGATTGTAGCATTATTATCATTAACTTAACACTGTATTTATCTTCCTGGGTCTGGGTTACTTCACTCAGGATGATTTTTTCTAGTTCCATACAGTGTCCTGCAAATTTCCTGATGTCATTTTTGTTTTCTTGATATGTAGTTTCTTGAGTTCTTTATAAATTTTGGATCTTAGTCCTCTATCAAAGGTAGTGTTGGTGAAAATGTTTCCCATTTTATAGGCTATTGTTTTGTCCATCTGATGGTGTCCTTTGCCCTTAGTTTCATGTGGTTCCACATATTAACTGTCTGTGATATCTGTTCTCTTTATGAAATTGTCTCCTGTACTAATGAATTCAAGGCTATCCTCCATTCTTCTTCTATCAGAGTAAGTGTATCTGGTTTTATGTGAGGTGTTCGATCCACTTGGACTTGGGTTTTGTTCACAGTGATATATAAGGATTGATTAGCATTGTTCTATGTGCTGACAACAAGTTAGACCAGCATCATTTAGTGAAGATTATTTCTTTATTCCAGTGTGTATTTCTGGCTCCTTTATCCAAAAAAATCAGGTGTCCATATGTATGTAGATTTATGTCAGTATCTTTAATTTGATTCCATTGAACAACATGTCTGTTTTTATAACAATACCATGTGTTTTTATTATTACATCTTTGTAGTGAAGCTTGAAACCAAGGATGATGTTATGTCCAGAAGTATTTTTATTTTATAGGATCGTTTAAGCTATTCTGAAATTTTTGTTTTTCCATATGAAGTTGAATATTCTCCTTTCAAAGTCTGTAAATAATTGTGTTGAAATTTTGATGGATACTTACGTTGAATCTGAAAATTGTTTCTGTAGGAAGGCCATTTTTGCTTTGTTAATCCTATAGATCTATGAGTGTGGGAGATATTTGCATATTCTGATATCTTCTTCAATTTTTTTCTGTAAAGATTTGAAGTTTATAACATAAAATCTTCCCCTTACTTTGTTAGAGTTACCCCAAGATATTTTATATTATTCATAGCTACTGTGAAGGGTGTTGCTTCCCTGATTTCTTTATCAGACTTTTTTTGGAAGGATACTGGTTTTTGTTTGTTTGTTTGTTTGTTTTTGGGTGTGTGTGTGTGTGTGTGTGTGTGTGTGTGTGTGTGTGTTCCTTCTTTTTCTCTTGCTACTGTGAGACTACCTGTTTCCTGTGCTTCCATGGGTGTAGTTAACTGCTTGGGTTGGAGTTTTCCTTCTAGTACCTTCAGTAGGGCAAGATTTTTGGATAGTTTTTAATTTGACTTTATCAAGAAACATCTTGTTTTCTCCTTCTATAGTGTTTGAAAGTTTTATTGGTTATTGTGGTCTGGGCTGGCATCTGTGTGGTCTCTTAGAGTCTGTAGCACAAATAACCAGTTCCTACTGGCTTTAGAGTCTCTATTGAGAAATCATAATTCTAATAGTTCTACCTTTATATGTTACATGTTTTTTTGCAGCTTTTAATATTCTTTCTTTGTTAGTATATCTAGTATTTTTATTAGCATGTGGCAAAGGAACTTTCTTTTCTGGTACAATCTATTTGGTGTTTTGTAAGCTTTTTGTACCTTTGTAGGCATCTCTTTGTTTAGGTTAGAAAAAAATTCTTCTATGATTTTTTTGCTGAGAATATTTTCTGGCCTTTGAGCTGGGATATTTCTTCTATTTCTATTATTCTTAGGTTTTGTCTTTATACAGTGTTCCAGATTTCCTGGATGTTTTGTTTCATGATTATTTTTTGGATATAACCTGTACTTTGACCAATGAATATTTTTCTTCTATCACATCTTCAACACCTGAGATTCTCTATTCCATCTTTTGTATTCTGTTGATGATACTTATTTCTGTATTTCCAGTTCACTTAAGTAAACCTTTTTATTTCCAGCATCCCCTCGTTTGTATTTTCTTTATTGTCTCTATTTCTATTTTCAGGACTTGGAGAGTGTATTCATTCCCTTCATCGGTTTTTGTTGTGGTTGTTTGGTTGGTTTGGTTTGGTTGTAGCTTTTTTTTTTTTTCTTTCTTGATTTTCATTAAGGGATTTATTCATTTCGTATTTAGGGAACTCAATCGTCTTCATAAATTTGGTTTTAAGGTCTTTATCTTGTGCTTCAGTTTGGTTGGAATAATCATGCTCGTTATAGTGGGATAGCTGGGTTCTGGGGTGACATAGCTCCTTGGCTATTTTTATCATGTTTTTCTCCTGACATCTAGGCATCTGGGTTTGGGGCAATTCCATGTCTAGTTGCTGATTTTTGAGTTTGTCTTTGATGGATGGATGTTTTGTTCCTTGGTTTCAGTTTCCTCTCTGGCCTTCTGGTAGGTATGGACTGTGGTTGAGCAGGGGGTCACCACTCAAGTTGGGGCTAGACTTGTAGCCATCATGAACTTTGGGGATCTCTACCCAAGTTGGAGACTGGGGATAGGGTCAGACACAGAGAAAGTGAAAGAGAGAGGGAGTTAGGTGAACTGGAAGCCTACCTGGACTTCTAGCAGTCATTGTAGTCTCTGGTGGAGTGGGGATTCCCTACAACAATGAAGAATTGATTTTTCTATGTATTCTTTTTACTAAACAAACATTTGAAAGCTGTGATTAAATATGATTTATTGGACAAAGCCTTTGCTTTTTAAATAATCATTGTCCTATTAAAATATATTAACTTAGCAAAATACTAGCTTTTACCAACTCAAAGGCTTAGGGTTTCATAGGATAGCATTCTGGTCCTATAGAATAGCTTTCTCCACCCCCATCTTGATAAATATGCTTCTCTGGTGTACCCACCAATATATTTTAAACATGCCTTCATTTATTATTTTTTTTTTGTTCTCTAAAACTATAAAAATTTCATAATATTGTTTCAACTTTGGAACATGTATTTTGAGATAATCTAAATCTGTGTTCTTGAGCCATGGTCACTCATGATGTCCCCTGAATAAACTCTCTTATTCCCTTTTATTGTGACAGCTGTGGTTTTTATGTTGCCACAACACTGTGAGCTATGACTTCTAACCATATTTAAACATACATTCCTAAGTGGGTCTTGCGTTATAGGAAGTTTTTTTCCCCAAAATAATAACATCACTGTACAAAATAGTTACTTGTTATATACACAGAAATTCTTGGCTCTATAAATATGAGCATTCTCTCTGAATTTTCTTTTTGTAGCTAAGACCAGTAACATAAACACTCAAATAACAATATTTATTTACTGATTTTACTGAATGCATCATTTTGAAATGTCATGTTGGCAGTTTGGCTTTCTCACTAGACAGTAGTACATCTTCTGAGTCAGGAAAAATGGTTTCATTCTATTTCAGGTCACTGATGGCATTGCAGTGACATCTAGTGTATAAATGAACAATGAGCAGAAAGATGCATAACTAATGCTTTAGTTTTAAATTTGTTTTCCATTTGTGTCACTTATTTGCTTATTGATCTGTTTCTTTGATAATCAAATACATACATTTAATGCATTCTAGTTATTCTCTACCACTACTCTTCTCTCTCTCCCACTTCTACTGACCTTCTCCACTCTTACCTGTACAGACTCACACTTTCAGTTTTGTTTTATGATTGGTTTAGTTTGACCAGGGCCATCCGTGTGACCATTGGATTGGAACTGTCCACTGAAACTTGATGGAGTCACTAGTGGGTACACAAGTGAAGACAATGAATCCTTTTCCCCTAAAACTATCAATAAGAAATAGCTTAGCAATGATTTGTAGGGTCACCTGAATATCTCCTCAGTTTGCACCTGGATATTAATGGACCCATTGTTTTGCAGGCCCAGTGGAGGCATTCACCATTGTTGAGTTTGTGATTGCAGTGGCTATGACTTACCCAGAAGATGGTGTTTCACAGCCTTCTCTTTGTCTTACCATGGTCTTGTTTTTCCTACCCCTTCACAGCCATGTTTCCTGAGCCTTAGAGGGTGTAACATAAATGACTAGTTTAGAACTGAACAGTAAATCATAACTTATTCTCAGCATCCACACAAGTTGACTGTAAATGGAGCTTTCTCTAATTCAGGCTGAGAAGAGGAAGTGTCTGTGAGTGAAAGTAGTTACATTAGGTGTCGATTTAATGCTATGTCAGTTTAGTTAAAGAATAGACTTGGACTTCCCTCAGGAGGGACTTCTGTCTCAGTCACTGTTCTATTGCTGTGAAGAGACACTTTGACCAAGGCAGCTCTGATAAAATAAAGCATTGAACTGGGGGCTGGCTTACAGTTTCAGAGGCTTAGTCCATTATCATAATAGCTGGGAGCATGAAGGTATGCAGACAGGCAGAGTGCTAGAGAGGTACGTAAGAGCTACCTCCTGTTCTGCAAGCAGAGGAAAGTCTTAAAGTTGGATCCCAATGATACACTTTCTCCAAATGACCACACCTTCCAATCCTTTCAAAGAGTTCTACTCTCAGGTAACTAAGCATTCAAATAAATGAACCCATAGAGGCCATTCTTATTCAAAACACTGCAACTTTTCTTGCCATGAGTTTTTTTTTTTTCTTTCAACTCCATTTGCAGTACAGTTGGGATTCCTTTTACTAGTTCTTTCATTTCAGGCTATGCTTCTTCTTTATTATGCTAATTTGGTTCTCCTACTGCCAGGGAATCTTTCAAAAATACCAATGCATGGATTTATATATGACAAATTAAATCAGATTTTTATGCAGAGAAAATATAACATTAACATTTGAAAGTATATAACTGGTTTTTAACTTTAAAATGTGCTTTAGTTTGTATCACTAGATTTATATTAATTAATTGGAAAAGCCTGACTATGTTGATCTATGTCCCCAGAACACCAACTGAAAAAGTAGCTAGTTAATTTTTAGTAAATAAGTTTAGCGATTTATATAAGTAACTTAATGTGTTTATATATTTAGTGCAAATAAAAATATTTATTTCTAAATATTTCTTTGCTATTTAAATTATATATATATATATATATATATATATATATATATATATATATATATGATTGATGTGTTTACAATTAGATTTTATTGGCTATCTTCATTAGCTACCTCTTCCATATCTTTTGCACATAAAGTGAAGTACCTGCATATAAATAAACATTTTGGAGTAAAATCTCAATTTTATTGAACACTGTCAAAATCAATGGTCACAATAACTATGTGCTTGTTATACACAGTGTTCATTATATCACAGCATTGGTGCAAAAACAAGTTGAACTGTATTCTAAAAACTATTCAAATGACTTTAAGAACTCTTTATGTGAGTATTGAATATGAGAAAAAAATGATCTTTGATTTTAAATATAGGTTTTTCTTAGTTTCTTTTTCTGATGTGATAAAATATTCTGACAAATACAACTTAGAGTTGAAAGGATTGATTTCAGTTCACTGGTAAAGGCAGTCCAGTTTTGAGGGGAGGTCAAGACAGCAGGAGATTGAAGCAGCTGGTTGTACTGTGTCCTCATCAGAAAGCAAAAAGCAATGAATGAATAGATATGCATGCTGATGGCAGGTCTGTGGGTCCACTTGTTCCTCTGGGATTGATGGCTGAAGGTCTGTGAGAGAAGTGGAAGCAGAAGCAGTGAGCAGGGTTCAGACAGCTTTAAATAGGACAGAAATAACCTTCCAGGAGGCAGCTTTAATGGGATAGCTCAGTTTTATTCCAGAGGAAGGCATATATAGGATGTGGACAGAGGCTGGGGCATCACCTAATTTGTGTTTGGCAGCACTGTTCTTTCATACAGTTGGAGCATAATACCTAATCATCATATGGACAGCATTTGGGGAGCATTTGCAGGGAACTGTGTCAAAGGTCACACTTAAGTCAGTCCTCCAAGCTCAGGGACAGCTTCCAAATAAGGTCAGGAAGAGGTCAGAAAGCCCCTGTTCCTGGGGGACATTGTGTTGTCTAGACATGGTGGACTGTAACCTTAAGCAGCAGGGCCCTCCAACACAGGTCCATATTCCCTGCATAGGGAATGGTACCATCACAGTTGGCAGATCCTCCCACTAATTAAGATAATCTCCTGTAGAAACAACCACAGGCCAACTCCAAATAGATAGCTCCTCAGTGAGATTCCATTTTCAAGTGATTCTAGATCATGTCCAATTGATTAGTAAACTAACCATCACAATATCTAAGTACAAAGCAATGATTATTGGAATCAATAAGAGAAGTGATTATTAACTCTGGAATGGAAAGAGTTAATCTAATTTGATCATGTCTCTCATAGCTGAAAGAGGCAAATTGGCAAACCCCATTCCCCCTTCTGACTGCCTGTCAATTTTCCCACCCAACATTCTGCCTGGTAGCCACTCTATTTGGAATCTGACTATAACAGCCAATAGATTGCTGGACACACTCTCTCTTTCTGCCAGCAGCCTCATTCCTGACTTTGCCAGACACCTGCATACTGTAAAGCCTTATCTGATGTGACCCTAAGCTGAAATCAGTTCAGGCACCCAATTCATGAGTTAGAATAGAGTAAATCCAAGAATAAACATTAGCACACATTTGGTCCACAACCTTACATGTTAGAGCAAAACAAGGATCTAAAAAACCACTCAATTAAGGAGTGACCAGACATCCATAGTATAAAACACCAAAAAGTACAAATTCAAAATGTGTAGGTTCAATTGCAAAATCCCAAACATTATGGATAATGCAGACAATACACTTCCCCTAGAAATGATCACCCCAGAGTATTTTCTGAGACAAGCAACTTGGCTAATTGTTATTTAAAAACAATGATCACAAATATGTTCCAGGAGAGCAAAGAGGATATAAACAAATAATCATATGAACAAATGCCCACACAAGGACCATTAAAACATAAACTAATGAAAGAAATCCAAGGTGTGTAAATGGAATTTAATGAAGAGATAGAATCATTGAAGCAAATCCAAAATGAAACAAACCTCAAAGAAAACTGGAGAAGACAAATATATCAGGTAAAGGAATCAACAATAGATTGGGTCAAGTTGAAGAGAGAATACTAGGTCTTGAAAAAAAAGGTAGAGAAAATGGATCACACACCCTAAGAAAAGGTTACACCTAAAGAAAGTAAATCTAAAGAAGACAGCATGCATGAAATCTAGAACAGCATAAAAACATCAAAACCAGAAATAATTGGTATGCAAGAAGAAAAAACCCAGCTCAAGGGCACAAAAATGTTTTAAATAAAGCCATAGAGGAAAGTTTCCCAAATCTCCAGACAGGAGAAACTATTAAGGTACAAGAGGAATACAGAACACCAAACAGACAGGATCAGAAAGGAAATTCCTTATGTCACATAGTAATCAGAACACTAAATATACAGAATGAAGAAAGAACATTAGGAGGAGCAAGAGGCAGGACATCAGGAAAACACCTGACATTTCAATGAAAAAACTGAAAGCTAGAAGGGCTTGGACTGTTCTATAAGTTTTAAATGACCACAAAAGCCAGTCTAAACTATTATATCCTGCAGCAAAACTATCGTTCATAATAGAAGATGAAAGAAAAGCCTTCCACAATACAAATAGATTTAAGGAATTTATGTCCACAAAACAAACTCAGATATTTAAAAAAGTCTTAAATTTTGATGGGAGCCATAAGCCTAAGTGACCCTTGACACACATGCTGCCATATTTGGGCTTCTCTCCTCTTTTCTTAGATCTAGGCCTTGCCTAAGTCTCCATAGCACCAGAACCTCTTCCCACAGATATCAGAACCTCTTCTCACATATCAGGTGAATGAGGTGTAGGTAAGTAATTAGGCAGTTAGACAAGGGTAGATAGATAACCCCCAGAGCAACATTCCCTGCTGGCCAAACAGCCCATAATTAAGTCCCTTCATGCTTGCAACCCCCATAATTAAGTCCCTTCCTGCTCATAACCCCCTTTGCCTACCTATATATGCCTTGATAGAAAAATAAAATTTTGGAGCTTGATCAGACATCCTGTCTTGCTTTCATTCTTTGTGTCTCTTGTCCCTGTTGTTTGCTGGCCCTCCCTTTATGTCCCTGTTGAAGACCCCACTGGCCGGGGCAAAATTTCATTTGGAAACACACATAAAACAGAATAATGAAAACAATCTGGGAGGAAGAGCTACTGGTAATGCTTTGATGATGAAAAAGAGAGGGCCAATTTTCTCTAATAGTACAGATCCTGAGAAGCCAACTGCTGGGGGATATCTTTTTATGTGCTGTGATTATGGGCTGTTCCCATTTGTTAATAAATAAGCTGCTTTGGTCTATGGCAAGACAGCCTAGATACAGGCAGGAAATCCAAGGAAAGAGACAGGAAAGAGAAAAGCAGAGTCAGAAGAGACATGAGTCAGCCACCAAAGGATGATGGGACACAGGTAAAGCCACAGAACACGAGACGATACATACATTAATAGTTATGAGTTGAGTTAAGTTATAAGAGCTAAGTAACAAAAGGCCTGCCATAGGCTATATAGTTTGTAAATAATATTAAGCCTCTGAAGGATTATTTTATAAGCAGCCATGGGACTGTAGGGCTGGCCAGGACTAGAGAAAACTGGGATTATATTTGGCTGCCCAATGTGTTGAATTGACTTTCCACCTAAAATTTGAGAAAATTTGAAAAGAAATTTTAAAACTGAGCTAAGAAAATGTTTCTATTTCATGTCTCATGTAGGCCAAGATATAGAGACACCAAGGTACAGAGATGCCATAGCATTTGGGCTTGAGCACAGCATGGTAGATTCCTGCCTCAGTACACAGAGGTGTCTCCATACTGCACAGCACAGTGAATGGTGGATTTAGCTTTTACTCACACAGACAATAATGGTTTGTGGGCTATCTGCATGCTATCTGGTGGCAGCATGGACCCCAGAGTTGGCAGGGTAAGCATGACTCTTCTGGGTACCTCTGCCAAATTGGAAGCTGAGATAGGTGGAGTCAGCAGCCAAGGCTGCCACTGTCCATCTTAGCTAGACAGCTTAATAGATTCAAAATAGACAGATTCAGATGGAATAAACCTATAAATATTTACATTTTATGTAAAAATGTACATAGGCTTGAAAGAGAGAAGAAAAGAATAGACAGTTATATAAAGAAATAAAAATAAAGTCTTTAAATAGACAGTAAAAATAATGTAAAAATTAAGCCACATAAAGATAGAAATCACACAAAGACTCTGGATTACATTATATTTGGGATTTTTAACTGCAGAAAGACATTTGATTGTAAAGGCTGCTGATATATATATATATATATATATATATATATATATATATATATATATATATACACACACACACACACACACACACACATATATACACACACACACACACACACACACACACATATATATAAAGTTATCTTGACTTTAAAATATATGTCTAAGGATATGTTGCTTTCGAAAAGAGGTTCTACTTTTTTTCCACAGAAGATAAGAAGATGTGGATTTCTTCCAGATTAATATATTTCCATCAATAAAGACCTCTTAAGAGGTCTCCAGATGATCCAACATCCAGAACAGCTTCAAAACAGCTGGCTCAGACAATACAGCCTCACAGACTACTTCTGTCATGACTTGACCATTATTGAAATTTTTCTCAGGATGCCCATAAGATTACCAATATCCCAAATCATCAGGAAGTAGTATAAACAACTATGCCCAAATTCCCAAAATATCGTTTATAAATGTTTATTTTTATTTAAAGTGCGTTGATTATATATGCAATCTCTTTCTAAAGAAGAAAAGGAGATATTGTAGATATAATAGGATAAAAGGGTAGATTATTGAATCATCTTTTAAAGAGCAACAACTTGACTATGACATTTAAAACATTTTAAAAACTTAGGCTTTCTGGACAATGAGACACATCTGCTTCTGGCAGCACTAATTTACTTAAAAGAAGATGATGGGTATTGACAAAACTCCATATGGAGTTTGATTTCTTTATGGCAAAAGTTAGCCATTTGGGCAGGAAATTGTTCTTGACTGGACTGCTTGATAAAATGTTGTATCTACTGGGCATGCAGGACCAACGGAAAAATGACCAATAAATTTTGCTAAAAGAAGGTGAGATGGTCCTTTAAGTTCCTTTTTTGCAGAAGAGAATGCCAGACATTCTACAGGACAGAGGAAGAAGCAACTGAGAAACTCTAGACCTATAGGCTGAAGATGGATACCCCAATGTTGCGGAGGAACTTTGAGGCAGTCAGATATCTCTGTCATTCCAGAATTTTGGAAGTTGCTTACAAAGTACTTCCTGTTGACCTAGGGAATGTTATGTCCTTCTGGGGTCTTTGATGTAGTTGAAGAGTAGATAGTTACAATTACAATTTTCCTTGGTTATGATAAAAGATAAATTAGATATGAAATTTTAGACTCACAAATGTAGGATTAATGATAAAATTTTTATTATTAAAGATATTAATTTATCTTTAATTTTGTCAAATACAAAATTGTATTTATATGTATTATATGTATTGTATGACTATGTATTGTAACTGTAATTCTTGTTTGATAACTGTTTGTTATATATAATTTTACTATATTAAAGTTAAAACCTTCCTTTTTGATTAGACAGAAAAAGGGAAGTTCTGGAGATGTCTTTTTGTATGCTGTGAATATATGTTGTTCCCATTGGTTAATAAATAACCTCCTTTGGCCTATGACAAGACAGCTTAGAGACAGGCAGGGAATCCAAGGAAAGAAATAGGAAAGAGAAAGGCAGAGTCAGATGAGACATGTGTCAACCACCAAAGGAGCAACATGTAATGGGACACAGGTAAAGCCACAGAACACATGGTGATACACAGATTAATAATTATGGGTTGAGTTAAGTTGTAAGAGGTAGCGAGCAAGAGGCCTGCCACAGTTTGTAAATAGCATTAAGCCTCCAAAGGATTATTTTATAAGCAGCTGTGTTACCACAGGGCCAGGCAGGATCAGAGAAAACTTTTGATTACAGTCAACCATACACAAACTGGCCTTGACTTGGGTGAGAGAAGAACACAAAATTGTATGGTAAGTGCAGTTAGGGCGCATCTGAAAATAGTTGAGGGAGGAAGGGAGTCAATATGATCAACACATATGAAATCTTAAATAACTAATAAAATATATTATAAAATAAAATGAAATGAAAAGAGTAAGTTTTAAAAAAACAAGATTTTAGGTCATTGAGGAGATGGTTCAGCAGGTAAAGATTCATTCTTTTTTATATGTATTTTTAAGACAATTTTTTCATTCATTTTACACACCAAATCAAAGATGCCCCTCTTCCCTCCTCCCACCTCCCCAGCCTCCCCTCCCAACCTACCTCCCACTCCCTCCCACAGAAAGACAAGGTCTCCCATGGGGAGGCACATTCAGTAGAGTCAAGTCTAAGCCCTTCCCCCTGCCTGAAGGCTGTACAAGGTGTCCCATCATAGGTAGTGGGCTCCACAAAGCC